>NC_092128.1:45599923-45938137 GCF_043159975.1 Macaca nemestrina
ACTGCTGAAATGGTGTTAGTAAGCAGGATGTTGAAGATGAAGAAATCACTCAGTATATGTCAAAGGTAGCACAGAGAGATGGAATTGAAAATATGATTGTATTAGCCAGGATCTTCCAGAGAAACAGAAGCAATATGATCTCTCTCTCTCTCTTTATATATATATATATATGTATATAAATGCATATAAAAAATGTATATATACACACATATAAATATATACATATATAAAATGCATATGTATACATATATAAAATGCATATATATGCCTCTCTATCTATATAGATATAGATATATCTATAAATATGCCTCTCTCTCTGTGTGTATATGTAGATAGATAGATATATAGACATGCAGATAATTAAGCAAAGAAAGGAAGGAAAATAGTAAACAAAACAAAGTGATAGAAGTAAGTCCAAACATGTGAGGCAGAGGCAGAAACATACACAGAGAAGAGGGAAACAGATTTATTTTAAGGAATTGGCTTATGCTATTGTGGAAGCTGGCAGTCTCAAATCTGCTGGGCAGGCCAGCAGACTGGAGACCCAGGGAGGAGTCATGTTGCAGTCTTAAGTTCTTAAGTTGGAAGGTAGTCTGGAGGCAGAATTTCCTCCCCCTCTGAATATCTTAATCTCTTCTCTTAAGCCTTTAATGATTAAGTGAGGTCCATGACATTGTGAAGGATAATCTGCTTTATTCAAAGTCGACTGATTTAAATATTAATCATATCTTTTAAAAATACTTCAACATCTGAACTGGTTGTTGATCAATACAACTGGGCACTTTAGCACAGCCAAGTTGTCACATAAAATTAACCATCACAATGAGTGAATGTTAAGAGATGCGGAAGATAAGAGTGAGAAAATCTGATGTTTGTTTGGAAGGTGTTCTAGAAGGAGAGGTAGAGACTAGCAGTGAAGCAATATTTACAGAAATACTGCCTGAAAGTCTGTCCAAATGTAAGGGAAAAAATAAGATTTTAGATTTAAGTGGCACACAAATCCAGAGCAAGAAAATGCAATAAATTCCACAATGAGTTGGTTACTATGAAGTTGCAGAACATAAAAATAAAAAGAAAACAGTTAAAGGTTTCAAAAGAAAAGACACATCATCTACTAAGGAAAGGTAAGCAGAATGAGAACTGTTTATTACCATCAAGAGCTACCACAGGTGATGGAAAGATACTTTCAAAAGACTCAGGAGAAATGATTGAACAAATGGACTTTTATACCCAGCTAAATGATTGATAAAGAGGAAAGGCAAAATAAAGGCATATTTTTCAGGCAATGTCTGAGAGCTTTTCAGTTTGTGGATTTTACTGAAAGAAAAATTAAGTGATACATTTAAGTATGTACAAAAGAGAATTCTGATGAAAAAAAGAATGATGATGCATGAAGTGATTTTTCCTAAAGAAATTTTAAACATTTTGATAAAACTCAATAACCTTTGATTGCGAAAAGTATCTGATTTTGAAGACTTCCAAAGCAAGTAGTATCTAAAATACTAGACAGCTACCCTTAAAGAGAGGAGTAAGTTAAAAAGTAAATTGTTCTAATATTTTTAAGGGACAGAGATATTATTGAATGTTATACTTTGTTATCTCAAGGATGGATGTTAAAATTAAAAGGACAACTGTTAAAGAAAATGAAAATAAAATACATAATTTCTAAGGTAGTAGAAGAATAAAAGGGAAATTACAAAACAAGCAGAAAATTAAGCAAGAAAGGATGTAAAATAGTAGAAAAAAGATGATAGATGTCCAAATACATGCTAATAATCACAAAAATGTAACTGAATTAATAAAATACAGATTTTAAGATTAAATTTGTTTTGTTCTAGCTTTGTCTCCTGAGAGCATCTAAGCATCAAAACACAGAAAGGCTGAAAGTAAAGTGATGATAAAACATACACTGAGAAATACTAAAGAAAAGGAAACTAGTGTTGCTATGTTAATTTCAAATAAGGTCAACTTTAAGGCAGATGATAATCACCTTATAACTAGCCCCTTGAGTCGTCTTAAGTAGCTAAATTTATATTCACTGGAATTAACTAGTAACAGAACTTATCAAGCCACCAACTTCTGGACACTATGACAGACTCTCAGGAAACTGTCTGGACAGTATGTTAGGGAATGTCACTCTGTTACTAAATATTTTAATATTAGTACTTGGGTAGATAATTATTCTAAGACAGCATGATGCATTTGGATACCTGGGTCAGCCCAGTGCTTACTGTCTGGTTTGGAAAACCAAACTGATTTTAAAAAGGTGTGACTAAAAAATAAAAAGGAAAAGGCCACATAGAGGATTTTGACTAAATGACAGAGATATTCTACGTGTCTGAGACATGTGGATTAGTGCCTGGTTGACCCAGTTAACTATTATGCAAGTCCTACAAGTTCCATTGACATTAAGTAAGTGCATGCTTTCTGAGGGACTCCTGGTTGCAATTCAGCGTATGACCACTAGATGGCATGTTGCCTATTTACAAAGAGCAAACGTCGCAGACCTACCAAATAGCCTTAAGAAGGAAAATTACTGAACAAATAGATAGAAAGGTAATTGTAGATAACGGAAGACAGATAGAGAGAGAGACAGAGAGAGAGAAAGAGAGAGAGAGAGAGAGAGAGAGAGACTCTATAGATAGAAAGGTAATTGTTGATAATGGGGAGTATACTCTGTCATGAATTAAAATTAATTATTATCCACTTAGGGATAAAGTATTAACAATGATGCCAATATAGTGATTTCTAAGATCCTTTTCCAATGCTACAATTCTATACCATTTGAGACAGCATATAAAAAATTAAACTTCCTCAGACACCTGAAGAAATTTATATTTTCTTTTAAAATTTAAGTTTTATTTACTGTTTTATAAAAATTCTTTTGTGTTTTACATATTCCAGATATTTGGCAACCACATTCCAGGTTAGCCTCATTCATGCTTGGCCTGTACAATCTTCTATTTTATCTCCTAGTGGCAAAGATCTATTCGAAGTCTGCCTGAAGACGAGTTCATTGGGCAGTCAGGCAGCTGCTGCTGTGAGATCAACATCTTGTCCTCATGGTCCCTTGGAAGGCCCCAGGGCTTTCCCTTTTCTCCAGAGGTGGTGCCCCCATTGCTGTTTCAGATGTTAGCATTTCATCCAATCATCTAGTCTGCAAATGTCCGTCTTTGCCTCTTCCATTTCTAGCACTTTGACTTTCACTGCATGTCTTGACCTGGACAAGTCACTTGATTTCATTGAATCTCTGTTCCCTCACCTGTGAATTAGAAATAGTGTAACTTGCCTCCCATGGTTATATGAGAATCCAAAGAGATAACATGTAAAGTACCTAATACATGGGCACAGATTGACGTATACGTTAAAGAATTACATTTTTGAAATTCTGAGAAAAAAATTCAGAGATAACATAGCAAGCTCAAACAAGTCTGATTAGAAATCAGGAAGGGGATAACTAGCAATGCCAATGGGTCTATTCACCTATTCTCATAGAAGTTCAGAAATTCAAAGTGCAAATACACTTCCCGAGTGGATTATCATGATTACAAGAATTTGATCCAACTCTCCTATCATATGTTCATTCCCCCAGGTTTGATCTTGTATATACCTATTAAATCTGTGATTAAATAACTACTTTTTTTTACAAAAAAGGATAAGTAAAAACTGTTGCTATGGGCTTTTGTTGCTATGGGCTTTTGAAATAGAGTTAAGACATTTAAAGCCAGAATTAAGTAAGTTTTGAGAAGAAAACCAGGATAAAATATCATTCAGCTGAATGTACGAAAAAAAGACACAAGAAATACTAATTAGGTGAAGATCAATGTTAGCTACCTGTGTGATGAAGCTGACCAATAGGCCGACATTACTTTTAGGCCCTTTAACAGATATAGAGTCTGCAATGAGGAAGGTGTTAGTACTGTTGTGTTTGGCTCAGGTCACATCTCGAGTAGAGTAGAGTATTTGTTTCCAAGTGCAAATACTATCAAAAGTGTACTGGCTGGCATACCTTAAGACATAGACGCTGATGTTCTGGATTAATGGGAGATGGGGGGTTCCAAAGAGACAGGCTTACCGGGGTTTGAGAAAGTCCACTTTTGGGGCCACAGTTTGCTCTTTGAAAGTCCCAGATAAAGTCAATAGTCAAAACTGGGAGGTGTGTAAAGTTGCCAGATAAAATCAAGACATTCAGTTAAATTTGAATTTTTAATAATAAACTTTAGTTGTATGAGACATACTTATACTAAAAATTATGTTTTATTTATCTCAAATTCAAGGTAATTTATATAATTAAATATGTCCCTTGCAACGAAAATACATTCATTGGTTATCAGAAATTTAAATTTAACTGGGTATCCTGTATTTTTATTTGCTAACTCTGGCAACCCTGGGGATATGATATAAGGACGGGGATGCTCAATAAACATAAAACACAATGACAGTGATTTCAGAGAAGAGATAGTTAAAATCTACATTAATGAATGCAATATTACAGCAAAATTAGTCAGCATTTGATTCATATTAATACAAGGATCTTATTGTAGACAATGGTCAGAAGCTATATAAAATTAAAAGTCATTGACATTTAACTTATTTTTAAATACTAAAGTTTATGAACATTAGAACAATTTCCTTTGCTAGTACCAGCCTAACCATGTTCAGACACTCTTCTGTTTCCTGTACCTGCCGTGTATTCCAGCTGCATCTGCAGAGTGAAGTTGGTGGACATCAGCTTCTTCCTGCCTTCTTAAGCTCCCTTGATTAGAGCCTTTGGGAGCACTGTGTAGGCACAGCCTGTTCTCTTTGGCTCCTACTCAGTTGCAGGTCTGACTTTTTTTTGAGACGGAGTCTCACCTCTGTCGCCCAGGCTGGAGTGCAGCGGGGGATCTTGGCTTGCAGCAACCTCCGTCTCCTGATTTCCAGTGATTCTCCTCCTGCCTCAGCCTCCTGAGTAGCTAGACTACAGGTGCCCGCCACCATGCCCAGCTAATTTTTGTGTTTTAGTAGAGACAGGGTTTCACCATGTTGGCCAGGCTGGTCTTGAACTCCTGACCTCAAGTGATCTCACTGCCTCAGCCTCCCAAAGTTCTGAGATTATAGGCAAGAAGCACCGTGCCTGGCCTGTTCTGACTTTTCTTACAGACTATGCAGCCTGGAACTTCACTCCTTCCCTTCCCTAGTAGTGACTGAAATGACCTCAGGGGTTTACACTTCAGGTGCCCACTGAGTGGTCCAGAGGTGATGGGGTGCTTTGTGATTAGGGTGCCAGTGTTAGAATGAATGCAGGAAGGCAGGGAAGGTGATGAGAAGGAGAATGTCATGAGTCATTAAAGGTAAATGCAGCAGCTGACTTATGTTTGAAATAAGATTCCTGCCAGCAAGACTGAACATTGCAGTAGTATAAATGAGTGAAATCCTGGGCTATCAGAGCACACAAAACAGAAAGAAGGTTAGTATCAAGAAACTCTGAAAGTAAAGTATAGGACACTAACCATAGCAACTGAGATCTTGAGAATTTTTACAGCTAAATATAAGTGGAACAAGAACAAAGATTTTGACACATATCACATTAGGACTGGGAAACAAGCAAAGACTGGATGAACAGAAAAGTTGATGGTGTTCAGCCAGAGCTTTCCGTGTCTCTCCTGCCCATGATTATCCTTGGTGGTGGTGAAGGAAGTTTCCAAAGTACGTTTCTTAGGACACTACTCCTCTGATACGCTCCATGAGCAGAAAAATAGATTTCTAAGATTATTTTTAGGAAACACTGTGTACTATACTCTCCAACTTGGGGATGATTATATTGCACATTAACATATTAAAAGCTTTGAGAAATCCTACAGGGTTAAAAACAAAAAGCCATTTGACTTGGTTCCTTCCAGCATTTATCAAATGTGTTTGACCACATGACTTTCTCTGGGTGCCACATCTAGTAGTATCCCACAGAACAAGCGTTCTGTAAAATCACTGTGTGGGGTGTGGGGTGGCATATTACTGGCATATGTGGATCAATATTCTGCAGCTTGTCTACCAGGAAGAATTCTAAAGAAAAATATAGAGCATTGTGAAAAGAAAAATAATAATACTTAAAAATATATATATAAACATTAGAGAAGTGCAAATTGAAAATCAAATAATTTGCTCGATGTCACTAACTCATAAGTAATGGAGGCAGGATTTAAATGTAGGTATCTGGATGCCCCAAGCCTACACTCTTAACTAGTCTAAAAGTAGCCATTCTTTCATTCCACATATATTTATTAAACATGTAAAAATATGATGGATAATAAACATATCATGGCCAGGCATTATGTAGGCATCTGTGACATATCTGTGAATAAATGGACAAAATTCCCTGCCCTTGTGAGCTTATGTTTGATGGTGAGATACAGTGATAGGTTAATTCAAATAAGTTAATTATATAGTATGCTAGTAAGCAATAAGAGCTATGGAAACAAATACAGTAGAGTAGGAAGGCCAGGACATTCAGAGTGGGTAGGGGCAGATTATCATTTTCCACAGGGAGGCCAAAATAGGCTTCATTGAAAAGGGACATTTGAGCAAAGAGTGAAGAAGGTAAGGGTGGGAACAGTGTAAATATCTGGGGTAAGAGTATTCTAGTCAGAGGGCATGGCCAAGGTAAAATCAGGAGCATGCCCAGTGTATTCCATGACGAACAAGGGGGCCAGTGTGGCTCGGTCAGAGTGGGTGAATGGATGGGTAGGAAGCAAGAGGTCAGAGAGGAAATGAGGAGCCTGCAGTTCAAGGCCTGTGTAAGAACTTGGGCATAAGATAAACAATTGAAAAATCATGAGGAATTTATAGAGTGGGGAAGACAAGACATTGTGAATCCAATAGCTATTTTCATTCCAGAAGGTGTACACTTGGATGCTATATTGGTCTTGTTCAGGGATTGGCTTGGGGGCTGCAAATATATATAACATGGGGAAGATATGGTGAGGTAGATTTGGCTTAGATGTGAGGAAGAACCATATGACCATTTGAAAGAGTCCTTTGAATGAAGGAACATGTTCCCACAGGAAGGGAGGACCTTCCATCTGAGTGTTATTCTAGCAGAAACTAAGTCTATTTGGGAAAGAAGAACAGGTATTTAAGTATAAAACAAGGGATTCAATGGTAGAGCTGCTAAGATCTCTTCCAAATCTAAGTTCTGTGATTCCATACAAATGGCTTTAGATGTATTTGCAAGTCAATGAAATATAATATTGATTGCTTTTTTATATATATAACATAAAACTTGCTATACCAGTTTAATCATTTTTTTGAAGTGTACAGTACAACAGCATTAAGTACATTCACATTATTGTGCAATCAGTTCCACCATTCATCACCAGAACTTTTTCATCCTCCCAAACTGAAACTGTACACGTTAAATAATAACTTCCAATTTCCCTTTCTCCCCAACCTTTGTAGACTAGAAACACTATTCTACTTTATGTCTCTGTAAATCAGACTATTCTTAGTACCTCACATAAATAGAATCTTAAAATATTTGTCCTTTGTTTCTGGCTTATTTTAGTTAGCATAAAGTCTTTGAGGTTCATTCATGTTTTATCACGTACCAGTGCTTTATTACTTTTTAATGATGAATTACATTCCATTGTAGGTGTATTAGGGTTCTCCAGAGAAATAGAATCAATTTCCATATTAAGAGATGTATTACAAGAAATTGGCTCACATGATAATGGAGGCTGGAAGGTCCAAAATCTGCAGTCTGGACCAGCATGCTTGAAACCCAAGAGGTAATGGTATCATTCCCACCCCAAGACCAGCAGGTGGAGAGACAGGGGAGCTGATGGTATGCATGAACTCTGAAAATAGTCTGCTGGAGAACTGCCTCTTGCTCTGGAAGGTCATTCTTTTTGTTTTATTCAGGACATCAACTGACTGGATAAGATAAACCCCCATTATGGAGGGCAATCTACTGACTCAAAGTTTGCCAATTTAAATGTTAATTTCATCCCCAAACATTCTCCAAGTTGATACATAGAATTAACATCACTCATCAAAAAGTGGTCTACAAAGAACTTAAACAAATTTACAAGAAAAAAATCAACCCCATCAAAAAGTGGGCAAAGGATATGAACAGACACTTTTCAAAAGAAGACATTTATGCAATCAACAGACACGTAACAAAATGCTCTTCATCACTGGTCATCAGAGAAATGCAAATCAAAACCACAATGAGATACCATAAGAATGGCAATCATTAAAAAGTCAGGAAACAACAGGTGCTGGAGAGGATGTGGAGAAATAGGAACGCTTTTATGCTGTTTGTGGGAGTGTAAACTAGTTCAACCATTGTGGAAGACAGTGTGGTGATTCCTCAAGGATCTAGAACTAGAAATACCATTTGACCCAGCAATCCCACTACTGGGTATATACCCAAAGGATTATAAATCATGCTACTATAAAGACACATGCACACGTATGTTTATTGTGGCATGATTCACAATTGCAAAGACTTGGAACCAACCCAAATGTCCATCAATGACAGACTGGATTAAGACAATGTGGCGCATACACACCATGGAACACTATGCAGCCGTAAAAAAGGATGAGCTCATGTCCTTTGTAGGGACATGGATGAAGTTGGAAACCATCATTCTGAGCAAACTATCACAAGGACAGAAAACCAAACACCGCATGTTCTCACTCACAGGTGGAAAATGAACAATGACAACACTTGGACACAGGGCAGGGAACATCACGCACGGGGACCTTTTGTGGGGTGGGGGGATGGGGGAGGGATAGCATTAGGAGAAATACCTAATGTAAGTGACGAGTTAATGGGTGCAACACGGCACATGCATACATATGTAACAAATCTTCACATCGTGCACATGTACCCTAGAACTTAAAGTATAATAGAAAAATAAAAATAAATAAATAAAAATAAAAACAACAAATTGATAAACTCTTTATGTGATACCATAACACTTAAAAATATTTTATATGTAATTGACAGTGTTCTTTAGTAACGGTGAAAAAGCTCTTAATTACTATTATAATCTAATAAAGTGATTATGTCGATGGTTAAAAAAAAGAAAAAAAAACAAGAATTAACCATGACAGTAGGAATATATGGCATTGTGTTTATTCAATCATCAGTTGATGAACATTTTGGTTGTTTCTACCTTTTTTTTTTCTGTTGTGAATAAAGCTGCTATGAACATGGCACAAATATCTGCTTGAATCTCTGCTTTCAATTATTTTGAATGTAAACCCAAAAGTAGATTTACTGGATCACCTGTTAATTCTATGTTTAATTTTTTGAGGAATCTCCATACTGTTTTCCATAGCAACTACACCATTTTAAATCCCAACCAACAGTGCATAAGAGTTTCAATTTCTCCACATCCTTGTCAACATTTGGTATTTTCTGGTTTTGGTGTTTTGTTGTTGTTGTTGTTGTTTGTTTGTTTTTAATCGCCGTTCTAGTGGGTGTGAAGTGTTATCTCATTGTGGTTTTGATTTTCATTTTCCTAATGATTAGTGATATTTGGCATCTTTCCTGGGCTTACTGGCCATTTGTTTATCTTTTTGGAGAAATGTCTATTCAAGTTATTTGGCCATTTTAAAATCAGGTTATTTGCTATTTTCATTTTGAGTTGTAGTAGTTCTTTATATATTCTGGATATTAATTTTTTATCAGAGGTAAGATTTGCAAATATATTTTCCTATTTGTGGGTTGCATTTTTGCTCACTGAAAATGCCCTTTGATTCACAACAGTTTTTAATTTTGACAAGTCTAAATAATACAGTGTTTCCTTTGTTACCTATGCTTTTGATATCATATTCAAGAAATCTGCTAAATCCAATGTCATGAAACTTCCTCCTATGTTTTCTTCTAAGCATTTGGTAGCCTTCTTAAGATTTAGGTCTTTGATTCATTTTGAGTAATTTTTATATGTGGGGTAAGGTAAAGGCCCAATTTTATTATTTTACATATAGATAGTTAGTTTTCCCAGTGCCGTTTGTTGAAGAGACCATCCATTCCCTGGCTTGGTTTCTAGGAAGTAAAAAAAAATCAGGAACAAAAATAACCTGAGGTTTATTAGATTAAGTCAATTTCAACCGATAAAATATTTAACTTCTCAATTATATTAAAAAAACTTATTGTTAATTGCTTTCCTAAGTTAAAGACAATCGTATAGATACAATTTAAAGTAGTACAGTTTTAAAATGAGCATTATACTTAAACTTCTGTCTTGTTCTAAAACAACTATGGGTAATATTCTGTATATACTTTTCCAAGTTGTTGTGAATTTCATATTTATGTGAATAATCCAAATGATTTTTTATTAATTTTCACAAGTTCATATTTTTAAACTTTTTTTATTAAACTTTTTTTTCCTCTTTACTCTTTTAACCTTTCAAGGTCAATTACAACAGTTTTCTGGTTTTAACTGGTATACACTGAAACTCCTACCTTCAGATCATCTACAAAAATGCATTAGTGGATTATACGCCCTCTTCAGGGCTATTAACAAAGATGCTAAAGATCATTAGCTTAAGGTATAGATAATTCCTATGAGTAGTGGATGTAAAACTGCTCTCTATGCTGATAATATCTAGTTCTATCAGAAGCTTTTAAAAGACATGGATCAAAAGTCAAAGTTGCCCCAGATGTAAAGACTGGAGAGGTGTGGATTGCTTAAGATTAATTAAATAAATTCACTCCTTAGATATTTATATATTAATCCCATTTAGGATATGGAGCTTCAGTTAGACTTATTACCAGATTTTACCCCTCAAAGACGCTCATATGACAGTATTTGCTCTCATGACTTTGTCTCAAAGGACAAAATAATTTGCCTTATTGTTAACAGTGGAGTTCCATCTTGGTTAAGAAAATACATTGTATCACATGTGTTTTGCCTTTTGCTATGCTTATTGATGGCAGTGTATTTCAAATTAGTGAAAAAACTGGAGGCCGGGCGCGGTGGCTCAAGCCTGTAATCCCAGCACTTTGGGAGGCCGAGGCGGGCGGATCACAAGGTCAGGAGATCGAGACCACGGTGAAACCCCGTCTCTACTAAAAATACAAAAAAAAAATTAGCCGGGCGCGGTTGTGGGCGCCTGTAGTCCCAGCTACTCGGGAGGCTGAGGCAGGAGAATGGCGTGAACCCGGGAGGCGGAGCTTGCAGTGAGCCGAGATCGCGCCACTGCACTCCAGCCTGGGCGGCAGAGCGAGACTCCGTCTCAAAAAAAAAAAAAAAAAAAAAAAAAAAAAAAAAAACTGGAGACCTGAAATCGTGTACCTCATTTCAGCTGCTTAGATTTTGAAAAACACATTCAGTGAGAACATGCGGTGTTTGGTTTTCTGCTCTTGAGATAGTTTGCTGAGAATTTTGGTTTCCAGCTGCATCCATGTCCTTATAAAGGACACGAACTCATCCTTTTTTATGACTGCATGTTCCATGGTGTATATGTGCCACATTTTCTTACTGGGAATTGAACAATGAGAACACTTGGACACAGGAAGGGTAACATCACACACAGGGGCCTGTTGTGGGGTCAGGGGAGCTGGAAGGGATAGCATTAGGAGATATACCTAATGTAAATGATGAGTTAATGGGTGTAGCACACCAACATGGCACATGTATATATATGTAACAAACCTGCACGTTGTGCACGTGTACCCTAGAACATAAAGTATAATTAAAAAAAAAAAGAAAAACACATTCAATAAGTTCCTACACAGGATTCCTCAAAGTTCATTTCAGTAAAATCCACTTGTGTATATATTTCATAGTAACCATACTTTATGACAGTTAATAAAGGGTAAGTATATTTAGCCAAGAAAGTAAAGGGATAGATGTATGAATCTAACTCTGCAACTGAACAATGAGATCGGCAGTCAGAAATGGGGCAAAGTTTATTCATTCTAGTTAAAACAATTTTTGTAATACAGAGAACAACTTAAAATTATACCAGTGCAATTATAGCTGAAACTTGCATCTCAAAGTCTTCAAGGGTGAGGATGGAAATGTGTTTTGGGGGTGATGGTGATCATATTTGCAACATTTCTATTACAGTGAAGAAATCAGCAAATGAGAAGCCATATATGCACTATGTAGAAGTCAGCAATTCTAAGCAATTCTATGTGATGAGCAAGGGGTTTGGCAACCTCAAAATTTTCTTTTAAATGTTATTTTAAAAATTAAACACAGAAAGCCAAAATCTTGCTATAAAATTCTAAGAAAAGTGAAAACTCATGCACATAAGACTCTGAAATATGTTGTAACCCCTCTGGGATCACTAAACAATATTAAATAAATCTTATATGTAGCTAGATTAATTCGGGTTATAGTGATTTACAGATAAAGTACATGAATATTAGGTTATAAAATTATTGGCATAAACTTATTAAAATATTTCCATAGTCAGAATGGGATAAAAGTAAATTTGCAATTAGTGGTAATGAGTTCAGAATTAACTTTATTTTAAGAATGCTAAAATGCACCAGAAAAGCAATGTAATGCAATGACATAATGACATACTGACACAGGGACTCCCTGACTTACTGAATGAATTTAAATGAAATCTGATAGGCAGAGTGAGCACTTACTGTAAAAGGTGTATATCCAGAAGAAAAGAGCAAATATACTCTGATGGTTTGCTAAATAAATAATAATTTTATAATAGGTAAAAATGAAACCCTAAATATGTGGTATAATCTTGCATCTGATTCTGGCTTATATAAGCTAATTCCCATTGGAATTTCAAATTCTCACACATTTTAGGTGGATATTGACAATCCAAGTGGAGAAAGGGACAATGAATAGAGATTTTAAGTCATACATATCAAAGCACAGTGTTTTCTGTTTTAGATAATCAAAGTGAACAGCACCATAATTTGCACAAATCTGACATTCAATAAACTAATATTTACTAAATGAATGAATCAATTTATTCATTTAATAAATATTAAAAAGCAATACTTCTTTAACACAATTCTATAGATTTCAGGTTGTTGATTTAGAAATTAACATGTATTTTTAATATCTAACTAACCCAGTAATAGAAGTACAATTATAAAAAGTGAACTTCCCTCTTTTTTTTTTTTCCTGCTGCACTCCCTGGTTTCTCTTAAATCATACCTCCTGCATGCAACATCATTTGGAAAGTGATTCTCATGTTTTGATTTGTTTGTATTAGTTGGCTATTTGGACTGTGCCTATATTATAGCTCAAAAGCAAATTGAAAGTGATCTGGGCAGGGCTCAGTGGCTCACACCTGTGATCCCAGCACTTTGGGAAGCTGAGGCTGGTAAATCGCTTGAGACCAGCAGTTCAAGAGTAGCCTGAGCATCATAGTGAATCCCTGTTTCTACAAAAATTAGCTGGGCATGGTAGCACGCAACTGTAGTTCCAGCTACTGGGAAGGCTGAAGTGGGAGGATTGCTTGAGTGCTTGAGCCCAGGAAAAAAAAAGAAAGAAAGAAAGAAAGAAAGAAAGAAAGAAAAGAAAAAGAAAGTGATTTGTTCACTTTTAGATCTTGACATAGGACAATGTAGAATAGCCTTAAAGTTATAAGAGTTGGAAACAGCTATAAGAGTAAGCAACCCTTACCCTTTTTGCTGCATCTTTTTTGGTCACTAATCCTGATTTGGACTGGCAAATTGAAAGTTTTACATGAGAATTTGCCTGTATGAGACTTTAGTTAGCAGTCTGAGGTCAGCGTGTATATGCTTTTGTTAAGTGAAAAAAAATCTAGATTAAAAATAAAAAGGAAAACAGAAGAAATCCAAAAGATTCCTATGTTCTTTTGGTTAAATTAATGTACTTCACAGCCCAAAGGTCACAGCCAAAGAAATCTTGGAGTGCCTGCCTAAAGCGCTCGAGCGCACACACACACACACACACACACACACACACACACACACACACACACACTACCATTAAGTAACTTCTCTGATTACACCAAGTTCATACAGACCAATGTCAATTCTGTTACTGTCATTTTTCACACATTTTGTCTCATGAAGTTCACCCTGAGTTTGTTTCTGTGACAGTGACTTTTAAAAAACAATCACTTTCAAAGTACAAGATGTTTTTTAAAGTCATTGAGATATGCTTGAGAGATTTTTTTCCCCATCTTTCTTTCTTGGTTGCACTGATATTAACAGTGAAGTTCAATAGATTTATTTTCCCTAAAAATATTTCAATAGCTCATTTTTATAACCTAACCATTTGATGTGGTTTGGCTCTGTCCCCACCCAAATCTTGTCTCGAATTTTAATCCCTACGTGTGGAGGGCGGGGCCTAGTTGTAGGTGATTGGATCCTGGGGGCGGTTTACCCCATACTGTTTTCGTGGTAGTGAGGGACTTTTCACGAGATATGATGACTTAAAAGTGGCAATTTCTCTTGATTTTTCTTTCTCTCTCTCTCTCTCTCTTTCTCTCTCTCTCCTGCTTTTCTTTGGTAAGACGTGCCTTGTTTCCCCTTCACCTTATGCCATGACTGTAAGATTCTCAAGGCCTCCCCAGCCATGCGGAATTGCGAGTCAATTAAACCATTTTTATTTATAAGTTACTCAGTCTCAGGTATATCGTTACAGCAGTGTGAAAACAGAGTAAAACACCATACATATGTACATTTTTAAAGAACTAACCTTGACTGTGTATGAAAACTAATGGCAAGTGAATTCAAAAAAAAAAAACAACCTATTCTTTAGGAAATTCCACATATATTCAAAATAAAAATGGAAAACAATATTAGGAAAGTAGATCTGATAGATTCAGAGTTCAAATTATTGTAAGATAGGGAAAAATTTAGACTCTTAAAATGCATAATTATTTAAAGTTAAAATACTTCACATAAACCAACAACATTGCTCAATAATGCCAATTAAAATATTAAAATAAATTATATATATTTTAAATTTGCTATTTTTTCTAGTGTTACTGTCATGAACCACACATTCTTGAAGCACAGTTTTTGTGGAGGAGTGTAAGATGTTTCCTAGAATTACAATGCATGCGCTATGATGAGTTCTATCCTCCAGAGGGCAGTGCAGTACAAACTGAGAGGGAATAGAGCACAAAATCAACGTTAACTTATTTCATTTCAGTGGTAAGACAATATAGCACAATTCCCAGCATCTGCTATAATGACAAAACTCCAGTCTGCAAAACAGAAAATGTTGCTAATCATGTAATTATTTTGACCATATTGGTGATTAAAAAATGACTAAATTGATCCTGTTTGTTGGACGTAGCGTCAGTAGATTTTATTGAAGAATAGAGTCAACAAAAATGGTTCTGTGACTCTGGAAGCCTTTGCTTCAGGTTGTATGAGCTACTTAAAAAAGAAGTAATCTTCTATGTTCTCCTACAGGATGGAAGGGTACAACTTGCTTTTATGAAGTTATTTTTTCCTGCGTATGGCTCTTCAAAAATCGTTTCAAAACTGCAAGTAAAATCTACTTATAGCAAGTTATAAAAGCAAATACAATTTTTACACCTTCAAAGATAGTTTTCGCAAAATTGCTAAAACCTTGGAGCTACTCTTGGGAAACCATTTAACTAACGTCAAGAGATATTAAACTTTAAATTGGGCAGTCAAGGTAAGGACATTAACCAATCTTTAATGCCAGGCTAAAATACTAAAGTACTTGCCAGGTGGAAATCTGGGTCTTTCTTTTTTCTTTCCTTTTTTTTTTTTTTTTTTTTTTGAGATGGAGTCTCACTCTGTCACCCAGGCTGGAGTGCAGTGGTGTGATCTTGGCTGACTGCAACCTCCGCCTCACAAGTTCAAGTGATTCTTCTACCTCAGCTTCCCTAGTAGCTGGGATTACAAGCACCTACCATCATGCCCAGCTAAATTTTTTGTATTGGAAACTTGGGTCTTTCTAATGCCAAACTTTTAATGACTGCATTGTATCATTCTTAGTTTTGGAGTGAGTAATATTATGGTGTGATTTCTTAATTATGATTAAGATGTGATTTCTAAGACTATGCTCTAACAAATTTTGGTTAGTCCAGTCACATAAACTTTAATGAGGATAGATTGTTGTGCATGTAAATCTTAGAGCCTCTAGGTATACACATAGTGGTTAGGAATATCTCCCTGGAGCCACATGAATGAACTTTAACCCTGGCTCCACCACTTCTAGCTATATGACATTGAGCACGTGTCTTTTTTTTTTTTTTTTTTTCTTTACTTTAAGTTCTAGGGTACATGTGCACAACTTAATGTCTTGGGACCTCAATTTCTTTATGTGAAAAATAAGGTTAAAAAAATAGTCAACTCATGTGATTGTTATAAATATGGTATTACATGGATAATACAGTAAACAAATAGTGTCCTGCAGACAGAGGGGGTCTCCATAAATGTTAGTTATGGTATTGTTTGAACACACACACACAGTCATGAAAAAAATATGTATCTGTAAGCAAAATTTCCCAAATGTCTTAGCTTTTTCTGTTCATTGTATTTTTCAAATATCAAATCAAATAGCTAATTTACAAACTAGTCAGACTGTTTTTGATACTTGATGTGACCGTTTTTAAGCCCACCCCAGTCCCTTGCCCTTTTGCCCAACATCTGGGAACACCAGTAAGGAAGCTTGGGTATGGCAAGTTCACACCACACAGAGGAATCCTCTTCCTATCCTCATCCCCTAATTACAATAAAAACAGAGCTATAGCACCCTCCATGTTCTCCTGAGTCATTTTCATATCTGTTTTTGAGCCTACCCTGCTCTCCCCAGAAAGCTCCAATATGTGCATAATAAATTTCTTCACACCGTCTTGGTGTATGTATCATGAATGGTATCATCAGTCTCCACATCCAAACCAAATTTTGGATGGATGTTGGTCCCATCCTCTGCGGAGCAACCACAGATGAATCTTGAGGTCTATCTTGTAGATGTATTTCTCCAAACTCATGTATACATTTGCTACCTATGAAGCAGTTCACCTGAGAAATGTGGAAATTAATTTTTGTTATTGTGTTAATCCAGTTCTCTCTGAAACTAACAAAATCCCATTAATTAGGATTAAAAATTCTAAGGCATATTTCCTCTTATACTAGGAATGTTTGCCTCACTAGTATCCATGTCCACTTTAACCCTTGAGTAAACTTCAAATATTCATTGAAAAAGGACTTAACACCATGAGTTACTTCCATTTTCAGAGACCTACTTTGTGAAGAAACTTTCAGGTGTAATGCAATAACAGGCCAGAGAACCATAAAGAAGAATTCTTGCTAAAGAACTTTGAACTTGAATCGAATACATCTCTGTATCAGACCACAGGTTTACAAAAAATATAGGAGCTAAGAAAGGAACATATTAAAGAATACCACAAGAATACAATTAGTCAAATTCAGAATGTGGGAAATTTTATAGCACAAATAATATAGTTTCTTTGACAAAATGTGCCATTAAAACATGGGAGGAGGAATTGTTATTGATTAAAATGTGATATAGACACACAATGGAATATTATTTAGCTTTATAAAAAGAAGTAAATCCTGCCATATGTGACCACATGATTAAAATTTGAGGACATTACGCTAAGTGAAATAAGCCAGTCACGGGAAAAATACTGCATGATTTCACTTACCTGAGGAATCTAAAATAGCCAAACATATAGAAACAGAGAGTAGAATGGTGCTTGCCAGGAGTTTAGGGGAGGGGAAGATGGGAGTTGCTATTCTAAGGGTAAAAAGTTTCAGCTATGCAAGATTAATAAATTCTAGAGATATACTGTACATGTTGTGCCTATAGTTAACATTACTGTGTTGTACCCTTCAAATTTGTTAAGGGGATAGATCTCATTAAGTGTTTTTAACAGCAGTTTTTAAAAGTAGTATTTTAAGAGTCACATCCCAGACAAATACAGTTTGTACCTTTCTTAGATTCTGATTCAAATCAACTAAATATAAGAAGATAATTTTGAGATAACCAGGGAAAATTGAAAAAGAATTGAATATTAGACAATAAATTATTGTTTTATTTAGTTGTGATGATGGTATTGTTCTATTTTTTTTTAAATTCCTTCACTGTTAAAGATTTGTAGTGACGTGCTTATGGGTGAAATACCAGTATGATGAGATTTGGCTTAAAATAGTCCATTTGAAAAATAAATAAATGTGTGAGAGAGAAAATAATGTGAGAGATAGATAAGATGGGATAATATAAAGAGAAATAATGAGATGAGATAGATTAACATTTTTGAAGCTGGGTGCTAGGTATGTGGATTTTTGTCAATTATCTCCATTTCTGCGTATGTTTGACAATTTCTATAATGAAAGATGAAAACAAACAAAAGGCCTCTGTTTGCCAGAACTCTTAATAAATATTGGGAAATCATTTTTTAAAAAAATGAATGATGAGTATGAAATTCATCAAATAAAATATTTCAATATATCAGAATATATATTTCCTAAGGTGTGATGAATTCAAATAATATAAAGGGATGGATAGTTCCAGTCTTAAATTAGACATATCTTGATTTACAAAGCAGTGGAAATAACCAAAGCACATGAATTGGGTTATAGTTTAGTCATAGTTTATTCACAAGTCACACAATTTGAGAGTTGTGATGAGAAGGACTGTTGAGTCCAAAGTCAGAAGCCATTATTGACACAGGCAGTCTGCCCCATCTCTGGGATTGGGAGAGTGGGGAAGGCAGCTTTAAAAAGCCATCTGCTTGGGCCCCAAGCTGTTTACATGGCTGTTTGAACTGCTGGTCAGAAAAGCATTTGGATATTCCTACCCTGGCATAAGGGTCAGGCTCCCCACCTGCTGCCGGGGACCCCAGGGTTATTTGCCTTCTGCAGCTGATTTTTTAGCTCATATCAGCTTGGGACTTGGAGAATTTGGCTGTTTACCCTCAGTGTCTCAGCCAGCCAGTCCCTCCGGGAGGCCTTCCCTCTTCTGCATCCCAGGTCCACTTCTGGTGCTCTTGCCAATTCAGAAAAGACAGTACAAAATATTCATTTGCATATTATTCATAAATAACCTAGCCAAGATATTCAACGGGTTTAGTAATCTGTATCAGCATTTTCCTTACATCAGCCTGATTTTAAAGGGCTAAAACGGATTAGAGCTATGCAACATTTTATTGTTGTTATTATTTCTGTTTGTTTGGCTGGTTTTTTGTTTGTTTTGTTTTATTTTTTGGTGGGATGAGCATTAATGGATATTGTTTGAGATAATGTTGCATTAAATTTACTATGCTTTTCTATGTCTTATTAAGATAAGTACCTATGGGCTAATTTCTTTGCCTATTTAATTCAATGCATGTGCATAGAGTACCTGATACATGCCAAACTTGGTAGTGGGTGTACAGGAATACAGAGATCATTAAGACTTATCTCTCTCTCGAGAAGCTTCTAGTTACTCTTCTTGGTGTGTTAGGTTGATGGTGGGAACATGGTGAGCAACAGCCAGGTACACAAATAACTGTAGTGTAATATAAGTACATCCTAGGAATAGTGCAAATGATACATAAATATATAAATAACACTTAGAAGTATCAGTGTACTATGCAAGCCCTGTGAGGGCTAATGATAGAAAAGGAACAAATGTCCCACAGCTTCAGAGGCTTATGTTAGTCCCATAAATACATTTTCATAAAAAGTTACAACTTCACTATACAATATGGTACCACTGACAACCAGTGTCTATTTAAATTTAAATGAGTTAACATTTCATAAAATACAAAGATCAGTTTCTCATTAACTGTTGCCGTATTTGAAGTGCCTAATAGCTACTTGTGGCTGGTGACTATTGTATTAAATTACACAGAGCATTTCCATCACTGAACAAAGTTCTATTGGATAGCACTAATTGACAGTACCAGGGTTTGTAACGACCCCTTCAGTGGCTAAGATGCATATGAATTACCTGGTTATTTTGTTGAATGCTAATTCTGAGTCAGAAGGTCTGGTATGGGGCCTGAGATTCTGTGTTTCTAACAAGTTCCTGGGTGATACTGAAACTATTGGTCCATAGACCGTACTTTGAGTAGCATGGACCTATACTCTTCCATTCACACTAAAGAAAAAATAATGTGACAAGAGGACATTTTTCCCTCCTTCTTTGCACTGGAGGGCTACTTCTTTTAATTGGGCTATGGGGAACTTGGATTATCATCATTGCCCTATAAAAAGAGTTTTTCCTCTAATGTCTTTGAGATCATATTCTACAATTCAATTGTATCCATACAAATGTTTAGAAATTCCCACATTTTAAAAACTTTAGCCTTGAAACATAAAGAAAAACAAAAGTATTTGTGCTTTATGCCCAACCCATTCCCTTCCTCATCTGATTCTGGCCATTCATCAATCTATACAAAACCAAACAGATCTTAAATCACTTTTAAATCAAATTGAATTGAAAATTTTATCCATTAAAAAATTTGAATATATGTAACTACTGCACTAATAATGCCACATGCAGTTTTTCCTTTTGATTAGTTTGTTTCAAAGATTTGATTTTTTTCAACAATTTTGTTTCTAATTGTTACCACTGTAAGAGATTTCACAAGAAAAAATAATTACAACTTAAATAGGAACTCATGCCTATTCCAAAAATAGTGCAGTTATTATTTAGGAGGGAAAAAAAATTGAAAAAAGCCCCAAATCCTTGATATTAGCAGCATGTATGCCACTTCTATTCTGCTCCCTTTTCCTGTCTCATTAAATTCAACTAGGCCTTACCATCCTTATGTTAGTTCAAAATATCTATTCTCGTAAAACAGATCAGGCATAATGTCAATTTTCTATTCAGTATTTTAGTTCTGTCATTGTTCTCTGGAATGCTCTTAATTACATTTGCATGTTGCATACTGTTTATCACTGCTGCCTCTAATCCCATACACATTAAAAAAAAAAAAAAAAACCCACACACAAAGAACAAAGTAACACGAAACAAAACAAAATGAACAGAAAATAAGCTCTACTTATTTCTCTCTCTTTAGAAGTAAGTAGTCTTATATTGTCCAAATTCTCCTGAAGATACTCTGGGTTCCCCAAATTATGCCTTAATAATCTGACAAAATTAAGTAACCCATGCAATGAATATGCCCAAGGAAAAATAGTTTAGCTAACCATAGATTCATAGGGAACTTCTAAAATCACATTGAGTGCTCCTTATCCCTACTGAAATTATTCAGATTAAAAGGTTAACACAAATGGGGACCTTGTTTTCTACTAATATGCGGGAAAGACAATCCATTAGTCACCTTTTTCAAATAGCTAATTGACAACATGGGCAATGTGACTTGGGAAATCTGACTCCCAAGACACTGACTTGATTCTTATATCTTTATGTAGAGTGATCTACGGTGCTGAAACAAAATGTCTAGGTAGTAGTGTTTGTGTCTTCTCTCTTCTATACCAAGATGATTGATTCAGTTTCTTAGCTTTTTGGTTGCATGTTGTCTTCATAGTCTGCTCTTTCTCCGTTAATGTTCCCACGAAGCTCAAACTATTATATAATGTGTACAGAAAGCAAGTTCAATATAAATTAGTCATCACAATTGGTTTGGGTTTGTGTAGCATGAAAAAAAATGTATTTATTCTTTTTTTTAACTTCAAGTTTTGTACTAGATTGATTTTGCAAGAACAAATTAACAAGACAGAAATAAAGGATCATCAAATTTTCTGCTGATAATCATATCATTCAGATTATAAGTGATGTTTATTCACATGCATATTTTCATAAGCAAGTTGCACACAGTCTGTGTTTGAAATTATCATTTTTATTACTAATATAAAATTAATAATAAGTGAGATTCAACACTAGCAATTGAGTGCTTCCAGGGAAAAACAATGAGGATGAAGGATTTATGAACACTATTGGATGAATAACCTTTTTTCAACTTATTTATTTTAAATTGATACATAAAATTGTATGTATATTGCCAATTTAAAGAAATACACATTATATTGATTTCCATTCAACTTTCTCAGAACAATTTATTATAGGGAATCAGAAGCTTCTTTAGTGAATCAGTTAACTTGACAAAGCAGCTCTCCCTATAGTCCAAATTACAGTCTATCATTTTGGAAATTGTACTCTTTGAGGAATTATTTCCATCCCCAAAAATGACAAATATAGATTGGGAAAATAGTAGCAGCAAAACAGAGCTATGGAAGATGAATTCTCCATATCTCAGACTTCTCTCCTACTCATTACCAAGAAAGAAAAGGAGACTACTGAGGAAACTTGATTTAATAAGTCACTCTTCCTTTACCTTCGTTCAGAATTTTCCGCCTACATAGATAGACTCTTAAGGGGGTTTGTTTGCTTCCTTGCTTGATTTCTGTCACCTCTGGTCTCTATTTTCCTTTATGCCTTGTTTCCCTTTATTCCTGATCATCCTTATTTTCATAGAGATGGCCTGTGTTCATTGAATAAAATGAGAAACAAATGTATTAGAACTCTTTGTGCATAGTTTCAGTTGCATAAATATGAATGTAGGAAGTGTGGTCCACAAACTCCTTTTAACCTAGTGAGCTGAAAGAAAATTAAAAAGTAGAATGGTCAAGATTAACTGGATGAGAAAACCAACCAGCAAAAATATTCTCACCAATATCACATTTTCTTTATCCACTAATTGACTGATGGTCATCTGGGCTGGTTCCATATTTTTGCAATTGCAAATTGTGCTGCTATAAACATGTGTGTGCAAGTATTTTTTTCGTATAATTGCTTCTTTTCCTCTTGGTAGATACCTAGTAGTGGGATTGCTGGATCAAATGGCAGATCTACGTTTAGATTTTAAGGAATCTCCACACTGCCTTCTATAGTGGTAGTAATAGTTTACATTCTCACCAACAATGTCGAAGTGTTCCCTTTTCACCACTGCCATGCCAACATCAGTTACTTTTTGATTTTTTTATTATGACCATTCTTGCATGAGTAAAGTGGTATCACATTGTGGTTTTGATTTGAATTTCTCTGATAATTAGTGATGCTGAGCATTTTTCCATAAGCTTGTTGTCCATTTGCATATCTTCTTTTAAGAATTGTTTATTGATGTCCTTAGCCCAGTTTTTGATAGGATTATTTGGTTTTTGCTTGTTGATTTGTTTAAGTTCCTTGTAGATTCTGGATATTAGTCTTTTGTTGGATGTATAGATTGTGAAAATTTTCTTTCACTTTCTGGGTTGTCTGTTAACTCTGCTGATCATTTCTTTTGCTTTGCAGAAACTTTTCAGTTTAATCAAGTACCATCTACTTATCTTTGTTTTAATTTCATTTACTGTTTGTTTCTTGGTCGTGAAATCTTTGTCGCAGACAATGTCTAGAAGGATTTTTCTGATGTTACTTTGTAGAATTTATATGGTTTCAGGTTTTAGATTTAAGTCTTTGATCCATCTTGAGTTGATTTTTGTATAAGGTGAGAGATGAGGATCCAGTTTCATTCTTCCAGCACCATTTGTGGAATAGGGTGTCCTTTCCCCACATTATGTTTTCAATTGCTTTGTTGAAGATCATCCGGCTGTAGGTATTTGACTTTATTTCTGGGTTCTCTATTCTGTTCCATTGGTCTATGTGCCTATTTTTATACCAGTCCCATGCTGTCCTGGTGACTATGACCTTACAGTATAGTTTGAAGTTGAGTAATGTGATCCCTTTAGATTTGTTCTTTTTGCTTAGTCTTGCTTTCGCTATGTGGACATTTTTTGGTTCCATGTGAATTTCAGGATTTTTTTTCTAGCTGGGTGAAGAATGGTTGTGGTATTTTGATGGGAATTGCACTGAATTTTTAGATTTCTTTGGCAGTATGGTCATTTTCACAATATTGATTCTACCAATCCATACGCATGAGATGTATTTCATTTGTTTGTATCATTTATGATTTATTTCAGTAGTGTTTGTAGTTTTCCTTGTAAAGGTATTTTACCTCCTTGGTTAGGTATATTCCTAAGAATTTTAATTTTTTTGGAGCTCTTGTAAAAGGGGTTGAGTTCTTGATTTGATTTTCAGCTTGGTTGCTGTTTGTGTATAGCAGAACTACTGATTTATGCACATTAGTTGGCTAGATTTAACCATTCCACAATGTATATATACGTTAGAACATCAATCAACCAATAAGTTTAAAAAAAATTATTCATCCAATAGTGTTCATAAATCCTTCATCCGCATTGGTTTTCTCTGGATGCACTCAATTGCTAGTGTTGAATATCATTTATTATTAATTTCATATTAATAATACAAATGATAATTTCAAAGACAGATTGGCATGCAACTTGCTTATGAAAATGTACATTAAAATAAATATCCCTTAAAATTTAAATGATACAATTATGAGCAGAAAATTTGTTGACCCTTTATTTCTGGTCTCGTTAATTTGTCCTTGCAAAGTCAATCCAGTATAAGACTTGAAGTTAAAAAAAAAAGAATATTTTTTTTTCTGCTACACAAACCCAGACCAATTCTGATGACTACTTTATATTGAACTTGTTTTCTGTACACATTATATAATAGTTTGGGCTTTGTGGGAACATTGAAGGAGAAAGAAGTAGCAGAATATGAAGACAACATGCAACCAAAAAGCTAAGAAACTGAATCAATCATCTTGGTATAGAAGACAGAAGACAAACACTACCACCTAGACATTTTCTTTCAGATACTGTAGATCAGTCTACATAAAAATATAAGAATGAAGTCAGTGTCTTGGGAGTCAGATTTCCTAAAGTTAAATTGTCTTTTATCACTCTCAATTACATTTTAAAAGTGTTTCCAGATTCTGTACCTTAGATTACAATATTTATAACAGGTCGATCAGACAACAGTTTTGAAGTGCCTGTCATTTTCATTGCCATCACATGTACGATTCTGGTAGATAACTCCAGATGGCAAAAAAAAAAAGGACAAATGTAATATCTCAATATTTTGGACAACAGTGTAAGGTACTTGCTAGAGAAGTGTATTTACCCAGAGTACTATAGTTAGGCTGTAAAACACATCATCAAAGTCTCTCTTTTTATGAAGTGTATTCTAATTTCTGTTTCTAAATGAAAGAAAATACATATGTTATAATGCAATTTTTACAAACATCTTAATATTTACTATGATTTTAAAATTAAATAGTAGGCTAGGTTGAATTTCTTAAAGAAAGTCTCTGCCTTCATTTAATCTGTACAATTTAAGTATAATTTTAATCATTCTTTGTATCTTTCTTAATTAGCTCATCCTTCCCTAATTATTACATTAGCTGAAGTTTTCATTAAAGCCCTCCTGTTCCTTATCTCTGAAGGACAGTGTCATAATGAAGTTGAAGGATATGTAGAGGACTGAGGAGATGGTAATTTATAATTTATAATTTAATGTGACAAGCTGACATTTCACTTATTATGGTGAAACCATTTTAGGAAGAAGGACAACGCATATTTAAAAAATACATGTAGCAATAAGTTACTTGCAAAAATCACAGTTGAATACAAGTACACCTCAACTTATATATCCTTAAATTCTTCATTCTTCGGTAGGAGGATGGTCCTCCTTTAGTACTCAGCTAAAACTCCAAATCTTCATTTTGTGTGAGTGCCAGAAGCCTAGTGTTCACTGTAAGTGCTGTACTACATTTTACTAAATCTGAAGTGCATATTTGTTCACCTTTTAACATCATTGAAGTAGGATATGTCCTACTGTCAACAAAATCTTGCAAATCACTGCCAGCCAGCAGCAGAAATAGCTGTCTTTGTTCATTACACATATGACCTTGGTAGATATTCACAATGGCATAACTGGCCTATGTATCATCTCGCCATTCTGAACATTTAAATGTAAGGATAATTTGAGGAAAGAATATGAGCCCTGTTGTATAAAAACCTTCCCATGAGTCTGACAGCAAGATTTAAAAAGCAGCAGCTTCAAAACTAGTTATCAATGGCTTGGGAGAAAATCTGAGTCAAGAGTAGAGCAGTCTTTGAAGATAGGCTGCATCACTACATTATTACTGGAAAAAAAACAATATATTAATGACTTGGCCTCAAAAAGGGACTCAGAAAAGTCAGACTTGATATAAAGACACTGTAGACCTGTCTTAATTTAATTGCCTATACTTTCATTATTTTATGCACATGTAAGAGTGATATATAATTTTTAAAGATTTGTGTTTAAATAAGTCTAAAAGTGTTCCTTCAATATAACATGAATATTTAATTTATACAGAACTGTTGTATGACATTTTAATTGGCAGTGTTATTCTTTTCTATATTGTAGCAAATAAAATAATGGTGCACTTTAAAATGATAGCATCTTAGACTCAAAAAAAATTTATGTTTCTAGGAATTTCCAGGGACTTATTAAATGTCCTAACTATTATTCCTGACTGTTGCCCCTTGTCATTCTGATGATGCCAGGCTTCATGTGCATCGGAGGCCCACTTCTCATGGTCTGTTCCTTTTTTAATGGCATTTTGCATTATGGGAATCCACAAGGCAGAATAAACACCAGGCTATGGCATTAAGAAAACTATTGGAATCTTGTGGATTTGAGGAAAATTTTAATGCTATAAAGGAAAATTTAACCTGGAGTATTTGATAGCATTGTGATTAGAGATCATTGCTCTACTTTTCTACAGAGGCTCTTTCTAGATTTTTCCTTGATCTTGCTTCTCTCTATTGCTTCAGGAAACAGCTTGCCACGCTAAAAAGGGAACACTCTCAACTGATACAGCTGATAGTGAAATCCCATTGATGTCTAAATACTTGCTGAGGTTTCTTCTGGTTCATAGTGAGGATTGCTGTCTACATTATTATGGAAAGTAGTTTATTTTCTTTTTATTTTTCCTTCCCTTCCTTCCTTCCTTCCTTCCTTCCTTCCTTCCTTCCTTCCTTCCTTCCTTCCTTCCTTTCTTTCTTTCTTTCTTTCTTTCTTTCTTTCTTTCTTTCTTTCTTTCTTTCTTTCTTTCTTTCTTTCTTTCTTTCTTTTCTCTCCTTCTTTCTTTCTTTCTCAAGACAGGAGCTTGCTCTGTTACCCAGGCTAGAGTGTGGTGGTGCAATTACAGTTCACTGCAACTTGAACCTCCTGGGCTTAAGGGATTCTCCTGCCTCATCCTTGAGTAGCTGGGAACATAGGCAGAAAACTCTACACCCAGCTAATTTTTTGAAGTTTTCTTTAATAAAGAAAGAGTCTTGCTATGTTGTCTAGGCTGGTCTCAAACTCCTGGTCTCAAGCAATCCTCTCGCCTCAAACTTCCAAAGCACTGAGATTACACATGAGAGCTAACATGCCTGACCATTTTATTTTCTTATTGACTAAAATTTCTCCCTTCTAGAATTACATTTTTGCTTTTACTTTTCCATAAGTAAAAGGTCTATTAAAATATTTCTCTCTTGGAATGTTTTCAAATTTTTCAAAATTAAAGAACAGTGTTCTCCTGAAGATTAATTCTGCTTCTATTCCTAAATCAGTAGACAAAAACATGAGGCAGTAAGTTAAAATAGCAGCTTGTTCTTGCTAGATAAAAAAAAATTAATTGAAAGAAAATATAACCAAAATTGCTAAATTTCAGAAACCATTCTGATGACTTGAATTTTGATCCTATATTTGCACTAAAAGCTCAGTGACACAAATGAATGGGTATTAAAAGATAATACCATCCTCTGAAACTGAAAGAGAGTAGATAGATTAATAAATGGAAGTTAGTTAGACTTGAGTATAGTTTCCAGAACAGAATAAACTAAAGATAGGCAGTTACCAGTTACTCAATGTGATCTAGAAATACTGCAAAAAAAAAATATGAGCTATAAATATTAGAATAATAGTTCTCAAACTTCAGTGTACCACGCTTTAGAGATATAAGCTTCACCCAAGTAGTTTCTTAAAAACTGGAAAGTTCAACCTCCCAGCACTCAGTAATTCTGAATTATTAGTTCTGTAGGAGGTCCAAGAATTTACATTTTTTTTTCACAAAAACATTAGGTAATTTTGTTGCAAATGGTTCAAGGGGTGATATTAAAGAAACAAAGAAGCAAAACCTGCTACGAAGTCTATACTCAGATAAAAAGAAATTTCCAATAACATCCTATAATAAAATACTGCTATAGTATTTTTAAATATGGATATATAGTCCAGCAATTAGAAGAGATTTACTTTTAAAAATTGAAAGCATTTTAGCCATTTTATGAAAAAATTATGTAACTACCCAAGGGGTTCATCTTGCTTATTGCCCAGATAAAGCTGATTTATCAAGACAGAAGGATTGCAATAGAGAAAGAGTTTAATGCATGTAGAGCCAGCTAAATGGGAGACTGGAGTTTTGTTATTACTCTGATCAGCCTCCTTGAAAACTTAAAGGTGGCTGAATGAGGTGGCTCATGCCTATAATCTCAACACCTTAAGAGGCCAACGTGGGCAGATTGCTTGAGTCCAGGAGTTCAAGACTAGGTTGGGCAACGTAGCAAAGTCCCATCTCTACAAAAAATACAAAAATTATCCAGGCATGGTAGTGTGTGCCATTGGTCCCAGCTGCTTGGGAGCTAAGAAACAAGGATGCCCTGAACCCAGGAAGTCAAGGCTGCAATGAGCTGTGATCACAGCACCGCATTCCAGCCTGGGTGACAGAGTGAGAACTTGCCTAAAAACAAATAAAAAAAGAAGAAAGAAGAAAATTTGGAGGCTAGAGTCTTTCAAAGACAGTTTTGTTACCAGAAAGGGGTCCTGATCCAGACCCCAAAAGAGGGTTCTTGGATCTTACACAAGAAAGAATTTGGGGTGAGTCCATAGAGTAAAGTGAAAGTGATAGCAACAGAAGGCAGCCAATGCCTAGGCAGAGTTTGGTCCCCGGTGAAAGCCCACCTCCAAGCCAAAGGCAGTCTGAAGCCTGAAAGCCAAACTACCAGTTAAATTATCAGACTGGATTGAGAACTTGTCCTCCTGGTTTGGCATGCTTTCCTCTGATTGATCCCCATCCTTCCTCTATTTTACTTATACCCACCCATTCCTAATTGGTTTTATACTCTGTCCTCCTCACTTTTGAGTGGTGTCTTTGCTTTAACCTTTTTTGCATACTCACAAACTAATCAGTACACACTCCTCATCCTGTGACTACAAAGACCCCAGACTCAGTCGGTAGAGGGGGAGATGGCCTGGCTTTGGGGAAGAGACAACCTGAACCCAGAGAAGACAACCTGCCCTTCCATTCTCTCTCTTCCTCCCTTTTCCAGCTCCCCTCTCTGCTGAGAGCCATTTTCATCACTCAACAAAATTATCTGCCTTCACCATCCTTCAATCATTCATATGACCTCCTTCTTCTAAAACTGGACAAGAGCTCAGGACCCACCGAATGCAGTACCCAGAAAAGTCTGTCACATTGGCCCTTTGCCCTTGCTTGCAGAGGGGAGCCACGCCACATGACGAGGCAAGGGGCCAACTGAGTTGCTAACACACTGCTATCCATCAGAATGCAGATGGTGGAACGAAAAGAGTACTGTAACCTTCCATCTGGGGCTCTGAGGTTGTGGGTACCCTCACTTGGGCACCACTGCATTCCCCTCCAGGTGACATGCCTGGTCTGGCCACAGGGCCTGTACTGAACTTGCTACTGTGTTGGTGCCCAGAGCGGCTGGCCAGATCCTGCACTTGCTCATTTATGTGTTCCCTCCCACAAGGGGCTGAGCATGGTGGGCTGAGTAGATGGGGCACCCCTGCCATGAGTCTGGTGAAGAGCCTCAGAAAAATCCCACATCAAAAGCAAGTTTATTAAAAACTGAAGGAATAAAGGATGGTTACTCCATAGGCAGAACAGTGGCTTGAGCTGCTGGCCTAAAATACCTATAGTTATTTATTGATTATATGCTAAATAAGGGATAGTTTGTTCATGAGTTTTCTGGAAAAGGGGTGGGCAATACCTGCAGCTGAGAGTTCATTCCTTTTTTAGACCACATAATGTAACTTCCCAACATTGCTATGGCATCTGTAAACTGTTGTGGTGTTGGTGGGCACGTCTTTTAACATGCTAATGCATTATAATTAGTGTGTAATGAGCAATGAGGACAACCAGAGATCAGTTTTATCACCATGTTAGTTTTGGTGGGTTTTAGCCAGCTTCTTACTGCAGCCTGTTTTTTCAGCAAGGTCTTTATGACCTGTATCTTGTGCCAACCTCCTACCTCATCCTGTGACTTACAATGACTAACCTCCTGAGAATGTAGCTCAGTAGGTCTTAGCCTTATTTTACCAAGCCACTATACAAGATGAGCTTGCTTAGGTTTAAATGCCTCTGACAGTTTGACAGTGAGGGGCTAGGGAATGAGTGCTGCTAATTGGTTTTGGATGCAATCATAGGGGTGTGTAAAATGATTCTTGTGTACTAAGTCTGCTTCTGGCTGGGGGTTATAGGACTAGTTGAGTCAAGGGTCACAGGTTCAGGTGAAGCCATCCAGTCATCAGAGACAAAGAAGCCTGATAAGATATCTCAAAAGGCCCAATCGTAGATTCTACAATGGTGATGTTATTTACAGGAGTAATTGTGGAAGTTGGAAACCTTGTGACCTCCAGAATAATGGCTGGTAAAGAGTTAACTATGAATTCAGACCCTTCTCATTCTCCTAACCTGGTGGCCTTTTATTAGCTTTACAAAGGTGGTTTAGATTTTTGGGAAGGGCTATTATCATTTAAACTATCAACCAAATTTCTCCCAAAGTTGGTTTGACCTATGCCCAGGAATGACCAAGGGCAGTTTGCAGGTGAAAGGCAAGATAGAGTTGGTTATGTCAGACCTCTTTCACTGTCATAATTTTTTCACTCTTATAATTTGTGAATATAATTTCAATTATTCCTTAATATTTAATGATCTTCAAAGAGACAAGAATCTTAGTATGATAATTTAGTTATGTTACTTCAAATATCAGTTATTTAAAATATGTGCAGAGTATTACAGTCTTGGTCTTGCACACTCTATTTGGTGTTCAGTGAAAGCTAAATTTAAATAATTTAACGATTAGAGCTGAAACACTGTAGAACTGACATTTCATATTTCTCCATGTTTTCTGTATACAGACACCAACATTAATGTATATTATATTCTAAACAATCAAATATTTTTAACATATTGAAAGATGTGTGTTATAAAAAGATGTTAAGCATTTTGTATACTTTATTCACGTATATAAAAATGAACAAGTCCATAATTGTTTAATGTTGTGAACTGTGAGAGCAATATGTATTATTTTATTCAAAATTATATTGAAAAATTTATTTTATCAGTCCAGCATCAACATCGAGTTTCCACAAATGTCAACTGAGACTTTTCTATGTGCAAGGTACTGTGTTAGAAGCTATAATGGGCAAAAATGTCTTTGCATATTATCTAGTAGAAAAGAGAATAATTTTAATAAACACAACAAATATTATGCTTTGCAGCTATCTTTCCCCCCCCATACTTCCTTACATATATAAGCACAATGTATAGAACATGAATTTGGTACTGGGCAACAGGTAACGTATCACTCACCTTATAAAGTTTTTATGAGAATAAATGAGATAATGAATGTAGTTCATAGTAGTTGGCTTGTGTTGATTCTTGTTATTTTGAGTGGTTATAGAATACTTTGTGTTTTTGGATATTGCATCTGCAGCCATCTCTGTAGAACACTACTTGGTGCCTTAGAAAATTATGCTCAGATTTCAAGAGGGTCAGAACAAAGTGGATTAATGAGTTGAAACAGAGACTTCTGAAATATAGTTTTTAAAAGGTCATTGAATAGTATCACTGGAAAAACTATTCATTGAATTGTATCATTGTGAAAAATGACAAAGCATCAAAATAAATTCATTGTCTCTGGGTTCATCAGATCAGATTATCAGTAACCAAACCTAGAGAGTTAATTTCTCTTCGCAGCCATTATATTAAACTTCTAACCAGTTTGTATTTTATAAAATAGAGTATTAAATAAATTGTTCAGGTTTCTGACTGATAGATATAATATACCCTGATTAAAATACAAGAAGTAATTTCTAATTGAGGGCTAGTTTTTCTTGAGAAAAATGTCACTTTTATATTGTAGAATAATTCAAATGGATTATAAATAACAGCTTCTTTCTCTTTTTCTAAAATACAAAATTGAAACTGATAATAAGTCAATATCAATGTTTTTGGAGGGAGGAAACTTTTGGAAGCTTTTATATATAATTGTCTCAACTCCCACATTATAATCTTATTAAGAACAACCCAGGTTGGCCGGGCGGATGGCTCACACCTGTAGTCTCAGCACTTTGGGAGGCTGAGGCGAGTGGAGCACGAGATCAGGAGTTCAAGACCAGCCCAGTCAACATGGTGAAACCCCATCTCTGCTAAAAATACAAAAAATTAGCTGGGCACGGTGGCACGCACTTGTAGTCCCAGCTGAGGAGGCTGAGGCAGGAGAATCACTTGAACCCGGGAGGCAGAGGTTGCAGTGAGCCGAGATCACGCCATTGCACTCTAGCCTGGAGTGACAGTGTAAGATTCTGTCAATAAATAAATAAATAAATCCCAGGTATTTATTGTTTTCCAAAAGTCACAATGTTTCATAGATTTATGTTTCTGCAGCATTTTTGAAGCATGTAAGTATAAAAATATTAGAGTAATACAGATGTTAAAGGTTTCAAAATCCTTGTTCATGCTCATCCTCTTCTTTGTTGTTTTTAACAGATAAATATGCTTTAATTTTTATAATTATTGTCAAAAATCGAGCAGTTTTAAATGCTAAAACCATTGTGGCCAACTGTTTTTGCCCCCTGGACTCTCTAAAATTCTGCATATATGTGTTGTAAATATTTACTCTAGATTCATGTGTTTGCAACATTGAAAAGTGAATCTAGGTGCTCTAGCTTTCTCTCTCTCTCTCTCTCTCTCTCTCTCTCTCTCTCTCTCTCTCTCTCTCTCTCTCTCCTTGTACTGTTTTTCGTTGTTGTTTTACATTTTTTGTTTTTGTTTTTTATTTAATTTGGCTCACTTCTTAACCTAATCCAGTACATGTTCTGAAACTGCAACAATATCAATTTTTAACAAAAATCTTGGTTGAGTAAATGCTTAAAATACTTAATACAAAAGTATTTTGTCCCGGAAGCAGCAAATCCATTAAAGATCAGTTGCTCAATAAATAATTGTCAGGTCCTGTAGAAGACCTGTAGAAACAGGGCTATTTACCTCCTACAGGCAGCATTTAATCTCCATTATAGAAGATAGCCAATGTTACCTACATAATCTAAGTTTCAGATCAGTCCCTGATGAAATTAATGCAAATAACTACTCTTTGCTCTATGAATATTGCTGGGTTAAAAACAAAAGTTTACAGGAAAGCAAATTGAGACAAACAGCAAAGAACAGAGGCTCTTAGTCCTCAGAAAATATATTTTTAATATTCAAAAATACTTAAACAATGTAATTTTTGAAATAGAAGTTGACCCTCCAACAACATCGGTTTGAACTGCACATGTCCACTTATGTGCTGATTCTCTTTCACCTCTCCCATATCTGAGATAGCAAGACCAACCCCTCCTCCTCTTCAGCATACTAAATGGGAGGACAATGAAGATAGAGACCTTTATGATGATCTACTTCCACTTAATAAATAGTGCATATATTTCTATGCCTTATGACTTTCTTAATAACATTTTCTTTTCTCTAGCTTACTTTCTTATAAGAATACAGTACATAATATACATAACAGAAAACATCTTAATCACCTAATTTGTTATCAGTAAGGCTTCCAGTCAACAGTAGGCTATATGTGGTTAAGTTTTGGTGGAGTCAAAAGTTACATGGGGCTTTTCGACTATGCGGTGGCTGGCACTACTAATCCCTGCCTTGTTCAAAGGTCAATTGTATGCTTTTTCCTTTAAGAAGTCTCAAGATGAACATTTTATAACTGACTATCTTATGATAATTAACATTTTTGTTATAGGTTTTTAAATTATTGATTTGGTAAAATTAAATGGAAACTGTAAAAATGACTGTTAAACACTACATCTGCTAAGTTACATTTTCAGATTAAATGATAATGGTGTAGTTTCACATGATTTTTAAAATGTATGTGTAACTAAATTAATAAAATAGTTTAAGCAAACTTTTCACTATTTTATCGATAGTATTAAATATTTATATATTTATACTGACAAAATAGCCCCTTCCTTTCTTCACTGGGAAAGTAGGAGATGACCTTGTATTTGTGGTGGTTTATATTTGGGCTGCTATTAACAAGGGCTAATTCTTACCAGAGTCCAAAAGCATGTGAGAGGTCAGGACAACAATGCCTAATTGGTTTATTGTGATAATAGTGAAATTGACAGAAATAGGGAAGTCAGGAAAGAGCTGCCAGTCGTGAGAAGAGGCAAAGGATCGAATATAATATTTGGCTGACGATTTGATTCGGTAGTTAAGCCGAAGGAGCAGGTAGGATTGGGAATTAGGACAAATTACATTCAAGTAGGTAAAGGGTTTGCCATTTTAAGAACCTTCAAAAAATATTCTGGATTAAGAAGTATTAAGTTTACCTGTCTATTCTAATACATGCATTTATACCATAATCATTAAAGTTCATCACACTAAGTTTCAAAACTTTTTCTTAATATATAACTTGAAGACCATGGTCTATGTTTGATATTGACAACGTTATATGATTAACAGTTGAAACAAATGGAAATGTAATACTTCTGACAACATTTTATGTTTTTGTGAAAGATTTATTTTAATAATATTATTTCTTTGCATCAGAATTAAATCAAGAAGTAGGCTGCACGACCTCTTAAAGTTTCTTCCAATCTACCAATTCATGATTCTTAAATGTACAATTCTCATAGTGCCAGGATATGTAAATAGCTCTATCCTTTAAGAACTAAATAAATAAAAATAAATTCTTTCTAGCTTGTATATTTAGGTCCAATTCATGTTTGCTTCACTGCTTCCAAACTCCTTGGGGTGGTTCCAAGGTTGTAAAAGGAGACTTGCTGATGGGTGCACAATATAATTATGCTACAGTTGAGCACCTTCCCTCCCACCACCTGAAAATCAGAGGAGTATCAAGGCATTTGCAGAAGAGAATTCAACTCATCATTATTCATGTTCCTAGAAATATAAAGTGCCATATATGGGACGATAGAGCACATGTAAATTGATAACTGCTCAAAAAGCAAACAAAGAGCACAATAATTCATGTCCCTTCCTCCAATTCTGTTTTGAAAAACAGGTTTGTTTTTTGTTTATTTATTTTCATCTCCTCTCCCAGCCCATCAATCCTCACTGCTGAGTCTTAGGCACTGATTTTGCTGATTTGATGGATACAGCAGAAAAGAAAATTGAATGAATGCTAGAACTGGAATTGCTTTACAGTGGAAAAGGCATGAAAATATCACTGAGGAAGAGAAGGACAAGGAGGGTGTGGGGACAGACATCAAAGAGTAGGTGGGGTAGAGAGTGCATTTGAGTACAAGCGTGAGAGGAAGAGGGTAGAGAGGAGACTTTTGGGCTGCCAATGGGAATGGAATTTGGGTGGAGAGAAGTGAATAAAGCATACATTACAAAATGTTTTTGCTAGAGTGAAACATTCACTTCACAATGTATGCTTTATCCACTTCACAATGTATGCTCTACTTAAACTCCCTCTTATTACTTCCTTGTTAAGAAATTTCAGTGAAGATTTCTTCCTAAAAATAAAAATTCCAAGATTTTGTAATTTGGTTTATGATTTTTTAAATACAATCAAAAGTGCCCTAAAGAAAGACTAGAAGACTCAGATATTTTCAGGCTTGTCGGAAACAGGTATTACGTAAATACAAAGTCAGATAAATCAAAACTCAACACAGGAACTTGTTTTCCCATCAGAAGTGCAAATCTAATAAAATAAGATCGTTAGGGAGAGAGACTTGCCCACTAAGTGGATTCTGCCTTCTGGGTAATTAATGTGTCTGAGAATCCAAACCTAATAATTGTTTAGAAATTAACTCAGCAAAGAGTAAAGAATGAGAGGAAGAGCTGTGACTGTGTGTGTGAGTGTGTGTGTGTGTGTGTGTGTGTGTGTGAGACAGATGGAAAAGATGCTGAAAAAAGTCCCAGTTTTCCTGCCTAAAAAGACTACTCTGGCTGGTCAAGTCTGGCAGGTTAGACTGCTGGAAGAGCTCTTCAATATGCCCAGAGTAATGGCCTTGAGTCTCTGAACTCTTGAGACAAACCACCATGTAAATGGATACATGTGAAGAGATATATAATCTTTTGAAGACTGTATACTTTATTAGGAGCATGTAGGATTATTTTAATGTTTATCCTGCCAGGCAGTATTTTATTTATTAAATTTAATTTTCTTAATGCCCTAGTCAAAACGAGTAAAAACAATGAAAACTGAACAGGCTAACATAGTGCACTTGTTACATTTCCTTTAAATACTTCTCACAACACAATTAATACATATTCACAAGGGAAAATTAAAAATTCCAAATAAAGAAAACAACTAAAACCTTTACAGCTGCTCTTAACATTTTAGTATATGTCTATGTATTTACACATATTTAGTATACATAGTGTATATATTTATACATAGTATATATATCTATACAAAATATGTGTAAGTATATAGATCTATATCAAATATGTGTAAATGCAGTAGATAATACACACTAAATATATGTAAATATATATACTATATATTTCACACATATTTTATTTATTCAAAAATATAAGAACATATACTTTTACAATCTTATTTCACATATAGATTACCTTTCCACAACAAGGAAGAAAAGTTTATATCATTGCTTTAATTATATGATTACATCAAAATTTATTACTAATGTATATTTAGGTGGTTTCCACATTTCATATTTCATGGTATTATGGAATTCTGTCTTCTTTTGGGCTCTTCTAGAAGCAAATGGAGCAAAGATTTGAGGGCAATTAATGTATTTGAGAGGTACTGGGAAGTGGGAATTTAATCAGAAGGTATGGTTCACTAATACATGGTGTGTTATCAAACCGACTACCACTATCGTCAACTGGAGCTTAATCCTACTTGGAAATCTCTGAAGGCTAGTATAAAACAAAGGCCTGAAAACACGTCTGACAGGAAGAGGCACAGACCTGGATATTTAAATATCAAATCTGAATGCTCATTGATTGTAGACTGTTTCCAGGAAGAAAAGCACATTAATTCCATAGCCCTTCCAACCAGCTACATAGGCGGCAAAGCAGGCTTCCATGGCAAAGAAAGCTCTCAGGCAAAGAAATATTGGTGCTGGACAATGTAAGTAAGGCCAGTGTGCACTTCAACTGTAAAAGCAAGAAGACAGGAATGGAGCTCCAAAAGTATCTGTGACAGTCCACCTCTTACACTACAGAGATCCACCCATGGGCCACACTAATTTCATTCTGCCCTCTTATGTGTTTTCCAATTTGGTGGACAGTCACAATTTCAGAAGAGTGAATACAATAGGAGAGTAAATAGTACAATTTACAGCTGTCATCACTGCAGCTGGATCAGAAATCACAATTGATATTTATCATCTCTCTTCTATTCCATTCATTATCTCCCTTCTATCCCATTCCATCTCCATTTACCCATTGTAGATCCCCTTCACCCTTGGCCAGCGTGTCCACTGACCCAGAAAATTAACCAAGGCCTTTATCTCTGAGGAGCTTCAGCCCTTACATTTTTACACTCTTATGAAGCCATGGTTACTACCGTTGATCATTTACTATTATTACTGGGTGTGGAAACAATACAAGGAATCTCAGTGAATATTGTGGTTTTTAAACATACTACTACCTGCCCCTATTACATGGATATAGTAACTCTATCGTCTCAGGATAGTCAATTGCTTCTGCCAGCAAAGTAACTTCTCGCTTTGTCTGCTAATCATTTGGATAAGATCTACTTCTTAGTAGAAAAGAAGTGAAAATGGACTAATACACAGGGGTTCCTTGGTATTAGGCAATGTAGCGTGGCTTCACATGCTAATAGATTACATTCTATGGGCCCTTGAATAGTGTTAATGGCCAGGATAAGAAAGATAAACCCATTCCCAGAAATACCAAACTCAGGCAGGATGAACAGCTGCCCTCTTGAAAGTGGAAGAGATCCAGAATAATCAGCCAGTGCCTGGATGGTCTTGTATTAAAGGGTGGTCTCTGTCTTGGTCCATTTGTGTTGCTATAAAGTACCTGATACAGGGTAATTTAGAAAAACAAATTTTTTCTTACAGTTTTGGAGGCTGTGAAGTCCAATATCAAGGCATTGGCAGCTTTGGTGTCTGGTAAGGGCTGCTCTCTGTTTCTAAGAAGATGTTTTATTGCCACCACCTCTGGATAGGACAAATACTGTGTTTTCACATGGCACAAAGGATGGAAGAACAAAAAAAAGGGCCAAATTATTTGTGAAACCTCTTTTATAAAGGCTTTTTAATCCCATTCATGAGGGAAGAGCACTCATGACCTAATTATCTCCTAAAGGCCCCACATCTTAGTACTGTCCCATTTGCCATATAATTTTAACGTATGAATTTTGGGGGACACATTCAGACTCTAGGAGTCTCATTTTGAGTGATGAGCATTATTTTGAGAGTTCAGTATTGGTCACTAATGAAGAGAAGTTGAACATTCAGTAATCAAAATAGGTAGGTCAGCTGTAGTAAAAATATGCTCATATATAAGCCTTAGTTACATATGACTTAGTCATATATATGTATGTAAGGTACCACACTGTAGGGCCTTGCGTAGCATTCTTCATCCTCAGCACCATTGTGTAAGCACTGTGGTGGCAGAGGACAGAGGCTAGCTAACCTATGCTTAAATAGTCATGAGTCGTCCCATCTAACTGGTTCTTTGATGTCTTCTCTGAGTCCCTAAATTTCACACTTTGTACTCACTCCCATAGGTCCATCTATAAGCTTTTCAATTCTTTCAGTCTTGCTCCCTCCAGGCCCTTGACAAACCATCCAAGTAATTAACCTTACCTTAATCTACTTCTTCCTTCACACAAAAAAGATGACCAAGTATATGGCTTGAAGCTATGCCTATGCCTATTGAGAGGAATTTTTCTCACTATTGTATTTAAGGACCATCCTTGATTGAGTGTATAGTATGGAATTAGTCCATTTTGGTTTGTATGAATATCTTGAGTCACCCATCCAGGAAAGAGGCCTGCATTTTTCCTCCTTAGTTAACTGGATGTTGACCATGAATCACAAGACCATAGGTGTGAGAAGAGGGAGAAGTATTAGTGCAACACAGAGAGAATGCAGGAGATAAGGCCTACTATTCACATAACTTGTGGGTTTTGTATGTGCTCTGCAACCACCATGAATGTCTTCCTTCTGCTGAATGCTCCTCATTGACAGTATGACTTGGTAGATTTACATAGCTTGTAAGGGAGACCCTAAACTGAATAGTCATCTTACTTGATGTGCCACTATCAGGTCTTGTGTCAGGTCTGTGAGTCATAGCAGTATGGCAGGAGCAGCTTATCAAAAGGTAAATAGTTATTTACTGCAGAAAGCAGGGCTTTACTTCTGAACTCTAGTAGTCTGTGCCATGTCTATCTTATTGGAGTCTGCAAGAGACTCCAACATGTCATGGTTGTGTCTCTCGCAGACTCCAATAAGATAGACACGGCACAGACTACTAGAGTTCAGAAGTATCTCTAGCAACACGGGATCTGCCAAGTTATATGGTCCCACTAGCAGTGTGAAGTTGCTGCAAAGCCCTCTGTTGCTCTAGATCCTACTTGAAATGGTCATTCTCACAAGTCATCGAATAAATAGGTCTGAATGGTATTTCAAAAATATGATATCTCTAAAAGTGTAAGGGACTACTAAGGCCATGCTACTTTCTTAGAGGCAAAAGATGTAAAGTGCAATTACTTGTGCTCTATTTTGGATACTATATGCAATAAATTCTCCTTTATGTTGGAAGAAATGTCTTGGTATATTATAGTTCACTGAAGCCTTAAATCTTCATTAATGTGGCAGACTCATTATCATGAGGTTTTGAGAAAATAGCTTTATTGAAATATAGTTACATACAATAAAACTTACCCCTTTAAAGTATACAATGATTTTTTTTAGAAAATTAATGGATTTGTAAAATTGCCAATATGATCTAATTTTAGAACATTCTAATTATTCTAACAAGAAACCCTATACTCACTACTCAGCATTCCTCATTATTCCCACTCCCTAACTCTAAGCAATTACTAATCTACTTTCTATAAAGATTGGTCAATTATAAACTTTCCATATAAATGGAATAATTAAAGATTCATGTATGTTGTCACATGTATCAGTACAATGCTGAATAAAAGTGAAGAAAGTATATATACTTGTCTTGTTCCAGATCTTAGGGGAAGTATTCAGTCTTTCTTCATTAGGTTTGATGTTGGCTATGGGTTTTCTGTAGATGCCATTTAGGAGGTTGAAGAAGTTTCTTAAAGTTTTTTTTTATATCATAAAAATATTTTCGATTTTGTCCAACTTTTTTTTGCATGTACTGATATATTAGTCCATTTTCACACTGGTGATAAAACATACCTGAGATTGGGCAATTTACAAAGAGGTTTAATGGACTTGCAGTTCTACATGACAGGAGAGACTCATAATCATGGCAGAAGGTGAAAGGTGCATCTTACATGGCAGCAGAGAAGAGAAATGAGCTTGTTCAGGGAAACTCTACTTTATAAAACCATCAGATCGGCCAGGTGCAGTGGCTCATGCCTGTAATCCCAGCACTTTGGAAGGCCAAGGAGGGCGGATCACAAGGTCAAGAGATCTAGACCATCCTGGCTAACATGGTGAAACCCCATCTGTACTAAAAATACAGAAAAAATAGCCAGCCGTGGTGGCAGACACCTGTAGTCCCAGCTACTTGGGAGGCGGACGGCAGGAGAAAGGCATGAACCCAGAAGGTGGAGCTTGCAGTGAGCTGAGATCACACCACTGCACTCCAACCTGGGCAACAGAGCGAGACTCCATCTCAACAACAACAACAAAAAAATCAGATCTCATGAGATTTATTCACTATCATGAGAATTGCATAGGAAAGACCCATTCCCATGATTCAATTACTTCTCACTGGGTCCCTCCCACAACACATGGTAATTCAAGATGAGATATGGGTGAGCACACAGTCAAACCATAGTATTCCACCCTTGGCCCCTCTCAAATCTTATGTCCTCACATTTCAATACCAATCATGCCTTGCCAACAGTCCCCTAAAATCTTAACTCATTTCAGCATAAATTTCAAAGTCCACAGTCCAAAGTCTCATTTGAGACAAGGTGACTCCCTTTGGCCTATGAGCCTGTAAAATCAAAAGCAAGTTAATTACTTCCTAGATACAATGGGGATACAGGCACTGGGTAAATACAGCCATTCCAAATGGGAGAAATTGGCCAAAACAAAGGGGCCACAGGCCCCATGCAAGTTCAAAATCCAGCAGGGTAATGAAATCTTAAAGCTCCAAACTGATCTCCTTTGACTCCATGTCTCACATCCAGGTCACATGATGCAAGAGATAGTCTCCTACAGTCTTGGGTAGCTCCACCACTGTGGCTTTGCAAGGTATAGCCCTGCTTCTGTCTGCTTTCATGTGCTGGCATTGAGTGTCTGCAGCTTTTCCAGACTCATAGTTCAAGCTGTAAGTAGATCTACCATTCTGGGGTCTGGAGGACTGTGGCCCTCTTCTCACAGTTCCACTGGTGCCCCAGTAGGGACTCTGTGTGGGGGCTCCAACCCCACATTTCCCTTCTGCACTGCCTTAGCAGAGGGTCTCCATGAGGGCCCTGCCCCAGCAGCAAACTTCTGCCTGAGCATCCAGACATTTCCAAACATCCTCTGAAATCTAGGCCAAGGTTCCCAAACCTCAATTCTTGACTTCTGTGTACCTGTAGGCTCAACACCACATGGAAGCTGTGAAGTCTGTGAAGTTTTACCCTCTGAAGCAACAGCCCAAGCTATACCTTGGACCCTTTTAGTCATGCCTGGAGCAGCTGGAATGCAGAACACTAAGTCCCTAGACTGCATACAGCAGAGAGACCCTGGACCCAGCCCAGGAAACCATTTTGTCCTTCTAAACCTCTGGGCCTGTGATGGGAGGGGCTGCTGAAGAGGTCTCTCATATGCTCTGGAGACATGTTGCCCATTGTCTTGGTGATTAACATTTGGCTCCTCATTACTTATGCAACCTCAGCTTGAGTTTCTCCTCAGAAAATGGGCTTTTCTTTTCTATCACATTGTTAGGCTGCAAATTTTCCAAACTTTTATGCTCTGTTTCCCTTTTAAAACTGAATGCCTTTAACAGCACCCAAGTCACATTTTGAATGCTTTGCTGCTGAGAAATTTCTTCCACCAGATACCCTAAATCATCCCTCTCCAGTTCTAAATCATCCCTCTCAAGTTCAAAGTTCCACAAATCTCTAGGTCAGGGGCAAAATGCCACTAGTCTCTTTGCTAAAACATAACAAGAGTCATCTTTGCTCCATTTCCCAACAAGTTACTCATCTCCATCTGAGACCACCCCAGCCTGGATTTCATTGTCCGTATCATTATCAGAATTTTGGTCAAAGTCATTCAACAAGTCTCTAGGGAGTTCCAACAACTTTTCCACATTTTCCTGTCTTCTTCTGAGCCCTCCAAATTGTTCCAGCCTCTGTCTGTTACCAAGTTCCAAAATTGCTTCCACATTTTTTGGTATCTTTGCAGCCAGAACCCTGCTCTACTGGTCCCAATTTACTCTATTCCATTTTCACACTGCTGATAAAGACATACCAGAGACTGGGTGATTTACAAAAGAAAGAAGTTTAATGGACTTGACAGTTCCACATGTCTGGGGAGGCCTCACAATTGTGGTGGAAGATAAAAGGCACATCTCAAATGGCAGGAGACAAGAGAAGAGAGCTTGTATAGGAAAACTCCCCTTTAAAAAATCATCAGATCTCATGAGACTTATTCACTATCAAAAGAACAGCATAGGAAAGACCTGCCCCCATGATTCAATTACCTCCCACAGGGTACCTCTCACAACACATGGGAATTCAAGATGAGATTTGGGTGGGGACACAGCCAAACCATATCAATTGAGATAACCATATGTTATTTTGTCCTTTATTCTATTAAGATGGTGTAATAAGCTGATAAATTACCAGATGTTTAAACAACCTTGCATTCCTGGAATAAGTCCCATTTAGTCATGCTTTTTAATTCTCTTTACTTATCATTGAATTTTGTTTGCTACTATTTTGCTTAAGGTTATTTGTGTATACATTCATTAGAGATAAGGATCTGTCACTTTTTTCATGTTTTGTTTTTGTTCATTTTTGATATCAAAGTAGATTGAATTGAGAAATGTTACCTTCTATTTATTTCGAAGAGTTTGTGATGGGTTGACACTAATCCTTCTTTAAACTTTTGGCAAAACTCACTGGTGAAATCATCTGAGCCTGGACTTTCCTTTGCGGAAAGTCTAATTATTAGTCAATTGCTTGACAGGTTTATTGAGATTCCCTATTACTTCTTGAGTAAGTTATGGTAGTTAGTGCCTTTCCAGGAATGTGTCCATTTCATTTGTTTTCTAATTTGTCAGGTTGTTTATAGTTCTTAATCTTTTTCATTTCTTAATGTCATTAGTGATGTTTTTCTTTTATTCTTAATTTTAGTATTTAATTTTTCTCTTTTAAAATTTTTCAGTCTAGGTAAACTTTTTGTCAATTTTGTTGATTGTGTTAAGAAGCAACTGGTTTTATTAATTTTTTTTCTCTATTTTAAAAAATATTCTCTACTTCATTTATTTCTGCTCTAGTATTTATTATTTTTTTCCTTCTATTTTCTTTGGGTTTAGTTTCCTCACTTTTTCTAGTTTTTTCCTTTTCTTTAAATTTAAATTTAAACTTTTATTTTAGATATGAGGCAAAGTGTGCAGGTTCATTACATGGGGAAATTGCGTGATGCTGAGGTTTGGAGTATGAATCTCATCACCCAGGTAGTAAGCATAGTAGTATACTGCCAATAGGTAGTTTTCAACACATGTCCTCTTCCTTCCCTCCCCCTTCTAGTAGTCCAGAGTGTCTATTTTTCCCACATTTATGACCATGTGTGCTCAATGTTTAGCTCTCACTTTTGAGTGAAAACATGCAGTATCTGGTTTTATGTTACTGTGTTAGTTTGCATAGCATCATGGCCTCCAACTGCATCCACATTACTGCAAAGGACATGATTTCATTCTTTTTTATTGTTGTGCATTGTTCCACGGTGTATGTGTACCACTTATTCTTTATCCAGTCTACCACTGATGGGCACCTGGATTGATTTCATGTCTTTGCTATTGTGAATAGTGCAGTGATGAGTCAATTCAAATGCGTATATCTTTTTGGTAGAATAATTTATCTTCCTTTGGGTATATGCCTAGTAATGGGATTGCTGGGTCGAATGGTAGCTCTGCTTTAGGTTCTTTGAAAAGTCTCCAGACTGCTTTACACAGTGGCTGAACTAATTTGTATTCCCACTAACAGTTTATAAATTGTCTCTTTTCTCTGCAGCCCTGCCAGCATCTGTTGTTTTTTGATTTTTAATAATAACAACTAGTGTGAGATAGTATCTTTTTGTGATTTTATGGTTTTAATTTGCAATTCTCTGATGATTAATGATGCTAAACTTTCATTTTTTTTTTTTTTGGTCACTTTTTTTTTTTTTTGGAGATGGAGTCTGGCTCTGTTGCCCAGGCTAGAGTATAGTGGCATGGTCTTGGCTCACTACAAGCTCCACCTCCCAGGTTCACACCATTCTCCTTCCTCAGCCTCCTGAGTAGCTGTGACTACAGGCGCCTGCCACTGCACCCTGCTAGTTTTTTGTATTTTTAGTAGAGACAGGATTTCACCATGCTCTCGATCTTCTAGTCTCGTGGTCTGCCCACCTTGGTCTCCCAAAGTGTTGGGATTACAGACATGAGCTGCCATGCCCAGCCTGTTGGTCACTTTTATATCTTCTTTTGAAAAGTGTCTGTTCTCATCCTGTGCCCATTTTGTAATGAGGTTATTTGTTTTTTGCTTGTTGATTTGTTTAAGTTCTGTAGAAATTCTGGATATTAGTCTTTGTTGGATGCCTAGTTTGTAAACACCTTCTCTGATTCTGTAGGATGCCTGTTTACTCTGTTGATAGTTTTTTTTTTGTTTGTTTGTTTGTTTTTGTTTTTTTTTTTTTTTTTTTTGCTGTACAGAAGCTCTGTAGTTTAATTAGGTCTGACTCATCTATTTTTGTTTTTGTCATAATTGCTTTTGGGGATTTAGCCAAAAATATTTTGCCGAGGCCAATGTTGAGAAGATTATTTCCTAGGTTGTTTTCTAGGATATTTATAGTTTGAGGTCTTACATTAAATCTTTCATCTATTTTAAGCTAACTTTTGTATAAGGTAAAAGGTAAGAATACAGCCTCAGTTTTTCCATATGGCTAGCCATTTATTCCAGCACCATTTTTTGAATAGGGAGTCCTTTTTCCATTGTTTGTTTTGGTCAGCCTTGTTAAAGATCAGATGGTTGTATGTGTGTGGTTTTATTTCTGAGTTTTCTATTTTTATTCCATCATCTGTGTGTCTGTTTTGTACCAGTACCATGCTGTTTTGCTTACTGTAGCTCTACAGTATAGTTTGAAGTCAGGTGGTTTGATGCCTCTGGCTATGTTCTAGTTTCTTAGGGTAGAAGTTTAGATTATTGATTTATAATCTTTTTTAAAAAAATAAGTATTTACACTGATAAATTTACCTTTAAGCATGGCTTAAGTGGCAACCCATAAGTTCTGGTACATTGTATTTTAGTTTCTTTCATCTGAAAGTATTTTCTAATTTCCTTTTGATTTATTCTTTGACTCATTGGTTATTTGGGAATGTGTTATTTTAGTTTCCACATATTTGTGTTAGAGGGCATCCATTGCATAATTTCAGTCTTTTAAATTCATTCAGTCTTGTTTTATAGCCTAGTAAATAATTTATTTTGGAGAATGTTCCATATGATCTTGAGAGAAATGTTTATTCTTCTGTTGTTGGGCATCACACAGATATCTGTAGAGTTTAATTGATTTAGAGTTGGGTTAAATATTTCATTTTATTGTTGATGCTTTACTAGTCATTCCATCTCTTATTGGAAGTGGGTTATTTATCTCTTCAAATATTACTGTTGAATTGTCTATTTTTTTTGTACAATTTTCTCAGTTTTTCTTGTATTTTGGGGTTCTGTTTTTAGGTGCACATATGTATAATTTTTATATATTCTTGTTTGATTTATACTCTTTTTACTATAAAGTATCTTTCTTAGTTCCTAGTAATATTTTCTGTCTTAAAGTATATTTTATCTGATATTAATATATCTACTCTAGATTATTTATGGTACTGCTAACATAGTATGTCTTTTTTTTCTATCTGTTAGTCTTCAAAAAAGTTATATGTTTACATCTAAAGTGTTATCTTATAGACACAATAGTTGAAATATGTGGAATTTTAATATTAGTCTGTCTTTTGATTAGAGTTTTTAATGCAGTTACGTGTAATGTAATTACTGAGCGGGTAGGATTTATGATTACCATTTTCCTCTTTTTCATAGCACTTATACCTTTATAATTTCTACACTCTTTTGTGTAGTAACTTCCTTCTTTGCATTAAGTGGATAATCTATAGTGTACTTTGTTGTTTACTTTACTGAATATATTTTTGAAATATTGTCCCTGTGTATGTCCTGGCAACTAGCATATTAACTTAAAACAATCTATTTTGGATTGATACTAGCTTAATTTCAATACTACACAAAGCAATCTTCTAGTAAACCTCCTTTCTTCACCTTCTCCTTTGTACTATTATTTTCTATAATTTACATCTTTATAATACAAGGTGATCAATATAATTTTATAATTTTTATTTTATACTGATGTCTTTAAAAGTAGATGGTAGAAAAAATAACTACAAATAAAAATATATCTATATTATCTTTTGTATTTACCTATATATTTACCCTTCTAGGTACTCTTTATTTCTTACTATGAATGTCAGTAATTATCTAGTGTTCACTTATTTTCACCATTATGATTTTTCAGCCTGAAAGATTCCCTTTAGTATTTTTTTATAGGGAAATACTTTTACTGAAGCTCTTTTACTGATATATTCTTTCAGTTTTTGTTTATCTGGAATGTCTTAATTTCTTCCTAATGTTGAAGGAGAGCTTAGTTAAGCTATCCTGATGTTGAAGGAGAGTTTAACTGTCATATTCTTTTGACATTTTTGAAGATGTCTCCCCATCAGCCCACTGACCTTTGACCTCCATGATTTCTGGTGAGAATTCATTTATTAATCTAACCAGGGCTACTTATATATAATGAGTTGTTTTTTCATTCACTTTTTTCTTTTCTCTTTTGAAATAACATACTGTATCATTTCTCATTTCTGGTATTAGACATCTCTCACCACTCACAGTTTTTTGATGTTGCTGGTTTTTCTTGTTTTTTTTTTTTTTTTTTTTCTTGTTACTACTTACTTGTTTAGCATCCTGACTGAATTTATTTTGTAGATTTTATCTTTCCTGCAATGTTTGGGCCACCAAGATCACTGCTAGCTTTCTTTCCCTTTTTCTTTTTAAGCTTTGCTTCTTAGTGTTCACCTCTGAGTTAGTATACTTTAGTGATCATCAAATTATTTATTGGAACACTTGTTTAAAAGCTTTTCCTATATGTCTTCCACTCTTTGCCAAGAGAATCTGTGTGGGAATTCATGCCTCATACTTCAGTAGTTTATGGGACAACCTAAGCTTTCACTTCTTGCTTTTATATGACCTCACATTAAGCCAGAGTTGAGTGACTGGGTCATTCTAGGAAAGAATGACCAAGAAAGGGCCTGGGCCTACATTCTGCATGCATGCAATCTTTCAGGTTTCCAGGAATATATCAGTCTTTGACTGCTAAGTGTATATACATTAATTCACCTATTATTATGAGAAAAAAAATCTTTTTTTGTCTCTAGAATTTTTTTATCTTAAAGTACAATTTGTCTGATATTAATATAGTCACTCCAACTCTCTGATGCTTACTGTGTTTCTGGTTTATCTTTTTATTTTTCAACTAATTTATGCATTTGAACTTAAATTTTATCTCTTGTTAATAGCATATTATGGGATCCTATTTGTTAAATCTTGTTTGACCATTTCTATTAATTAGTCCATTTTTGTCTATTTACATGTAATGTAATTATTGAAAATGTTGTATTTAGGTCTACCTATTGCTATTTGTTTTTTGTTCACTTCATCTCACTTTTTGTTCCTGTATTAGTTTTTTTATCACCTTTGTTGGTGTTAACAAAATAGTTTTAGTATGCTTTTTATTTTCCTATTGACATTTTAGTTACATTTATTTTTTAATGTAATGCTTTAACAAATACATTATGCATTTTTAATTTGCCACAATTTTTTAAGTTACTGCTGACTTCAGTTATGTATGAGAATTTGCACCATTATACTTCAACCCCTCCCCTTTTGCGTTGTTATATGTAATACTACATGTGTTATAACCTAAAAATGTGGGAATACAGAATTTTTTTTTGCTTTAAACAGTCATGTCTTTTAAATAAATTTCCAAGAACAAAGGACAATTTAAGTCTTAGATATATAAAAAAGAGAGAATAGGGCAGAAACATAGTTGAAAAACATAATGCTTGGCCTGGGCAAGGTGGCTCATGCCTGTAATCCTAGCATTTGGGGAAGCCAAGGCCAGAAGATCACTTGAGCCCACGACTTTGGGGCTAGCCTAGGCAAGAAGGCAAGACGCTGTTTCTACTGAAGAAAAAAAAGTAGTCAGGTGGGGTGGTGAATTTCCGTAGTCCCAGCTTCTTGGGAGGCTAAGATGGGAGGATCTCTTGAGCCCAGGAATTAAAGGCCACAGTGAGTTGTGATTGTTCTACTGTACTTCACCCTGGATGACAGAGTGAGACCTCACTTCTAATGATGATGATGATGATAATAATAATAATAATGGACTTTGGAAATTCTCCAAATTTGAGGAACACATCTCAATGAGGCTCTATATATTTATTTTAGTTATTTTATCTCTATTTCTTCAGTTTGAATAATTTATATTAATTTGGTTTCAAGTTCAGAGTCTTACTGCTGTAGTGCCCTATTATTACAAATCCCATCCTGTTTTAATTTTCAGCAATTACACTTTTTACTTCTACAATTTCCCTTTTGATTCTTTTTTCTTTTTATTTCTTGGCTAAGCTTCCATATCTGTTCAATGAGTATGTCTATTTTCTCCATTATGTCATTGAACATATTTATAATAGCAGTTTTAAAGCCCTTGGTTATTAATTCAAAACACTATTTTCTGTTTCTTTTGTGTTTGGTAATTTTGGATTTTATGCTGGACACATTTTTATTTTCTAGCTAATCTGTATTAATTATTATTCTTTCAAAGTGTTTTGGATTTTATTTTGACTTACAGTTAATTTGCTAGTATATTTCTTTATTCTGTCAAGCTTTGTTTTATGTTTATTAGGGTGGTCTATTTTTCATTTGTCATTGGTCCCAATTTGTGGTCCTTAGTCTAAACAATGGCCTTCTAGGACTTTACTTGAAGACACAAAACTCAGCGGTTACCTCTCAACTCTACTGAACTGTAGCTCCAAGATTCCTCAGCATTGCATGACTTCTGGTATTTTTGATAAGATCTCAATTCCATAGCAGCTGCTCTTTGCTACACTTCATGGTGTCTAACTCTGTATGTGACATAAGAAGACACCTTCAGTATAGGAATGGTTTTACTTATCTTTGTACAGTAGTCCCCCCTTATTCACGGTTGTGCCACCCACAATTTCAGTCACCCACTGTCAACCATGCTCCAAAAATTGGTGAGTAGAGTACAATAAGACATTTTGAAAGACAGAGAAAACCAGATTCACGTAAGCTTTTATTACAGTGTATTGTTATAATTGTTCCATTTTATTATTGTTGTTATTATTGTTGTTTGAAATAAACAATAACTGTTTTTTCCTATATATACATATCTCTGATAAATTAATCGTTATCATATATGTATATACAGAAAAAAACATAGTATATGTAGGATTTTGTACTATGCATTTTCAGGCATCCACTGGGCATCTTGGAACATATCTTCCACGATTAAAGGAGACTACTGTATTTCCTGAAGTGTCTGGTAGAGTCCTTGGCATATGGTTGACTCAATAAATGTGTGTTGAAATGAATTAAATTGAATATTCATTCAGGAATACATTTAGATTATGTAAAACTTTGTAAAGAACAAAGAAATATTTTAAGAACTTTTTTTTTTTTTAAAGACAGGGTCTTGCTCTACCACCCAGACTGGAATGAAGTGGCACACTCATGGCTCACTGAAATCTCAACATTCCGGGTTCAAGTGATTCTTCCACCTCACCCTCCTGAGTAGTTGGGACCACAGATGTACACTAAAATTCCTGGCTAATTTTTGTACTTTTTGTAGAGACTGTATTTCACCTGTCTGCCCAGTCTGGTCTCAAACTCCTGAGCTCAAGAGATCCACCTGCCTTGGCTCCCAAAGTGTTGGATTACAGGTGTGAGTCACTGTGCCTGGTCTATTTTAAGAATTTTAATATTTTGCTTTAGTGTAGAGTAATCACATATTCTAAATAATTTTCAACATCTTGTTCAGTAAAATGATATAATATGGAAAGAATCTTAAGAAAGAGAAACTGCATTTACTATTTTGGAATTCCTATACCAATTCGGCTTATAAGGCTCATGTTGGTGTTAAATTCATTCATTTATTTTACTAATGCCAGTTGCATCCACCAGAGGTAATGAAGATGGAGAATTTAAAGTTTACAAAAATTGTTCACTAATATATCTTCATCTATAGTCTCATCAAAATAGATTTTCATTACCATTGAAAATCATTGTACATTTATTTGGAATCAGAAAATGTAGTTCTAATTCTTGTTTTGAAGTTTAATAGCAATGATAACGCTGTGAAGTAGTTTAGCTACACAGAACATCAGATTCATCATTGTTGAAATTGGGCATTTATTGGTTTCTCAGCATTGTTTTGAGGTAAACTACTTTGTACTGTGTAAATTACTTTGTACTGTGATTTCTTACATAGCAGGCACTCATTACTGGTATTAGTGAAATTTGGACTGGAAATTGAATCCCAGTCACTACACTACCTAGACTTGTAAAGATGTTATTATAAAACTGAATTTCACATACAATTATATGGAAATTGAATATTTTTAAATCAATTTAAACTAAAAATTAATATTAAAATATTTGTTTTTCCAGTTGCAATTTTTATATTTAAAATACATAAATCTTTATTGAAAATTGGTAAAATAATAGATTTTAAGTGTTTTCACCACAAAAAAGATATATAAGGTTAATTCGCTCTATTTAGCGATTTCCACAGTGTACATATGTATATATTTATATATAAAAATACATATATATTTTAAAACAGCATGCTGTACATAAATATATACAATGTTTATTTTTCAATTATAATTAAATAATTAAAAGGAAAGTGTTTAGTGCCCTAAAACTGCATGTATTTTACAGTAAAATTTTAAGCTCAAAATTAAGGCATATTTTATCTTTATAGTATCTTTAGCTAACACACTATTTCAAAAATGATTGAAGATTGTTCATTTATTTTAATATTTAAAACATTTTAAAATATCAACCATAAATGGAAAATATTAACCAATATATTTTCATAAGAGAACATATTTTTAAATGTTTATGTTCATTCTTAATCTAATTTTTCTCTTTTATTGTATTGGTTTGCAGTTGAAAATCAGTGGTTCCTACTGCTGTAGAGAACTATGTAAATTATTTTCTGGCAGGCATTGATAGCACATATGTTTCTTCTAAGAATATCTAAGAAGCAATCTGCTGTTGAGTGTACTTTACATCCTTGCATCCAAGTCCTTTAGGAACATTCACTATCTTTGCCACCTAAATAGAGCAACTACTCTGACTCCAGTGTACTCATTTTCATTTCTCCTTTATGACATCCAAAATCTGTAGGACATAGACATATTTCAAATCAAAATTAAGGAATCATTCCTGTTTTACACGATACTATCATTTAAAACGAGAGTATCAGTGGTTTTCAAATATACACAGAGAAAATAATTTTTCCAACAATAGAAATATATAACCATATTATTCACATAAATTTAAAAAATACAAAAATTAACACCAGCATCAAAACCTTCGCCCTAAATACTATCTTAACTTATGTTTGTCATCATGCTTAAATCCATAAGATTAAGGAGAAAGTGTTTTATGCTTGATATGGTTTGTGTCTGTATTCCCCAAAAAGCCTCATGTTGAATTGTTATTCCCAGTGTAGGAGTTGGGGCCTGGTGGAAGATAATTGGCTCATGGGGGCCGATTTCCCTCAGGGTGCTTCTCTCAGGATGGTGAGTAAACACTCGGGAGATCTGGTTGTTTAAAAGTGTGTGGCACATAGCCCGGCACAGTGGCTCACGCCTGGAATTTCAGTATTTTGGGAGGCCGAGGCAGGTGGATCGCCTAAGGTCAAGAGTTCAAGACCAGCTTGAGCAACATGGCGAAAACCCATCTTTACGAAAAGCACAAAAATTAGCCAGGCGTGTGGCGGAGGCCTGTAATCCCAGCTTTTGGGGAGCCTGAAGCAGGAGAATCGCTTGAACCCAGGAGGCAGACGCTGTGGTGAGCTGAGATTCGCCACTGCACTCCAGCCTGGTTGATACAGCAAGACACTGTCTCCAAACAAAGGAACAAACAAATAATGTGCGTGACACCTCCCCGTTTCTCTCTTTCTTCTGCTCTGGCCATGTAAGACATGTCTGCTTTCTCTTTGCCTTCCGCCATGATTGAAAATTTCCTGAGGCCTCTCCAGCCCTGTCTCCTGTACAGCCTATGGAACTGTGAGTTGATTAAACCTCTTTTCTTTATAAATTACCCAGCATCAGGCATTTCTTTATAGCAATGAGAGAATGGACTAATATAATGTTTCTCTTAAGCCGTTTGAAGAGCAAAGGTCAAAATTTATTCAATGAATTAAGGTTACTTTATTAAACATATTTAAACACATGCCACCAAATGATATATATTTTTTTAAATTACAAGGAGCAGCAGCATCTTCTTTGTGAAAATCTCATTTTCTTTCTTAGGATAAAAATTCAAATGACATTAAACATTTCTTTTTTTACCCAGAAGTGCTATATCTATCACATAGTTTCTTTCCTTTCATTTATGAAGATTTTAGTAATCTAGAACTGCATAGGATGGGACATTTTTCTCAGCACACCTTCCAGATTCTATATTTATATTGGTGAAATGGAGTTGTTCCTGCCTTCTCCAACCATGGCAGACATACTCTTACTAGCTCATATGCTCAGTCTTCCAGTTGCTTCTCCAATCCTATACAGAGTGTCATCCTTTCCTAAATATTGCAGGGCATATTATGTAAGTCTAAGAATCAATCCTGGATATTGTTCCTCTCCTGAGACACCCATCTGGAACATAACGTAGAGGTTGCCAAATGCACTGATTTCAGGCTCCCCTTTTGGTCCTTCCATTATCACTGCCACTGCAATGGGACTGGAAATCTGCTGTACAGGATGTTAGAATATATTTTGAGTTGCCCATAAGTATCTTGTGAAAGTGAAAGAAAAACAATTCCATTTTGACATGATCAGCTAAGGGTCTCACAGGAAATTTGAGAGTGGTATGTTAAAGTGGTTGAGAAACAGTCCTTTCATCTTCCTTCACATACAAATCAATATTTCACAGTTTCTGGTTTCAAAAATTCTACCTGCTCTCTTTTATCAGAATCACTTTCATTAAGAGGTAAAACGAACGACTTTAAATCTCTTTTTATTTTTATGTTTTTACAGTTGGAATTATTTAAATTGAAATTTAAGGTCATCCTAAAGCTTATGTAAACTTCCTGGTAGTTTTGAATGTGAAACTGATTTGAAACTTCCCTTGATTTTCTGTGTAATATCTGGGACATTCTTTCTGAGTTCTAGTGTGAACTGCTGAAAGGGAGGCTTCTCTAATTATATCTTGCTGCCTCTTTTTCAGTCTCACCTATACCAAGGAGAATAATATATTATTATATAAAATAAAGTTAAAAAGCACTAAAATGAAAAATATATATTTTAGGAGTTCTCTAAAACCTTAACTCTATTTAGAAGTGGAGAAATGACTACTGACACAGAATAAATTTTTTTTCTTTTGTCTGAAAGTAGTAACTGGTGGACAATGTTATGGTTAATACTACTAAAACTAACAAACAAAATTTACGTTATTTCCCCTTTCCCTCGTACAATCCAGGGACGCCTCTTGTAGCTTCTATTTGTTTGTGTAAAATACAGTCTCAGACCCATCCTCTCCTTTCCATCTCCGCTGATAACAAATTAATCCAATTCTCCAGTAACCTGCAGAGGGATTATTGCAATTTCTTCTAAAATTTAAAGAAATATATTTTAAAGATAACATTAATTTATACAAAGTTTTAGAAAGCATAACAAAAGGAATAGACACATTGAGCAACCACAACCTATCAAGTAATAGAATATTATTAGCTTCTTAGAAAACCCCCTAAAAGTATTTTTTCCTTGCTACTGCTGACAGCCATTTGGCTGTCTTTAGTTTGGGACTATAGCAAATAATGCTGCTTTAAATATTCTATACAAGTGTTTTGTGCATATACATTTATCTTCTGTGCATATGTACCTAGGAGCAGATTTGCAGGGTGAAAAGGTAAGATAGGATGTGGGTGTGATGTGTTCACTTCAGCAGATATGGCCAGTTTTCCAAAGTGACTGCACCAGTTTACACTTGTATCACCAATGTCTGAGAATTGCAGTTGCTCCACTGCCTTGCCAACACTCAATGTTGTAGATGTTTTGAATTTTAGTCATTTTGTATGTAGCAGCATTTTGTTTAACCCAATCCCATTACCAAGAATTGGGTAAAAAGTTTATTGGCCATTTGTATATATCACATCATTTTTGAAATACCTGCTCATGCCCCTTACCTATTTTTGAGATCTGAGATTGTCCATAATTTCATAAATGTGGCATTCTTTATATATTCTGATTAGAGCCTTCTGTGAGCTATGTGCTGCAACAATCTTGTTTTACTCAGTGGTATATAAATAACTGCCCTTATTGATGTCCTCTGAGGACATTCTTAATTTTAATGTAGTTAAATGTAGGACATTTTTGCCAAGTACTACAGTGATTAAGATAGTCTTCTATATTATCTTCTAGAAGATATTTTGCTTTGCTTTTCATATCCAGATCTACAATCAACTAAGAATTGACTTTTGTATATAATGTGAGAAGGGGAGAGTTGAGTGTTTTTCTCTCATGCCAATGTCCAATTGTTGCAACATCAGTATTTAAAGGCTCTGTACTTCCTTGAAGTGCCACTTTCATCATAAACTAAATTTCCTTGTATATGTGATGTTTCTGAGCTATATATTCAATTTCAGTGATAACACAGCTATCCCAAGATAAAATTGTCTATCCTAATCAATAAATAGTTGGGTTTTTTAAAAATCCAACTCTCCAGTAAACTGCAGAGGGATTATTCAATTTCTTCTACAATTTTAATAAATATATTTTAAAGATAATATTAAGTTATACAAAAAGATTTATAAGACATAACAAAATGAATAGACAAATTGAGAGGCCATAACCTATTAAGAAATAGATTATTAGCTTCTTAGGAGGCCCCTCAAAAGTATTTTAAGTACTTAAAAATATCTAATTTTATTAAGATTACTACTGCTTTTGTTTTTAAATTTGCAATTTTACCTTTTGTTTCCTAACCGATTTATTTTTTTCACCTGTCTTTTTTTCTTGTCTACTTTTTGATAGATTAAACACGTTTTATCATTCCAGGTTTCCTTTCCATTAGTTTTCTAGTTTTATACTTTTATGATCTTTTTTTTAGGCTCTCCAGAGATTACAACATGTGTGGGTTATATATTGTGGTCACTGTGATTAGTGCTTTTTTCAGTTTTCTAGACATTCACCTTGTCTTGATTATGTGTTTGCCTATTTATTTTCCCTTCCCCTTAGTCTTCATTCCTTCCCATATCTCTGAACTTCTGTTACCTTTTTTCTTCACTTTGAAACATGCCTTTTAATGTGGGACTGATGCTTAGGAATACTCTGTTTTCATTTTTGAAAACGTCTTCATTTTCCTCTCGTTTGGATGGCAACTTTTACTTTTCAGTTGGCAATTATTTTCTTTCCACATTTAGAGATATCATTTTGTTACCATTGACTTCATTTGTGTTTTTCTGTGAAAAATTAACTGTCAACCTTGTTGGATCTTTGCAGGTAATATGATTTTATTATTACCAGAATTGGCTGCTTTATAGGTTTATTCTTTGTCTTTCATTTTGAGCAGATTCACAGTAATGTGCTTGGGTGTGATATTTTTAAGATTCACCCTAGTTAGGGCTTTATTATCTGTGATTTGATGTCTTTAGTTTGAAACATCACCCAAACAATTATTTGCTGTCATCTTTTCAAATGTTGCTTCTCCTACAGAACTGTCTCCTCTCTTCTTCAAATTTATTTTTCTTATGTGTGTCATATGCTCCTTTGTTATTTTTTCATCTTTTTGTCTCTCTGCTTCAATCTGGAAATGTTCTTCTGATTTATACTTTGTTGACTACTTCCCTTCTCAGCTTTGTCTAATCTTATTTTAATTTTTGTGTTTTTCAATCCTACAGTCTCCTTGTGGATCCTTATAATTTTCTAGTTTTCTGTGAAATATTCCATCTTACCTTTTAAACCTATGCATAGCCACGTTATAGTTTTTTTTTTTAAAGTATCCCTCTGCTATACTACAACATACATCTCATTTCTTGCTTAAAATTCTTCAGTGGTTTCCTATTACACTTTAAGAAGAATGCCAGCATCTTTCTCTTGGCCTACGTGACCATGTATGGTCTGACTCCTGCTACTTTTTCAACTGCATCCACTATGACTCTCCCAGTCACTACTCTTTAGGCTGCATTTGACTCCTAAGCTATGCTATGCTTTTCCTTAAGTCAGAGTTTTCTCTTCTGCTGGGTTTTTACATCTTTCATATATCATCTTAGTAGTAACACTTCTCTGATCACTCTCAATTCTTTATGGCAGTGTGAAAATGGACTAATACAAATACCAAAGCACCTCAGTTCAAACTTATAACAGAGGATTCCACTTATATGAGTAATGTGCAATAGTCAAACTCATAGCAACACAGAATAAATTAGTGCTTGCCAGGAGTTGGGGATAGAGAAATGGGGAGTTGCTGTTCAGTGAATATGAAGTTTCAATTATGCCATATGAACAGGTTCAAGAGACCTGCTGTACATCATAGTGTTTATAGTTAATAATACAGCATTGTGCACTTCAAAATTTGTTAAGTATAGATGTCATGTTAAGTGTTCTCACCAAAATAACAACAACAACAACAACGACAAACTAAACAAGCAAGCAAAACCAACCACAACAAAATAAAGGGGCATGAGAACTTTGGAACATGTTAGATATGTCTACTTCCTTGATTGTGGTGATGGCATTATGGGTGTTTGCACAAGTAAAAACTCACCAAATTATACACTTTAAATTTATACAGTTCTTTGTGTATCAGCTATATTTCAATAAAGATGTTTAGAAACAGTATCAAAGAGTTCATTGAGAAGCATAAATTTAACTTACACATTCTCTAAGACATAGCAGTCTGTTACCCAAGAAGTAGATAGAAGGAAATTTTAGCTATTCTTTTTTTTCCTCTGGATTCTATCTCAGAATAGATATATTTGGGTAGGTTTATTTTGAACACTGATGATTGACCAGCCTGTTTACAACCGCATGAGTACTTCTTCCAGGAGAACCCAGTTTATTCTCCCCCCACTGTTACTTACCTTTCTGTATTCTAATATTATATTTGCCAATAAATAGTGGAGGAATTTGTTAAAAATGGCATCTTGCGCCTTTGAGTAACTTGTCTCCTTAGATGAGGGAAGAGACAAAAACCTGGAACAGTAAGGAATGATGGGAATATTAGATTTTTACCTACTGCACTGACTGAAAGTGCCTGAGAACCTTGTCATGAGAACAGGAGAATATTCTATCTGGTCAATCAGGGTATAACAGTGAGTGCCACTAGACACTGGGAAATTTGGGTAAAGATAACAACAGCAAATATTCTTGATTCCATGCCAGGGGTGGAGGTGTAAGATAGTGATGCTAATAGCAACCAAATGGAGATTAAGCAGAAATAAAACTATTCCCAACATTTGCTTGTTGGAAAACTTGGAGAGCTGGATATGGATGCAAAGGCTTAGATGAATATGAGATTTGTTCAGGTAAGACAAAGTATCGCAGATACAAAAATGCAATCTCAAAATTAAGAGCTGCTTTGGAAATAATAAATTATAATACTGACATTAGAGAAAACAAATCAAGTAATATGGAGTATAAACATGTAAAACTCAGAGATGGATAAAGTAAGATAATGAGTTAAAGTAATAAACAATATTCTCCGTGGAAATGCAATAGAATGGAAATTTAATATAAAATTAAATATTTATGTTCCTAAGGAAGAAACCAAAACACTTAAATGGAATACATTTAAACATGTGAAATATAATTGGAGGAAATATCCCGAAGATGAAACAGAGCAAATTACACCCATCAAAAAGTTCGCCATGGTCTAAGCAACATTAATGATAAAAGAAACTAACGCCAATCCTGGAAAACTTTTTTGAATTGCAAAATAACAGAACATAAACTATAACCTTCCAGCAGAAGACAAACTAACAGTCCTTAATAAACAAAAATTAGACTGGTTTGACACTTCTCTGTATTCCTAAAGGTTAGTAAATGATGGTTAACTGTATAGCATTTTGAGGAGAAAACAGCCTAACCTGTGAATTATATGTCTAGCCATGTTGCTGTTCATGTAAGACAGAAATAGAAATATACTCTTATAAATGCAAGGACTTAGAAATTATAGCAACCTTGTATTCTTTCTGAAAATAGAATTATTTGAAAAATTTACCAGCCATTCAATAAACATATCAAAATTAAGAACTGATGAATAAGCAAGGTATAAATTTGTTAGCAACATTCATGAAGACCATTTAAGCAGTGAGGCAATTGTGCAAATATTTTTAAAAACTGTTTTGGAAAAGAAACCTCAAGATATAAAATTATTACTTTATAAGAATAATTGCAATCTAAAATTCAATATTTAAAACAAAGCCCAATGTTAAAAATGGTGGAAGGGCAGATATTTCTTTAAAAGAGGACACTAATACCCTATTACATAGGGAGATGTCAGAAAATGTAGTTTTATTCTTGATTTGAGGAATTAAAATTTTTCATATGAAAGTATTTTGAACACAATGAAATATTTCAAACATTCAGAAAAACACAGAGAATAATAAAACACCTATGTATTGTTAAAGAAAAAATTATTCAATGATACTTGGTAAAGCATGGTAAGAAACAGTTTATTCTGGACCACTGCAATAGGTATAGAGACCACCAGAATAGGCTTTTGCAGTAGGGGAGAGAGATTTGGCCCAACTCTGAATAAAGCATGGGCAAGTGGGAACTTATAGTCAAGGAGCAGGATGGGGCTCAGTGGTTGGGAAGTTACTAAGAGGAAACATTGGGGTAAGGGAGATTCTGGGTAAGCCAACTTTGCTGAAGACAGGCCAGGGTAGTCAGACATCACCTGGGGGATGGTGGAGGATGAGAAACCCAATCAAATACTGGTGGTGATTGGATACTAAGAGTGGGGGTTTCATGCTAAACTGACTTAGTATGGCTCTTTGCTAAAATTTGCATTCTACAAGGAACTGCGCAGATGGGCCTAGGAGAAAGATCAGGATCCTGACTAAAGTTTGTTCAAGTAGAGAATCTTTGTCAATACCTACCACCCAGATTGAATAGATTTTTGTCATATTTGCTTCAAATTCCTTCCTCTTCCCCTCCTTTTTTTTTTTTTTTAAGAAAGAAAACATTGTAGACTCAACTCATAACACTTTGTACCCCTCTCCCATTTCATTCTCTCACTTTCCTTTCTAATTTCTGCCACAATCCTGAAGAGTATCATGCCTGTTTGGTTTCTATGGTTACCAAATATGTTTCCATCTTTCACAATAGTAGAAAATTGGTTTATGTGTTTTAAAATTCTACAGAATATATCATGATTTACATATCATCTTAAAACAATATTGAGTGGAAAATGCAAATTACATAATTACAGAAATCCTGTAGCAGCTAAAATGAAAGAACTCCATTTATATGTACTAACATGAATGAATTTTCAAACATTTTATGTGGTATAAATGCTGCTTTTGTAATGATATACGTATAAATCAAATTTAATAACCTTTGCAGTGATGTGGTTTTATGCCCTATAAATAAACCACAATTTATGTATCAATCTTTTTATTAAAAGATATTTAACTTGTTTCCAGTTATTTCTTATTATAATTAATGATATAATGCACATCTTTGTACTTATCTCTGTGTACTCACATGAAAGACTCTCCAGGGTATATGCTTAGAAGAAGAAATGCTAGATTGTTGATTAGGTACTTTTTCAATTTTTATTGATATTTTCAAATTATGCACAAAGTAATACCATTTTACATGTGAGAAATCCTCTTGACTCATACCTTCACAATACTTTGTATTGTCAGATTTTTAGAAATATACACCCACCATGAGTGAATTTGAATATCTTTCCACATATTTGACATTGATGTTTATTCTGTAATTCACATATATAAACATGAGAACTACAAATATGTATAAATATCTACCTATATACACATACAGATATACATAAATATATTCCTTTTTAAATTGGGATGTTTGTGTGTTTTTCATGTAGAATGCAGGAGATTTCATATGACCTGGATACTCCAAATTTATCTGTTATGTATTTTGAAAATATCTTTCTGCTGTATCTTCTCTTTTCACCGTTTTTATTGGGTCTGTTTTATTTATTTTTGTCAGTAATTTTCTTTATACTTTGTACTCTTTTCTCTTTTTTGATACATTTGTTTCTACTCCAAGGTAATAGATATTTTTCTGTATTTTTTTCTGAAGATTTTAAGTTTGTGTTTTACATATTTAGGTCTTTGAGGAGACCATATGTCCCATTCTGCCTAACAGGGTTCCAAATGTTTTAGAATTTTCCCAGATTTTTTTATTACATAATGAAGTGTTATGATTAATAGTTTCATTAGAATAACTCATTATTTCTTCAGCAGGCCCCCTCTCTAAATTTCCACCTTCTGTCAGTGCCTTGTCTAGTAAGTATCTTCCAGTATACTATACAGAGTTCAACTTTAAGCCATGATAAATCTGAAAGATTGCCAATCATAATCCTTCTTTCTTTTCTTAGTCCTTTCTAGGTGCAGTGTTACCAATTCTCCTTTTTTAAGGATATCATAGCAATGAAGTGCTCTCTGAAATAAGGAACCAGGGAAAATTAACTCCTTGTAGTGTTTTGTGTTTATAAAAATGTTATATTCTGTTGCCAGTTGTGTTATAGCCTGTGAGATGCATGATTTGTGTCTTTGCTAATCATCACCAAATAGACAAGTATTTAACCCTTTGAATATCTACTGTGTAAATCTAGCTAGATGTCCTATAAACATATTGAACTTTAACAAATTTGTCTTTTATAAATTTGTCTTGTAAAGTTTGCTAATATTTTATTCAAAATCATTTTGGAAATTTTTAATCCATATATTCTACAAAAAGAGTACTAAACTAGTTCAGGATTTGTGAATTTTGGCAAACTGAAACTTTTAAAAACAGTGCTTGCAGACAAGCTTGTCTTTATAAAATCTAGAGAGGAACAGTATAAATGACACCTCAAATGGTATACAAGATTTAATTTTGAAATATCTTTTTCTTAATTTATGGGAAGAATATTTTGATGGCTCTTCTAATTTAATTAAATATATTTATACTCTCTGGGAATGGAGTAAAATCGATAAGACATAATTCTGCAACATCTCAGTTTGCTAAAAATTTAAAGTATTCTTAAGTTAAAGCAACTAATTTCATTTTATTACATAAAATATTTGGCAAACAGACTCCAAAAGGAGATAAAAACCACCCCAAAAATTCTATGGTTAAAACATTATAGTACAAAAGAAAAAAGGGAAGAAAAACAAAAGAGAGATAATTGAGTGAATTGAGTTCATTCTGACCTTCTAGAAAGGATTTTTTTTTTGAAAGAAAAGATTTGCTAATTATATTTCTTATAGAACACATATCTACAATGTGTAAAAAGCTCTTATAACTCGATAATAAAAAAAAAGACTGAATTTTAAAATGGGCAAAGGATTTGATTTTTTGTTTTTTTTTTAATTTATTTATTATTATTATACTTTAAGTTGTAGGGTACATGTGCATAACGTGCAGGTTTGTTACATATGTATACTTGTGCCATGTTGGTGTGCTGCACCCATCAACTCGTCATTTACATCAGGTATAACTCCCAATGCAATCCCTCCCCCCTCCCCCCTCCCCATGATAGGCCCCTGTGTGTGATGTCCCCCTTCCTGAGTCCAAGTGATCTCATTGTTCAGTTCCCACCTATGAGTGAAAACATGCGGTGTTTGGTTTTCTGTTCTTGTGATAGTTTGCTAAGAATGATGGTTTCCAGCTGCATCCATGTCCCTACAAAGGACACAAACTCATCCTTTTTGATGGCTGCATAGTATTCCATGGTGTATATGTGCCACATTTTCTTAATCCAATCTGTCACTGATGGACATTTGGGTTGATTCCAAGTCTTTGCTATTGTGAATAGTGCTGCAATAAACATATGTGTGCATGTGTCTTTATAGCAGCATAATTTATAATCCTTTGGGTATATACCCAGTAATGGGATGGCTGGGTCATATGGTACATCTAGTTCTAGATCCTTGAGGAATCGCCATACTGTTTTCCATAATGGTTGAACTAGTTTACAATCCCACCAACAGTGTAAAAGTGTTCCTATTTCTCCACATCCTCTCCAGCACCTGTTGTTTCCTGACTTTTTAATGATCGCCATTCTAACTGGGGTGAGATGGTATCTCATTGTGGTTTTGATTTGCATTTCTCTGATGGCCAGTGATGATGAGCATTTTTTCATGTGTCTGTTGGCTGTATGAATGTCTTCTTTTGAGAAATGTCTGTTCATATCCTTTGCCCACTTTTTGATGGGGTTGTTTGTTTTTTTCTTGTAAATTTGTTTGAGTTCTTTGTAGGTTCTGGATATTAGCCCTTTGTCAGATGAGTAGATTGCAAAAATTTTCTCCCATTCTGTAGGTTGCCTGTTCACTCTGATGGTAGTTTCTTTTGCTGTGCAGAAGCTCTTTAGTTTAATGAGATCCCATTTGTCAATTTTGGCTTTTGCTGCCGTTGCTTTTGGTGTTTTAGACATGAAGTCTTTGCCAATGAGTTTCTTCACAGAATTGGAAAAAACTGCTTTAAAGTTCATATGGAACCAAAAAAGAGCCCGCATCTCCAAGACAATCCTAAGTCAAAAGAACAAAGCTGGAGGCATCACGCTACCTGACTTCAAACTATACTACAAGGCTACAGTAACCAAAACAGCATGGTACTGGTACCAAAACAGAGATATAGACCAATGGAACAGAACAGAGTCCTCAGAAATAATACCACACATCTACAGCTATCTGATCTTTGAGAAACCTGAGAGAAACAAGAAATGGGGAAAGGATTCCCTATTTAATAAATGGTGCTGGGAAAATTGGCTAGCCATAAGTAGAAAGCTGAAACTGGATCCTTTCCTTACTCCTTATACGAAAATTAATTCAAGATGGATTAGAGACTTAAATGTTAGACCTAATACTATAAAAATCCTAGAGGAAAACCTAGGTAGTACCATTCAGGACATAGAAAGGATTTTTAATATGAATATTATTGTGTATAGGGAACTATCCCTAGGATGCAACTTTGAAAAATGTTGCAGACAGTTTTAGGAAAGGGGAATTAAAAATTAAAAACACCAGAATTATATTTTAAAAGAATAATAGCACCTATCATACATCTTTAGACATCTATAAGGTAAAAAAATTAATATATGTAAATATCAAAATATAATCATTCTGTTTCTCTTTTGTGTTACAGTTAAGATAATTTATGTAAAGACTTTTCTGCTTAATATATGAATATATGCTATTTTTATTTTTGGAGTGAATTTTGTTTTTGAAAATATTTTTGTATAAAACTAATTTATCAATCACCAATGTACTAAAATAATTTAAAACAAATATTTACAAGGAATTTTGTCAAACTTAAATAGTTTTAATTATTTTTAGTACTCTCACTAAACATATTCCTGGTTTAAGCAACATATTACGTGATTATCCTAATTATTTAAACAAAATAAATTCAAGATGAACATAATTAGGATAATTATCTAAACAAAAATTTTTAAGTATCAGTGTCTTATGGATTTATATATAGTGATAGTTAATATTGAGTGTCAACTTGATTGGATTGGACAATGCAAAGTATGGGGACTGGGTGTGTCTCTGAGGAGATTAACATTTGAGTCAGTAGAGAGAGGCAGACCCTCCCTCAATCTGGGTGAGCACCATCTAATCAGCTGCTGGCATAAAAGCAGGCATGGAAAGAGCAGACTGGTTGAGTCTTCTGACCTCTGTCTTTTTCCCATGCTGGATGCTTCCTGCCCTCAAACATCAGACTCCAAGTTTTTCAGTTTGTGGACTCTTGTACCTACACCAGTGGTTTGTCAGGGGCTCTCAGGCCTTTGGCCACAGACTGAAAGCTGCACTTTCAGCTTACCTACTTTTGAGGTTTTAGGACTCAGTCTGGCTTCCTGGTTCCTCAGTTTGCAGATGGCCTATTTTGGGACTTCACCTTGTGATCATGTGAGTCAATACTCCTTAATAAATTCCTTTTTATATATACATCTATCCTATTAGTCCTGCCCCTTTAGAGAACCCTGACTAATACAGATTTTGTTACCAGAAGTGGGGAGCTGCTCTAAAGATGTGGATAACAGGCAGAGGCTGGAACCATTTAGAGGATTCAGAAGAAGATAGAAAAATGTGGGACACTTTGGAACTTCCTAGAGACTTGGAGTGCTCAGAAGACAGAAAGATGTGAGAAAATTTGGAAGTTCCTAGAGACTCGTTGAATGGCTTTGGCCAAAATGCTGATAGTGATATGGGCAATAAAGTAGTCCAGGCTGAGGTGGTCTCAGATGGAGATGAGGAACTTGCTGGGAACTGGACTAAAGGTCCCTCTTGCTATGCAAAGAGACTAGTAGCATTTTTCCCCTGCCCTAGATATCTATGGAACTTTGAACTTGAGAGAGATGATTAATGGTATCTGGAAGAAGAAATTGCTAAGTGGCAAAACATTCAAAAGGAAGCAGAGCATAAAAGTTTGGAAAATACACAGCCTGATGATGTGATAGAAAAGAAAAATAAATTTTCTGAAGAGAAATTCAAGCTGGCTGCAGAAATTTGCATAAGTAAAGAGGAGCCAAATGTTAATCCCTAAAACAAAGGGAAATATGTCTCCAGGGCATGCCAGAGGTCTTCATGTTAGTCTCTCCTATCACAGGCCTGGAGGTCTAGGAGGGGCCCAGGGCCTTGCTGCTTTGTGCAGTCTCAGGACTTGTATTCTGTGTCCCAGCCATGGCTAAAAGGAGCCAATGCAGAGCTCAGGTCATTGCTTCAGAGGATGCAAGCCCCAAGACTTGGTGGATTTTACATGGTGTTGAGCCTTCAGGTGCACAAAAATCAATAATTTAGGTTTAAGAACCTGTGCCTAGATTTCAGAAGATGTATGGAAATGCCTGGATGTCCAGGCAGAATTCTGTTACAGGGGCAGAGCCCTAATGGAGAACCTCTGCTAGGGCAGTGTGGAATGGAAATGTGGGGTTGGAGCCCCACACAGAGTCCCCACTGGGCACTGCCTCGTGGAGCTGTAAGAAGAGGGCCACTGTCCTCCAGACTTCAGAATGGTTCAGATCCACCACAACTTGCACCATGCTCATGGAAAAGCTGCAGACACTTAATGCCAGCTGTGAAAGCAGCAGGAGTGGGAGTGTACCCTACAAAGCCACAGGAGTGGAGCTGCCCAAGGCCATGGTAGCCCACCTCTTGCATCAGCATGACCTGGATGTGAGACATGGAGTCAAAGGAGATAATTTCAGAGCTTTAAAATTTGACTCTCCCATTGGATTTTGGATTTACAGGGGGCCTGTAGCCCCTTTGTTTTGGCCAATTTATCCTATTTGGAATGGGTGTATTTACCAAATACCTGTACAACCATTATATCTAGGAAGTAACTAACTTACTTTTCATCTTAGAGGCTCATAGGTGGAAGGGACTTACCTTGTCTCAGATGAGACTTTGGACTGTGGACTTTTGAGTTAATGGTGAAATGAGTTAAGACTTTGGGGGACTGTTAGAAAGACATGATTGGTTTTGAAATATGAGAACATGAGATTTGGAAGGGGCTTGGGTAGAATGATATGGTTTGGCTGTGTCCCGCCTAAATCTCACCTTGAATTGTAATAATCCCCATGTATCAAGAGCTGGGCCAAGTGGAGATAAATGAATCATGGGGGCAGTTTCCCCCATACTATTCTTGTGGTAGTGAATAAGTCTCAGGAGATCTGATGGGATATAAATGGGAGTTCCCTTGCACAAGCTGTCTTGCCTGCCACCATGTAAGATGTGCCTTTGTGTCTCCTTTGTTTTCCACCATGATTGTGAGGCCTCCACAGCCATTTGGAACTGTGAGTATATTAAACCTCTTCCCTTATAAATTACCCAGTCTCAGGTATGTCTTTATTAGCATTGTGAGTACAAAAAAATATACATATATTATATATATATGTACACACTTTTTTTTGAGACAGGGTCTCTCTTTCTCATCCAGGCTGGAGTGTAGTGCTGTTATTTTCGTTCACTGCAGCCTCCATCTCACTGGCCCTGGTGATCCTCCCACCTCAGCCTTTGGAGTAGCGGGGACTACAGGTCCACACCACCACACCTGGCTGTTTTATTTTGTATTTTTAGTAGAGATAGGGTTTTGTCATCAGATTGGGTTTTGACCAGGCTGGTCTCAAACTCCTGGGCTCAAGCAATCTGCCAGCCTTGGCTTCCCGAAGTGCTGGGATTACAAGCATGAGCCACCATGCTAGGCCCCATATTTTTAATGTACTATGTTTCCATAAAATGTGAGTTTGCTTCTTGGTTCTATATTCTGTTCTTTTGTACCATTTTTGCATTATCTTAATTACCACAGTTTTATAATAAATATTAGTATGTGGTAGATTTATATCCCACCTTTTTTCTTCTAAATTATCTTTGAACTTTATAAGTTTATAAATGTTATGATAGCCATTGTTCTAAAATTGGTTTTTCCAATTTTTGAAAATTTAGAAATGCTACCATTAATATACAAGAATGCTACTTATTTTTCCATAACTTTGTGTCCAGCTACCTTTCTGAAGTCTTTAAATAGTTCAAATAGTTTAACTTAGATTATAATTGTGTCATCCAGAAATTGTCTACCATATTTACCTCTTTTATGGATTCTTTATGTTTTATTGGACTGATTGGGACTACTAAAAAAATATTTAAATGATAAAGAGGTAGTGGATATCCCTATTCCTGATCATAATGCTTGTCCATTAACTGTGAAATTTTATAAAGTTTAGGGAGATACCCTTTTTGAGACTAAGGCTAAAAATATATAATTAATTAGTATTATATTTTATCAAGTGCTTTTGCTGTGGGTATTAAGATAATTACATTTTTCTCCTAATCTGTTTCCCTCCTATTCTATCCTATCTATTAATATGGCAAATTGCATTTTAAATTTTCTATTGTTAAATCATTTCTTCATGCTAAGATAAATGCTATACAGTTATGCTGCATTTAAAACATATCATATGTATGGTACTAATATTTCATCTTAACTTCTGTATATATATATTAATAAAAGACGTTGGTCTAGATATTTCTTTTCTTGTACTGTCTTGGTGTGTGAAGGTTATACAAAGCTCAGAACAAGGATTTGATACATATTTGTTATTTTTATATGTTATACGAGAAATTGCATAAATTTGAAGTTACCTGTCTTTGAAGGCTGGCTAAAATCTCAACTTTGAAACTGCCTGGATCTTCTACAGTTTTATGAATATACATATTAATAAGCGAGGTTGCTCTAGATATTTCTTTTCTTGTACTACCTTGGTGTGTGAAGGTTATACTAAGCTCGGAACAAGGATTTGACACACGTTTCTTTTTTTTATGTCATACGAGAAATTGCATAAATTTGAAATTACCTGTCTTTGAAGGCTGGGTAAAATCTCAACTTTGAAACTGTTTGGATCTTCTACAGTTTTGTGACTGACGGTGATTGCTGATTTAATTTAACAGTTACATATCTGATCAGGCTTTATTAAATCTTCTTGAGTCAGTTAATCCCTGTATTTTTCCTAGGAAATCTATTAATTTTCTGAAATTGAATTTAAAATATAAAATTTTTTATTTATTGACATCACTGTATTCATTCTGTTTTATTTTTTTAAAAAAATATGTATATGCAGTTCTTTTCTTCTTAGTATTATTTATTTCTTCCCTTTGATTTTAATAGGTTTCTTATGATTTATACATTTTATTAGTCAATATACACAATCAGATTTTGACTTTGTTCATCTTTTTTATTTATAAATGCATTAATTAGAACTGTTTTAGTTTCTACAATTTATGGAGAACTTTTCTTGATTATATTTTTTCTTATTGATATTAATGCCATATGGCATGCACTGTAAAAATCTGGACTGTGAGAGCAGAAACATTATTTTAAGTGGATTTACTCAACTCTGTCCTCCTGTGTGTCTAATGCCTATCAAATTGATCAGTGCAAATTACCCTGCATGGCCTTACCAGGCCAGATTACACAGACCCTATTTGACAACTATGGCAGACATGCTAACGAGTGGAGTGGTATACATACGTCTTTGCACTCAAGTAAAGGATTTTTTAAAAGATGAATTTTCTGTTATATAATATTCTTAATTTTATGCTTTAGCCATCTTGAACTTCAGTCTGACTCAATGACCTTTCTATGATTATCTCTCTAGTATAACAGGACATCTGTACTTACAGGATATCTGTACTCCATGTAAGACCATGGAACATAAAAATTTGAGGTTCTCACCAACACTTAGGATCACTTTTTTTTTGGATTTGAGTGAAAGTGGCAAAGGGTCCCCAGCTGCACATGTATGCCTCCAAACCATTCTTATCTTTTTCTCCTTTTCCTCCTTCCTTCTCACATGAATGTTTGAATGTATTCACATATTAATTCCTTGTTTTGCATGGGACAGGCACTATGCTAGAAGCAGGGAACCCAGCAGGAAACCACGAATATGAATTCTGCCCTCAAGGATCATCAGTCTATACAAGAAGGCAAACAATACCCCCCCACACAAAAAAATGTACAAGAATTATACTTGAACTGGCATTGTGATAAGTACTATAAAGCTGGCAAATGAAGAAGAGATGGTGGTTATTCCATGCGGAGGAGGAAAAGGAGATTAAAAGAAAAATACTTGAAGTCTCAGGCTTTTCCATCTTGACATGGTTAGGCTCTGTGTCTGCACCCAAATCTTATTTTGAATTATACTCCCATAATTCCCACATGTCGTGGGAGGGACCCAGAAGAAGATAATTTGAATAGTGGGGGTGGTTTCACCCGTATTGTTCTCCTGGTAGTGAATAAGTCTCACAAGATCTGATGGTTTTATCAGGGGTTTCCACTTTTACATTTTCCTCATTTTCTCTTGCCACCACCATGTAAGAAGTGCATTTTGTCTCCCTCCATAATTCTGAGGCCTCCTCAGCCATGTGGAAGTATAAGTCCAATTAAACCTCTTTTTCTTCACAGTCTTAGGTATATCTTTATCAGCAGTGTGAAAACAGACTAGTACAGTAAATTGGTATCAGTAGAGTGGGGTGCTGCTGAAAAGATACCAAAAAATGTGAAATCAATTTTGGAACTGGATAACAGGTAGAGATTGGAACAGTTTGGAGGGCTCAAAAGAAGACAGGAAAATGTGGGAAAGTTTGGAACTTCCTAGAGATTTATTGAGTGGCTTTGACAAAAATGCTGATAGTGATATGAACAATAAGGTCCAGGCTGAGGTGGTCTCAGATGGAGACGAGGAGCTTGTTAGGAACTGGAGCAAAGGTGACTCTTGCTATGTTTTAGCAAAGAGACTGGCAGAATTTTGCCCCTGCTCTAAAGAACTGTGGAACTTTGAACTTGAGAGAGATTATTTAGAGTATCTGGTGGAAGAAATTTCTAAGGAGCAAAGCATTCAAGAGGTAATTTTGGTGCTTTTAAAGCATTAAGTTTTGAAAGGGAAACAGCATAAAAGTTTGGAAAATTTTCACTCTGACGATGTGAAAGAAAAGAAAATCCACTTTCTGAGGAGAAATTCCAGCAGGCTGCATACAGTTGAGGTGCCGGATGTTCATCCCCAAGGCATGTCAGAGGTCTTCATAGCAGCCCCTCCTATCCCAGGCCTGGAGGTTTCAGTGGAGAAAATGTTTTTGTGGGCTAGGCCGAGGGTCCCTGTGCTGTGTGCAGCCTAGGGATGTGGTGCCCTGTGTCCCAGCTGCTCCAGCCATGGCTGAAAGAGGCCAATGTAGAGCTTAGGCCATTGTTTCAGAGGGTGCAAGCCCCAACCTTGGCAGCTTCCATGTGGTGTTGAGCCTGTGACTGCACAAAAGTCAAGAATTGAAATTTGGAAACCTCTGCCTAGATTTCAGAACATATATGGAAATGCCTGGATGCTCAGGCAGAAGTTTGCTGCAGGGGCAGGGCGCTCATGGAGAACCTCCGCTAGGGCAATGTGGAAGGGAAATGTGGGGTCAGAGCCCCAACACAGAGTCCCTACAGTGGCACCACCTAGTGGAGCTGTGACAAGAGGGCCACTGTTCTCCAGACCCCAGAAGGGTAGATCCTCCAATAGCTTGCACCTTGTGCCTGGAAAAGTGACAGACACTCAGTGCCAGCCCATGAAAGCAGCTGAGAGGGAAGCTGTATCCAGAAAAGTCACAGAGGTAGAGCTTCCCTAGACCATAAGAACCTACCTCTTACATCAGCATGACCCAGATGCAAGACGTGGCATCCAAGGAGATAATTTTGGAGCTTTAAGACTTGACTGTCCTGCTGGATTTTGGACTTGTATGGGGCTGGTAGCTACTTTGTTTTGGCCAATTTCCCCCATTTGGAATGGCTATATTTATCCAATATCTATACCACCATTGCATCTAGGATGTTATTAACTTGCTTTTGATTTTACGGTCTCATAGGCGGAAGGGACTTGCCTTGTCTCAGATAAGACTTTGGACTGTTGACTTTTGAGTTAATGCTGAAATGAGTTAAGACTTTGGGGCACTGTTAGGAAGGCATGATTGGTTTTGAAATGTGAGGACATGATATTTGGAGGGGCCAGGGGCAGAATGGTATGGTTTGGCTCGGTGTCCTCACCCAAATCTCATCTTGAATTGTGCTCCCATAATTGCTACATGCTGTGGGAGGGATCCAGTGGGAGATAACTTGAATCATGCTGGCTGTTTCCCCCATACTGTTCTCATGGTAGTGAACAAGTCGCACAAGATCTGATCATTTTATCAGGGGTTTCCGCTTCTGCATCTTCCTCATTTTCTCTTGCCACCACCATGTAAGAAGTGCCTGCTGTGATTCTGAGGCCTCCCCAGTCATATGGAATTATAAGTCCAATTAAACCTCTTTTTCTTCCCAGTCTGAGTTATGTCTTTATCAGCAGTGAGAAAATGGACTAATACACATCTCCTGACATAAGAAAAGAATCTGTGTTAGTACTTAGTCACTTTTTGTACCCTCTGGAAGCACAGGGGTTATAAATGTATATCCTGGAGTCTGACTGTTGAATTAATATTCAGGTTCCACTATTACCTGCTGAGGACATTTGAGTATGTTACTTAACCTGTATAACTGTGTTTCTCCCTATGTAAACTGCAGATAATAACATCCAATTCCTAGGATTTTTGTTCAAAGTACATGCAATATTCCATGCAAGTTAATAAACATATTGGTTCCCAGCATTCAGTAAATGCTGGCTTCTAATAGATATAATTCCACTCTTTATTTACTCTATCACTTTTGATACTCACACAGAAGCTCCAGAATTTCTTGTGTGTAAATCAGTTATCTCCTACTCTGCTCACTTTGCTCAGCTCTCTGTGCAAATCACCTAATGGGATACAGTTTGTACCCATTGTACTCATACGGGAAAGGTCAAGAGAAATCCATTCCTGTACTCCAGGAATTCTGAAGTGTAACCACATGGCATTTATTTTGTGTGCATGAGTTTTTACCAAAAAGGAAGGTTTATATTTATGTATAAGTTTTTACTATTTTTAAATACTGATTAAATCAGTGGGTATCTGCTTTCTCTCCATACTAAAATCACTTCAAACTCTTCAAAATATCAGAAATACTAGCCCCACAGGAGAGCAATAAACTCAGAAGCTCTAAAAAAAAGTGACCTGTGTTGGTTTAATATACATCCAGGAGTAAAACTTAGTGCATTCATACAGCTTTTATGAACATGTCGGAGAGGGGCAAATACATCAACCATGACAGAAAAACATAAAAGTTCTTAGTGAGACATAAGAAAACCTTCTCTAAAAGACTTTTTTCAAAAGAATCTTGAATACAAAAAAAAAATTCAAATAGGACTACTTAGAAAAGAAAAACAAAACAAACAAAAACTGACAATATGACAGAAAAGCATAAACATTTTAAGAATTCACACCTTTAGTTTGAATAAAAAAAGAGATTGGGTTGGTAACTTTAAACTTCAAATGAATTAGAATTTACATGATAAATATATATTCTTTTCTGCCAATAAAAATAAAATAATAAATAATTCATGTAAATTGGAATTTGCTACAAAAAAATTACATGGGGCAGAAATGTAATTTTGTATTATGAAGAGTTATAATCATCAATGACAATATAAAAATTATGAATTTCTGTGAACTGAATAATAGCATTGAAATACGTAAAGAAAAAGTTTGATGAAATACAAAGAATAATTTATAGAAAGATGATCACTCTGGGGGATTTTAAAATACCTCTTTTATTCTTGACAGATCCAGAAGATTGAAAAGAAATAATGGAGGATAATCTGAGTAATACAGTTACTAAAGTGGAATTAATAAATAAATATTAGTCATATACATGTGCCAAAAGTATTTTTGGAAGGAAATGTAAATTATGCATTAAACAGTATGATAATCTGAACATAAAGCATGACAGATTTACAAAGAGAAAATAAGAACTAGAGTGGGAAGAAGGGAGAAAAAGAAGTGGGCTAAGGCTCCCTTTACACAGGCAGTGGTTATTAGATGTAATTTATTTCTTTTCAATGGATATTATTTTATTTATTTTTCCTCTTTATATTACTAACATTAAATATCATATAAAAATTTTAAATTACAGATAATTTTGTAAAAGATTGAAATGATTAAAAACCCTACCATATAATCAAAGTACATGTATTGCATTTTAAATATAACAAAAACATATCACAAAATTCTTTTGTTGAATTCCCTTCCAAAGACCAGTAAAGAAACCTATTGAACATACATACAAAATTGAGTTTATTAAACATGCTGAGCAAGGGACATCATTTTGTCAGAATTTAAGTAAGTCCCAAGAGGAAAGGGTGCTTACGGGATTTCTGGAACTTTAGTTATGATTATTTTCTCACAGAAGTTAGTGATCATGGTCTGACAGGGGAAGGTCAGATTTATAAAGTAGGTTACCTGCTGGAATAGTTATGGTCTTTAGAACATATGGATCTGTGTTTACTGTTATTGTTACTTAGCTTGAAACGTAAGTCCTAAAATGATGTTAAAACATTTTATTTGAGCTTAGATCATTTGTGTTCCAGGTAATAGTTTGATACCGTTTATTTGTTTGCAAGTTATCATTTTTTTAAATTTTCAAGCTGCGATTTCCATATCAAGTAACATACATCTACACAAAAAAATCCAATGGCAGGATAATATCCCATATGTCTGAATTAACAATAATTTATTTAACCGAACCACTATTGTTGAACATAGTTGATTTTCATTCTGCTTAGATTAGACATTGCTTATCCTTGTACACACATCAGTGAGCCCTTCCTGAATTATTTTCTTAAGATGAATTCCTCAAATTGGCACACCTAGGTTGAAGAAAAGAAATTTGAAAAAAAAATTTCCAATGAAAATGATCAAAGTATCCTCCAGAGACTGTGTACCAGCTGAATATAGGGTTTTTAGTTTCCATCAAGCAAGTCAAAGCTAATTCACTCATTTATTAATTCAACAAATATGTATTTAATACCCATTAGGTGTCAGTGATTAATGTCAGTGACTAATACCAGTGTACAGGCTTTACACAGTCCTGGTTTTCATGAATCATGCTGGCAGAGAAGTTGGAATGTGCCCCTGGTGTGGCAGCTCCATCTCTCTAGGTAAGGTGTGGAGAGTCTGGCTAGAGCTGCCTATTGAGGCAGAGGGAGGAGAGAGAGCAGAATGAGGTGCAGCTGGCACTTCTAATACTTTATAGGATAAAGAGCTAGATATTAACTTTGGTGGACGCCAAAGAAGGCCAAGAGCTATCTCGAGGATTGCTGGCATAACTGAGAGGACTCTAGCAAAACAAACAAACAAACAAACAAACAAACACTGGAGGAAAACTACTGGGGATAGGAGCCAAGCTCAGATGAGAGTGGGAGTTGTATGAAGTCAGTAGCAGTGTGACTCACTCACATGTTTCCAGGGATGATGTAGTATGGTGTCAAAGCCTGCAAAGAGAATCTCAGAAGAACCCACTAAAGCACCCCAGGAGAGAAGGTTGACATGTGGATGCCTAACATAAAACTACCAGCTGTCCAGTTATAACAGCACCAGTCAAATAAATCTATGTCTTTTCTCTTCCAATCCTTCTATACGGCTGAGAGAGAAACCATTGGTTTAGTCCTGCAGTCATATCATGACCAAGTTTGCATGAAATTCTTTACTAGAATGTCTTCAACACCATATCTTTGGGAAACGGGGTGGGCAGGGCTCCATACACTGTAGGTGTTGTATGGTGATGTTCTTAGACGAGACCGCAGAGTAGAGATCACAGTAGTCCAAGGTTTTGATATCTGCCAGCAGTGGCCTGCAATGCTCTGAAAATCTGTAAATATGGAAGCATAGAAGATGCTGAAATGCATTTAAAAAAAAGTTTGTACTTGGATCCAAACACTAGTACTAGGATGAATTTTATATAGGTTTTGACTCTGTTCATAAGAGCCACTTCATTATTATCTCTTGGACTCCATGAGTTAGGCAAGGATGGGAGATGGCTAGTTCAGGTCTCTGGATGGCTGGTGTTATGGATGAAAGGCAGAGTCTGATCCTGTCACCTCACCTCCAGATGCTTTAGCTTGTCTTAGGTGAGTCAGGACCAAGTCCAGTTTGGATATCGTTAGGTTATTTTCCAACTTTGTGGAGAGACCGTGAGGATCATTTAAAGAGATTGCATGTTAGTTGTTCAGGTTTCTGGGGGTATCTGACAGTACTAATAGGAAGCTGATGCTGCTCTAGGCTAAGAAAATTTATCTTTTACTTTTTAATCAAACAGCTGATTGACTTTGATATATTTATTCATTATTTTGATTTTCAGGGGCAGTAAAAGAAAGAGTGAAAACGTGTTTATGGCTTTCAATGAATGAGAGAAATGAACTTGTTTTCCTTCCTACTTTTAAATTAAAATGTAAAGTTATTTACCTAAATGTGTATAAGTATTTTTTACTGTGAAATTTTATTGCATAAACTCTTTTATTCTGCAAAGGTGACTATGGAAACCTGAGATTAAATTTAGAATCGTATTATTTGCAAGAATGCAGCTCACCCTGAAGCTCTTATTGTTTTCATACAAGCAGGGTTTGGAATTATGTTTAAGTGCAATTTGTATATCCTGAAAAACATAATGACTAAGTAAAAACATGCATGAACAAGCAAACAACAAAAGAGAAACAGAATTTCAGTACTCCTGAAATAAATTCCTTTAAAGGCTGTGATATATAATTTTTCTAATCACTACCTCTGTCAATAAAATCTTTTAATCATGATAGGCACATTGTCTATATTTCTTCAAACATGAATTGTTTTAAAGTCTCTGAACTCTTGTCCTTCCTTTAACTTTCACACTGTATACATTTTTTCGTTGGGACATCGTGTTATTTATTTCAAGGAGCAATATTTTTAACTTTTTTATGAGGCACACTGAAAAGATCTGTGATTAATGATTCATGATCCAAAATTCTAACACCTTCCCACTGCATTGTGTAAAATCTCAAAAAATGCAAATATAATATGTGCCAGTTGGTTGAGGAGCACCCCTCTAATATATTCATTCCAATCTTTCTCCACTGCCCTTGGTAAAGCCCACGTTTATTGTTGCATGTTGTTTTGAGATTGTAGCATTATTCACAATAGCCAAGATATGAAATCAACACTTCCACATATTGGCTATTAGGGAATCAACCTAAGTGTTGATTGATCCTAATGGATGAATGGGCAAAGAAACTGTGATATAGAATACTATTCAGCCATAAAAAAGAAGAAAATCCTGTCATTTGAGGCAACATGGATGAGCCTGGAGAACATTACATTAAGTGAAATAAGCCACACACCAAAAGACAAATACTACATGATCTTAATTAGATGTGGAAACTAAATATTGAACTCATAGAAGCAGAAAGTAAAATGGTGGTTACTAGCAGCTGGAGAAGGAGGGGGTTTGGGGAGATGTTGCCCAAAGGATACCAAATTTCAGTTAGATAGGAGAAATAAATTCAAGAGATCTATTATACAATATCATGACTACAATTAATAACAATGTATGGTATTCCTGAAAATCATAAGAGAATACAGAATGTATTCTCACCACAAAAAATAAGTATGTGAGGTAATGCATGTATTAATTAGCTCATTTTAGCCATTTCATAATTTATACATATTTTACAGCATGTTGTACATAAATATATACAATTTTTATTTGTTAATTTAAAAAACATCCCTCTCTTCTAAAAGAAAGTGGTCACAGATACTTACTAATAATAGGAAAATACATCGAATTTTGAAAAGATTATAATGTAGCTGCTAGGTATCTTTTATCCCATATGTTTCATTCCATATTCCTATTTATCTGCAAATTTTATTGTAGATAATGAACTTCTCAAAACTTCACAAAGCTATATATAGGCATATGAAAAATTAAAGACATTGCATTGATCCTTAAGTTGTTTAGTATTTTATTCAGAAAACAGATGAATGCAAAAGAAGAATGGTGTACAGTGTCAGATATTACAATGCTATATCAATATTTAGGTTAAAAATTGTGCATTATAGAGGTAGGCATTGGAAATAAACAATGAGGGAAAGAGAAAGGACGCTCATTAGGAGAGTGAGGCTTAAAATTTACTTTGAGAAATCGATAGATTTAATGCAATCAAAATGACAATGGATTATCAAGCAAGGGACAAAACAAGTACAAGGTTTGCTTGTTGATAAGTAATATGGTTTGGCTGTGTCCCCACCCAAACCTCATCTTGAATTGTAATCCCCATAATCCCCACGTGTCTAGAGAGAGATCTGGTGGGAGGTGACTGGACCAAGGAGACAGTTTCTCCCATGCTATTCCCAGGATAGTGAGTTGAGTTCTCATGAGATCTGATAGTTTTATAAGGGGATCTTCCCTCTTCGCTCCTCACTCTTCTCTCTCCTGCCACCATCTGATGAAGGTCCTTGCTTCCCCTTTGCCTTTTGCCATGATCGTAAGTTTCCTGAGGCTTCCCCAGACATGTTGAACTGTCAACCTCTTGCTTTTATAAATTACCTAGTCTTGGTTATTTCTTTATAGGAGTGTGAGAACAGACTAATGCAATAAGTGAAGAAACCAGTCTGATTACATTAGTGGATGACAGTTTTAGGCACAGTGTAAAATAAGATAAAAGAAGTAGAATGAATTAATATTGTTGCTGGCTCTAAAGATTGGGACTCTATATTCTTTCAATCATTGAATTCAATAAATATTAATACTATGTCCTTATGTGTAGGTGATTGTGTTAGGTAAAAGGAAATATTTGAGAAGGGATGGGGAGGAAGTGATAAGTAGTTTGTTTGGCAGAATCAAAATGATGTTTAGTACAGTTATTCTAGCATTACTCTGCAGAAAATAGGTGTTTATTAAGAAATAGTGGCAAAAAGTAGATTTGTAGAAGAAACAAAAATATTTCAGGGTCCCAAATAACACACTTTAATCAGGATGATTTATCATTTTTAGTCCATTTGCAGGTTTTCTAACAATTTACTCTCAGCTCTGAATCATTGATGCTGCTCTTCGTTGCTGATTTGTATCGCATCAAGTATGCTCACAAATATACATTAGTTTTCTTCTGGGGTAGGCTCTCTGGCCAACTGTTTATCTTTGATTGTTCATCTGCAGTAACCTCGCATTTTCTAATTTACATTTTCTCAAAAAATAGAGGAGCATTGTCTTTGTATTACTGAGGTAATTGTAAGTTTCTATTATGTTCAGCCATGTTTCTTTCTGTTATAATTTTACAAAGCTTTTCAAAACCAAAATATAATGTAGACAAACATATTCTCTGCAGTCGGGAGGGTGAGGATGAGAGGAGAGTGGAAGGGGCTAGGGAATACATTTATTCAGCTAAAGCAGAAATACTTGTGATGCTCAAAAGATAAAGTAACTGTCCAATTCTTCCTCAGTTATGCTTGTTAAGGTCTTTTCCTATAAATAAAACTAGGAATGGAACTTTAAATTACAGGAGAAAATGAGCTATGCAATTGCCTATGATTTAAATGCAACTATAGTAGTTGAAAGTATCATTTTAGAAAGAATTTGCTCTGACATTCTTCAGCAATGCAAATATGCCCTATATCTGATATCAACATTTCTTGATAGTAAAATGACTGACTGGTCTATTATGGGTTTATTATAAGAAAATAATTTTAAATGACAGCATAATAGCTCTTTAGATATGACCTTAGAGGTTAGCAGGTGATGGGTTAATTTCTTGTAGGAAAGAGCTGCTTCCCATCTTCATCAACCTGAAGGGATGGGTCAGAGTAATTCTACAAGTCTGAAGTTCCTGTGCTTTGCAAGGAGCACAGGTGAAAATATATCTGGTGAAAAATGAAGGCTAATGATGTCTCAGCTACAAAATAGTGACCGCATGTACTCTTTTGTATAAAGTGATAATTTGGTAACAGCTCAATGGAGTTGATATAACACATTTATTTTAGAGTCTGTAAAATCCTCTCGTTATGCTAATTTTAATTATAATTTCTGATTCAACTGGGAGATGTTCTTATAAGGTAAGAAACTAATAAATTGAAAAGTATATACTTCCTTTAATAAGACTCTGCAGCCTTTGGTAATTTAGTAATCTCTGCATGATTAAATTATGTAAATCAGTATCACTTGTATGTGCTAAATTATAGATTACTCACTACACTGGCTACTGCAAAATTGAAATAATCTTTGTGGCACTCTTCAGAGCATTCTATAGTCAATAAACAAAATATGAAACATTTTCATTCAATGTTTGGACAAAAATATCATGTGATGTGGCATTATTATACATTTTTAAGAATCTGGTAAGTGAATTTTATAGCAAAGTGCAATGTAGAAATTTAAAACAGCTTGAAAATTATCCTTCTTGTCAGGTTGATCCTCTTAAATGTTCATGGAACTAAGGAAGGCTCTTAAGAATGAGGATTCCATTTATGATGACAGGAAAGAAAAACATGGCACATCAAATACCCTAAAATTAATCAGATTTTTACGATTACATGTATTTTATGAGATACCTTGAGATAAATTGGCTTGGAAGGGGCCACTTTAGGGGCACTTGGGCACTTATTAACTATGTCCTACACCCAGTGACATAGCATTTAAAAATCATAATCAGCAGGGAGGCAGAGCTTGCAGTGAGCCGAGATCGCACCACTGCACTCCAGCCTGCGCGACAGAGCGAGACTCTGTATCAAAAAAAAAAAAAAAAAAGATAAAAAGAAAAAACATCATAATCAGTTATTAGAACCATAAAGGCAAAGTCTAGTACTGATTGCTTACCAAACTGGAATTATCATCTCTGTCAATTTCTCTGTGGTATTATTTGTATTATTCTGACATTGACACAATTAAAGTATTATCGTATAGGTAAATATTATTTTTAAAAATTATGTTGCCATTAGTATAAAACAAAATCAGAGGTCTGAAATGATTAATTAGCACAAAGGAGTCAGTAATTGAAAAGGTGGAAGAAGTGGTAGGGTCATGCAATCACATTTACATAATCTGATAGTGTTAATAATTCTAAGGTTAGTTTTATGAGTGAGACTCTGCCATGAAGGTAGATAGACCAAAGTTCTCAAAAAGCAGGGAACTCCATGATTGTCAGTCTGAAAGACTTACTTTGCATTATATAAATAAATCACCTGATTGTGTCACCTCTTCATTTAATTTTATAATATACAAAATCTATATAAATGCTATTATTACCACTCTGACCTGTCTGATTGGATGTAATGTAATTAATTAAGGGAGGATTCAACTTAATTGGATTAATTAAGGGAGGATTCAACTTAATCAGGTCCCTGGCCCCTGCAGCTTGCCAGTCCACATCTGCCTCAGTCTCTGACCCCTGTGTCGATGAAATCCTAAGCCCACAGTTTTATAACTCAGCATTAAATCACAATTCTGCTGCCAGTTTTGTTCTGCCTTTATTCCTTAGCCATGGTAATAGATTCTCTAACTGATTCCTTGTAGGTCTGCTCAGAACTTTGAGTTCTTAAGTTACTCTGGATAATTCTAATTTTATATTATATGTCCACTTTTACTTTATATATTGAATTTTAAAACAAACCCATACAGTCCTGCCATAAATCCTAACCTCATTATCATAGCTCTTCTTTTTTACTGACTCTCATTTTATGCTATTTTCACAATGTCTCTGCTTCATACAATAAACAGAACAGTTGCAAAATAAATATGCAAAAACCACGGCTTTCCAATAAATACCAATAGCTAGCTAAAATAGTACTGAAATGGTTAGAATACATCCAAGATACAAAATAAGATCTTGTTATCATTATTATATAAAATGTACACTAAAAACTTGAAAAAAGACCCAATTAAAAATAAGGTAAAGAATGACAGTAATTGACAAAAGAAAACTACAACAGCCACAAAAAAATATGTGCAACAATTTTAGGTGGTGAGGGTTTTCTAAATGGGCAATCTAATGCATTTCTTATAAAAATATAAATTGATACAAATATTTTCTAAAGTGATTTGCAAAATGCAACTGAAAACCTTGAAAAGATCTATAAAATTTGATGCAGTAATTCAAGTAATGAATTTTTCTTTCTTTTTTGCTAAAGTAAAATTATGAATGTATACAAAGATTTCTGTATAAAGATAGCAGAAAAAAAGTCCAAGTACCCAACAAAAGGGTTTAGAATGAATAACTAATATGGTAGTATAGCCTAGCAGAAAAGAGGACAGGGCACTAGAATCATATTGCTTGAATTCAAATCATAGCTTCTCACTTGTAAGTTGTACATCTTTGAGTATGAATTTAATCTCTTTGTACCTTGATTTTGTAATTTATGAAATGAAATAGGTAATAATAGTACCATCTCAAAATATTAAGAGCATTAAATTAGATAATACTATAAGCATTTGGGACAGTATCTGGTACGTAGAAACACAGTAAAATTTATTATTGTTGGAGGAAATATTATGCAGTCATAAAATCATGTTGGTAAATATTAGTAATGTGAAAGTCATAAACACTATGTTAAGCAACTATGTAGGTATCAACAATATTTTAATAAAATAAAGTCAGTATTTTTCAACTATTTTCTAATGATTTTTGCTTTTCCTAGTTCAATTTCTTTCTCTGCAGCTGTTCCACACTTATAGCCTCTGGAGACAGGAGCGTGAAGGCCACCCAGGGTAAGAAAAGCACAAGCAAACTTCTTTTGGCACAGTTCTGATATGCAGGAATTCCAGATACCACAGTTTAGTTAAATAACACCAGTCCCCCAGAAACATGATTTAAATTTTAGTCACTATAGTATATGAATTATGAGTAATCGGGTAAAACATAAGCTTCACCACTAGTTCTTCAGTTTCACTATATAGAAGATGTGCATCATGATCAGTGGCCAATCACATCACTTCTTTCACAATCTGTCAGTGACTGGGCTCTGTGCAACTGCATGTTCATGCACAGACAGCAAAGCATGTGGTTGTGCTGCCTCCTGGTCTCCCAATGATAAAGCCATCTTACATTTTACAAAAATGTATAATCCAATGAGAGAAATGGCCAAAAAAGATTAAAGTGCAGCAAAGAAACAAAAAGGGGTAATGCTGGAAGTGAAATTCTAATTGAAAGTGAATGGAGTTATAAAAGAAAGAGCTGGCTGTGGGAGTATTGACACTGCTGCCATTGGAGAGACTATATACACAGCCTGAGGAACTGAGTGAAGGTGAACTTACCGACATAAATGAGGAAAGTGGTTTTGACAAAAAGGATGAAGATGTCCCAGAGGAACTGACACCAGCAGAAATCTTCACATTAAAGGAACTCTTGAAGATATTTCATGACATCGAGGTCACAAAGGAGAAAATGTTGGAGCTGTTCCATACTTAGAAAGAAATATAACAATTTTGAAGGCATGGTAAAAGTGTTCACTAATTATCATAAGTTATGATAAGTAAAAGAAGACAATCTGTCCAAACTACTCAAGTTTTCTTTTTGTTTTTTTTTTTTGTTGTTGTTGTTGTTGTTGTTTTTATTTTTTATTTTTTTAACAAATAAATAAAACATTTTAGGTCTCAATGTTTCCGATTTTTTTTCATTTACACTGTGCTAAATGAAAAACAGCTTTATTATTGTTATCATTCCTATACATTTGTAATTGACAATAAAAAGCTTTTGATATTTTAACATAAATTTTTTAATGCCAGGGAGCAATCACAATTTTCCCTTTGATTATTAAGATTGCTTTGCATGATCTTGTTTTGCATTGTCATTTTTATGGTACCCTGCATCTGTATAAAGTGAAAGATGCCTGTATATGATATAAAGGCAGTGAGAGAGAAAAGGGTAAAAGGATGCTCTTCCAAGACTCAGAAGATTTACGGGAGAGAATCAGCCAAGAACAAGTTATCTGATATGATTATCCTTCCTCCACACAAGGAATCATGCTGATATCAACATAATAATATAGGAAGATTCTAAAGCATGGAGAGATTACTCCTCACTTCTCAGGGAAAGAAAAAGTCAAGCCTTTGAGAAACACAACAAGCCAATATGAGGATAAACAGCAGTTTAGAAATAGTGTGATTATTAGCAAACCCAATACATTGGCATATTGTGGAGGAGGTCTATTTCTTATGTCACCTAGTGGAAGATTTGGTACCTGACTGGTTGCTCAAGAGAGGGGTAGATAACCTTGGACTGATACTCTGATGAAGGATGTGGCTGCACTAGAGCAGGTCCATCAAGAGCCAAACTTATGGGTCTACTTGGGAAGAGACATGTAAGTGCTTTCTGGAGGTGGCCAAGAGAATAGAAGAGAATAGTCCAGGAGTTGCATGAGCTGCTGTGTGTTAGGTGCTGTTGGGAACAGGCCCCCCAAAATCTTGCCATAAACTGGTCCCAAAACTGGCCATAAACAAAATCTCTGCAGCACTGTGACATGTTCGTGATGGCCATGATGTGCACGCTGGAAGGTTGTGGGTTTACCGGAATGAGGGCAAGGAATACCTGGCCCACCCAGGGCGGAAAACTGCTTTAAGGTGTTCTTAAACCACAAACAATAGCATGAGCAATCTGTGCCTTAAGGACATGTTCCTGCTGCAGATAACTAGCCAAACCCATCCCTTTATTTTGGCCCATCCCTTTGTTTCCCATAAGAAATACTTTTAGTTAATCTATAATCTATAGAAACAATGCTTATCACTGGCTTGCTGTTAATAAACACATGGGTAAATCTCTGTTCGAGGCTCTCAGCTCTGAAGGCTGTGGGACCCTGATTTCCCACTCCACACCTCTATATTTCTGTGTGTGTGTCTTTAATTCTCTAGCGCCACTGAGTTAGGGTCTCCCCAGCTGAGCTGGTCTCAGCAAGGTGCTAACAGGATGAATGAGATATACTTCAATTGGAGGTCAGAAGGAGCCTCCAGAAAGAGGAAAATCCTTTAGAATCTTCCCTACAATGCAAAAGGATACAAAAACTTACTTCTGACCTCAAAAGTCACTTTGGAATGGAAGGAGGGAAACATCTTAAGCGGAACTGGTAGGAAGTTTATGTTTTGAATTGACAATATTTACCAGAGACACTTTTAAACTTGAAGTAGATGGAAGTTTCGTTTGGTTTTTATGCCCATTTTTTGACATACCATATATGTGTCAATTTTGATCTCTCTAGGATTATATAAAAAGGCTGCTAGTGGGCTTCTTCCAAAAATAATTATCAGTTTTAATTATTCTCTAAGTGATGAGGTTAAAGCTGAGTCTTATATTCTTATCACAGTTCTCTATTTCCAGACTTTTAGTGATAAAGATATGTTGCTTTGAAGTCATTGAAAATGTTTCTTACAACACCAAACAAAAACAAACAAGGAGTGAATCCTAGAATTAGAACTGATAATGTAATAAAGAGTTCTAGAGTGGGACTGAGTCTTTGGGGCTACTTTATAGAAGATAAAATCTGAAACTGTTTCTTCTGGAGAGAAAAAAAGCAAGGACAGTAATGTCTGCCCTGTCTACCTAACACATTTATTTATAAAATCAAGTAAGGTAACATTATGCAGTTAAGGGCCGGACAAAAGATTGTTTATATTATGAATTTATATAATTAAAAACCAAAGTGGATATTGAAATTATCCAAATATGTTGATTAACGTAGGCAGAAAAATTAGATAATTCATATAAAAATAATTAATGTGCCATTGTTGGTATAGAGTTATATGCACCAATTACAATATGCAATAAATTCTTTGGCAGAAAAACATCTATTAAACAGAAATTTTGCAAGCTGGGAATGAACTGTTCTTAATAAGAACTTTAGCCACCCCTGCAAATCAATTTTATATAATTTGTTAGAAACTAACAATTTTTTTTCTCAGTTTGAGTTTCAGAAAGTAAAAAAGGCCAGTTATATTTTTTGTGATAAAAATATTAACTTTTTAATATGTAGAAATTTCTAGTCCTCTAAGAGCATTTTATTTGAGAATTTTTTTATTTTTTTATTTTTTTATTTTATTATTATTTTTTTTTTGAGACGGAGTCTCGCTCTGTCGCCCAGGCTGGAGTGCAGTGGCCAGATCTCAGCTCACTGCAAGCTCCGCCTCCCGGGTTTATGCCATTCTCCTGTCTCAGCCTCCTGAGTAGCTGGGACTACAGGTGCCCGCCACCTCGCCCGGCTAGTTTTTTGTATTTTTTAGTAGAGATGGGGTTATTTGAGAATTTGATACCATGTTATAGCACACTGTTTGTTGCTGCATGTTAAGGTTTAGGCTAAACACTGTGGAAATGGTTCAATTTCCAGATAATTATATCCTTGAGGCTGGGAGTTTTGTTTCAGATGATTCCAGTTCATGAAAGCTCAGATGGGAAAAGTAACCGCATTGCTAGGTTGCTTAACAGTTTCAGGACAGGAAAGGAGAGAAGAGGGGAGGGGAGGGGAGGAGAGAAGCAGGGAAGGAAGGGGAGGGGAGGTTAAATTTGCAAAATTAATGCTGTTATATTTTTCCTGATTCTTTAAAATCTTGTTTTGCTTTTTAATGTTAAAAATAGACTACATGTTAATGATTTTATTCCTTCTTTTCCACACTCACCCAATGCTTATTAACAACCTAAAACTATGCTAGATTTAAACTAGCTGTCTTTAGGGCAAAATATAATTGTAGATAAAATTATTTGAAATATGCACTGTTTTTACCCTGCTTTATCATTTGATCTTTAAGATGCCTAGAAAAAATCATTCTTGTTGTAGATGTGTTGGGGTCCATGTGTTGGGGTCCATGTGTTTCCTAAACAAAGGAATGAACACACAAGACAACACAGGACGAGACAAACATGGCGACCGCCTCAAACGAAACGCTCTGCTTTATTTTATACAGTCGTTTGTGGAATGTTGCCACGTCACAAGACACATTGTTGTTTTTCTGACCCGTTCCCTGACTTTCTGGATTTTCAAGATGTTTACACATAAATCAGCCCCCAGGGTCTGCTGTTTGCAGCTGGCTCCTTTGTTCTCCCTGTTTGCAGGGAAGGAACGCCCTGCTTCGTTTGCAAGAGCAGGACTTATCCGTAACGTCTCATTTGCGAGCACGTAGTCCTCTACATAGATGCCTTTTCGTCTTTTTTTCTTTGTTCTTTATGGTGAGGTTTTTTTCTTTTTGAAATCATGGTGAAACACACAATATAAAATTTACTGTTTTAGAGTGTACACTAGGGAAAGGAACATCCTGGGGCCCCACAATTACTAAATTAAAAGAAAAAGTCAAGCTGGTAACTACTCAAGGAAAACCTGCCTCCCATTCTATTCAAAATCATCCCTCTGCTCATTGAGATAGATGAAGATTTTGGTTACCTCCTTTGGAAAGGCTAATCAGAAACTCAAAAGAATGCAACCATTTGTCTCTCACCTACCTGGGACCTGGAAGCCCCCTCCTTGCTTCAAGTTGTCTCTGCCTGATATGGTTTGGCTCTGTGTAGCCACCCAAGTCTCATCTTGTAGCTTTCAAAATTCCCACGTGTTGTGGGAGGGACCAGTGGAAGATGATTGAATCACAGGGGTGAGTCTTTCCTGTGCTCTTCTCGTGACAGTGAATGGGTCTCATGAGATCTGATGGTTTTAAAAATGGTGGTTTCTCCGCACAAGCTCTCTTTTTGCCTGCTGCTGTTCATGTAAGACGTGACTTGCTCCTCCCTGCCTTCCAACATGATTGTAAGGCTTCCCCAGCCACATGGAACTGTAAGTTCAATCAAACATCTTTCTTTTGTAAATTTCCCAGTCTTGGGTATGTCTTTATCAGCAGTGTGAAAACAGAATAATACACTGACTTTCTGGATTGAACCAATGTACTTCTTACATATATTGATTGATGTCTCCTGTCTCCCTAAAATGTATAAAGCCAAGCTCTGTCCTAACCATCATGGGCACACGTCAACAGGACTTCCTGAGGCTGTGTCACAGGTGCTCATCCTCAACCTTGGAAAAATAAACTTTCTAAATTAGTTGAGACCTGTCCCAAATTTTCAGGGTTCACATGTGGTAACCACTGAGGGATTCTGAGTGGAGATTCCCCAGACCTTTGACAAATCTCCTTTTGGTCTTTGGTACCACCATGAGCTAACTTTATGGCTCAAACCAATAGGACAATTTGTTGAGGTCTGAACACACCCCCTCCAGAGAATCCTTGATTTCCCAAAATTTGGTCAAGAGCTAAAGTTTATTTTGCTGTACAACTCCTCTTTTTTTTGGAGTTTTACATGCTTCCAACGCAAGGGGGCCAAGTTTTTACTGTTTTCATGACAACGGAAGGCCGGTAACTCCTTTACGGAGTTTGAGGTAGCTTCCAACAGGGAAGATTATTATTATTATTATTTTTTTTTTTCTGATTCTAGGATGGTAGAGAGCAGTCTTCAGCCTGAGACCCATTCCTAGGTAAGTAACTGAATTGGGGTTTGTCTTAGCTACAGTTAAGATTAACAACTAGTTGGTCTTAATTTCTCCTTACCATTAGAAGGCTCAGTGATCATTTTGTTGGGGTTTCTTGTTATTTGTTCTATTCTTTCTCCCATTGGATTTGACCAGCTCTACCTGACTTGATCAAATCTGAGTGAGAATGTCAAATTATGGGTAACAAGGCCTTTCTAATTTGGCCAAAATTCCTAGCAGCTGCAAAAGTAAAAAGAAAGAAAGAGAAGAGAAAACAACCATGTATTTGGTTTCTGTGTTTGCTTCCTGCCTCAAAAAAAAAGAAATAAAAATTGTTATTTTGTTTACTTTCTTCGATCCTTTACCTCCTTTCTCCTTTTGCCATCTGCAGTACCAAAAAATCTAGAGAAGGCTGCTCATGACTTGAACCCCTTTAAATAATTCAGAACAAAGGCATCACTCAACCCCTTTCGGGGTGTTCTGTTTTCTCTGTGAAGTTTCAAGAGTCATGGGCAGATTCTTTTAGGTTTAAAGCTCTGTTTTTCTGTATTACATGACCTGATCCTTTTTAGCTTTGGGGTACCAGAGATTACTTTGCACTGTGAGAGGCTTTGACCTTGGCATGTGTAACAGTGGACAAGAGCTACAAAGTTACGGGTGACTGACCACAGTTTACAAGAAATGGTCTTAGCTGTGTGTGTGTGTGTTTTCTCTTTTCTGTCCTAGGAAGTTGTTGTTTAAGGATTCTAATTCTAGTTTGCAAATGCATACTAAAGAGTCTCTCCATTGTTCTCTCTCTCAAATTTAATCTTAATTCAGTTTGCCTGTGTGCATTTGTGTGAGGAACTGAAGGACTGAGTTTTCTCATTTCTGAAGGGAAAGGGCATTTACTCCTCCCAGCTAAAAGGTGCCCCTGGGTCACCAGGGGACTTATGGGAGTGGGAACACACTGCAAAGTGCAGTGACCCTGCTGGGATATCCCCAACAAAAGTTAATTTTAAAAGTAGCTTGTCCAGGAAATGCATATAAGGGCTGATCACTCAGAATTTTGAGCCCTCTCAGAGGTCACAGACCTCTGGAGAGAGAAACTGAGACATGTAAGAGGGTGGAAATGATTCAGTGGTTACAAACTGTGGAGTCCTACCCACAAGCAGCACGTTTTGATCCACCACACAAACCCCTAGGCCAAAGCTCAGTTCTTCTGTTTAAGAAAAAAGAAAAAAAAAAAAAAAGCAGGAAACAATCCAAGAATGAGGAGAAAACAAGGATAATGACCTTTCCAGCATTCTGTAGGTTTTATGGCACCACTACTTGCCAGAGTAAAATGAAAGTAATATGGTCTCCATGCATATTTACAGTAAGAAAAAGGAGCCCTAAGACCAACCTGCCAACTATAGAGTTCCTAGGTCCCCTTTTCTCTATTTTCTTTTCTGCGTGCTTTAAATAAGCTATTACTTTTCTACTGAGATAAAAACCACTGTTTGGATCTAATTTTTTTTTTTTTTGAAAGCTGGTGAATTTGTATTAATCTCTTGCCTAAGTACTGAAGTAAAAGCTATAGAATCTTTGTATGTGTGTATGTATATATATGTGTGTATATTTGAAGGCCTTTAAAATAGACTTCTATAATTTTATATTCAATTGGCAATTTAATTCATTTCAATTTCCCTTAGCTCAGGAGACTTTCTCTTCATACCTTATGATGTAAATTTTGCTCTCTGATTTTCACCTGAGTTGTTTCCTTTTATATGCAGATTTAGGGCCATTTAGCTGACAACTGCCAGGGTAAGGAAACAGGTTATCAAGAGTTTGTAAGTTTAAGATAGGAAAAAAAACAGGAGGTCTTAGAAATCTATAAGATGTACTTCTATCAACATGCCTAATACGACTATGTTTTTATGTATTGTGTACACATGGCTTCACTATTGAAAATATATAAAGAGCTCTAGTTAATTGCCTGAAGAAAATAAAAGCACTTGAATTAAATGTTTTATCAGGAAGAAAGAAAAGACTAGTCAAATGTTTTTTCAAGTTTATGTAACTTAAGTAAAATATTTAATAAATAAGCTAGCTTTAAAATTATTGGTAAAGTAATATTACAAATGTCTTAAGAATTTCCAGCATACATTTTTGCTTGCATTTATTAATCAAGCAATTTCATACTTATTGCTGCAAATACTATAAGGTGTCAAAATTTGGCATACGGGTTATAAAACTATAAACCCAGCCCAAAACAGAATGATCTTTGCTTGTATAATTTTTAGTATTGTCTTTGTTTCAAAGCTAAACTATAAACTAAGTTCCTCCCAACGTTAGTTTGACTTACACCCAGGAATGAACAAGGACAGCTTAGAGGTTAAAAGCAAGGTGGAGCCAATTAGGTCAAATCATTTTCACTGTCTCTGTTATAATTTTGCAATGGTTGTTTCATAACTTTAAATCATGACTATCACAGTTTTCATAAATAATTTAGGTAAAAAATTAAAATGAAATAATTAGGTAAATATAATGGGATGAATACTTGTAGATAAACTTGTCATAATTTAGAATATAAATTTATATTAAATTAAATAATAGATATTTTATTATTTGTGTATTTTCCAGAAAAATATATTGTAGAAAAACATTCTTGATTTAAAAAAAAAGTGTGTGCTTTTAAAAAAGGGTGAACAAGTTTTGTCTAATTCAAAGCTTAAAGTTTATATATAAAACAAGGTAAAGGAGCTAGAAAATAAGAAAGATGTAAAGAAAGTTATAAAAATAAAGAGGTGTTTTTGTGATAGGAAAGCTTAAAGATAAATAATTTTATATGAGAGAGAGTCTTGCATGGTAAATGTAGTCCTAAAATAAAATGACTGTTTGTTTAAGAAAGAGAGATGTTCAGGATGAACTAGAAAGTCAAAGTATGTCATGAATGGTGGGTGTAAGTCACAATGAGAGGATTTATTAAAAAAAAAAACTTTTATATGATCAAGTTGTTTATAATTAAAGGAAAATTATAACTCCCTTTAGAGATTAGGTTTGATATAAAAACACTTATACACTAAATTATTGGCTGGAACAAAGAAATATTCTTAAGGGGTTGGTACCTCTTAATAAATTATAAGAGATTTTAATTTTTATTATTAACCCAAAGTTCAACTTTTATTGCATCTCAGTTTTTCAGCTTTCTTTCCCCTTTTACAAGACACTTTTTTTAAAGGTCGAAAGGAAAGGTTTTCTTCCTGTATAGTATTCTGCATACTGCAGGAGGTCTTTTCTTTTGCCTTTTGGAAACTGGCCTAACAGATTTTTATCAAAATAATTTCTATGGCGTTATTATTAACTTTGGTTTGCTTAGGAAGAAACTGAGATTTAATTTTTTTCAATTAAGGTTATTACATACGTGTATCATCCTATAAGTGCTTCTAAAGTCCTTGTGACATTGAGTTACAGGGCTTTGACTCCTGCATCTATAAAGAACACCAAGTCCTGCTAAATCTTAAACACTGACAGCAGTTAAAACCTCATTTTTCAGGCCCCAAAGAAGATGCCAATCAAAATAAACTTCATTCCTGAGACACAGGGCCAGAAATTGAAGCTAGTCAACTCCTCAAGGCCCAGGCACTATTGTGGAAGTGGTAGGCACATGAGATTGTAAAGGCTGATTTTGAGAAATAAAATAAGTTCAGTTTCTCTATAAAATAATCATTAATGTCAAAGGCACACCAATGTGAGACCAGCATATGGGGCCCTGTATTAGATTAACAAGGATTTCTTGAAGCATAACCAACTCCTTAATAAAGATTGTGAAGGATATAAAAGGCTTTTGAAAGTTATAATTTGTGGTCAAGATTAAAATTTTATAGATTGTTCATAAAATTTTGAAAAGCAAATTTAATTGGCTTCATGCTGTTTTTATTAGGATGTATTGTTTGGAAACTTAAGTCTTCTTTCTCAAAGAATAAAGGTTTTCACCTTTTTTGAAATCCTTGAGTTATCACTTTGGTTAAATGAATGACTTATTTTACAATGACCTGTGATCCTATTTTGTGATACCAAGTGTTTTAAACCTTTGATATTTGACAAACTTTCCAAAATCAAATTATAAATTATGTCTTTTTTGACCTAATTATTCCTTTAAGACATTAGGCTCCCTTAAGTCCAAAAATGATATAATTTGGCTTGTTTGTTACAAAAATTATACGGGAAACATTGTCAAATTTGAAAGGGTATTTAGTTTTCTTTGGCCTTTATTTGTATAAATATGTTATTGGTATGTGTTCCAAAATTATGGGAAATTTCTGTAATTCTGATATAACTTGGTGTACATTATCAGTAATAATCATAGTTGTTATGTTAAAATTACTGTGTAACAGTAAGTTTAGAGGTAACAGATTTCCTTGTCAATTGTTTCTTTGACTATGGCTGCCATAAAACCTTTTGTCATCCATGGACAATTGTGTTGTTTTGGTCCTCTTTAGAATATGGTTTTATAATCAACTCTAAGACTCTAACTGGTGCTCTTGGTTGCAGGTTTCTGATAACCTTGGAGATTGTGATATCAGAATAGAGGGAAAACTTTCAGGACTCATGGAGAGCTCAAGTGTTCATGAATATCAAGCAGAACAAGAATTAATTGCATGGACTGAACTAATCTTTTTGACTTTTTGCTTAAAACATTGCTGATCCTTTGTTTTGTTTTTCAGAGTCTTGAAACTTTTGAGTTATTGACAACTTTTAACAATTGACTATACTTTTATGAACAAAATTTGGGGCATATTTGTTTCTCTCTATCTGATTTCTCCAGAATTTGGAAACTATTTGTGAGTATTCTTAACTTATGGCAATACAGTTATTTGCACAAGTGCAATAAGAATCTGTTTTAATAAGTAACAGGACACAGTTGGAGAAACATTATTTAACCAGGCTTTGACTGGAATGGTGTACTTTCCTTTAAGGAATCAAACTCAACTTATGGAGTCAATTAAAGCCCTTGGGAAAACTGGCCTCATGTTCTATGTACACAGTCCCTGTACAGGGTTTCTAAACTGTGGTAAGTAAAGAATGTCACTTTCTGACAGGTCCATGAGCCCCAGGTATATCTTGGAACCTCAAGAGGAATTTCCTCTAGAAATTCACCCAACTCGTAGGTATGTGATGGCACAAATCCATGGCTGAGCTGAGCTTTAAAAAAGTCTTATCTGAGATGTCTTCTATGAAACAAAGTTCCATGAAAGCTAATTTTAAAAAGCCTATGTGAAAAATAATTACTTTTTCTGCACTTTATGCAAATAATCTGGCCAAGTATAGTAAACCAAATCAGTCCTACCATGATTTGTCTTAAATAAAAATGGGAACTTGAGAGAGAAAACTTATGTTTCAAAACTATAGTACACCTGTTGTTAGATTCTAGCCTTGCCTAATGATTTTCAATTTTTATTATTTTCTACAGTTTGAGCTGAATTCTATTTTTTCCTACCTACAAGTCTCCAAAATAATATTTTCAATTTTTTTTTATTATTTCTTTTCCTATCCCCATCATTTTTTTTTTCTAATTTGAATCACTGAAAACTAAGCTGTGCTTTCTTAAAGCCCTGAGAACTAAAACTAGACAACTTAAACTACAAAAAATAAAAAAATAAAAACTCAGCAACCTATTTACATACATAAGATCTATATCAATGTTCTAGGATCATTCTTTTGTTTGTTGTTGTTTTTCTCCCTTTGTCCTGCTATTTTCTCTTCATAGGATCTGAGACTTCACAACATTCTAAAAATGAGCTTTCAGGGCCTACCTGTCTAGGAATAAACCTTCCTAACCATGCAAGTTCAGATGAAACCTGAGACCAGAGACTCATTTTCTTCTAAAATGCTTTCTCCAAAAGATATTAAGAAAGAAAAGGAGGGTGGAAGCGGTGGCTCACCCCTGTAATCCCAGCACTTTGGGAGGCCGAGGCGGGTGAATCACGAAGTCAGGAGATCGAGAGCATCCTGGCTAACACGGTGAAACTCTGTCTCTACTAAAAATACAAAAAATTAGCCGGCATAGTGGCGGGTGCCTGTAGTCCCAGCTACTCGGGAGGCTGAGGCAGGAGAATGGTGTGAACCTGGGAGGCAGAGCTTGCAGTGAGCCAAGATCGTACCACTGCACTCCAGCCTGGACAACAGAGCAAGACTCTGTCAAAAAAAAAAAAAAAAAAAAAAGAAAAGGAAAGGAGGGAAATGTGAAAGAAAAATGTTGGGGGTCCCAAAAGTACTAAGCTAAAGGGAAAAGTCACGCTGAGAACTGCTTAGGGCAAACCTGCCTCCCGTTCTATTCAAAATCATAGATAGCTCTGCTCTCTGAGATAGATGCATATTCGAATTGCTTCCTTTGGAAAGTCTCATCAGAAACTCAAAATAATGCATCCATTTGTTTCCCACCTATCTGTGACCTGGAAGCCTCCTCCTGGCTTCAAGTTGTCCCCCCGTTTCTGGAGGACCAATGTACTTCTTACACACATTGATGACTCATGTCCCCCTAAAATGTATACAACCAAGCTGTGTCCCAACCACCTTGGACACATATCATCAGGATTTCCTGAGGCTTCTTCATGGACATGCATACTCAACCTTGGCAAAATAATCTTTCTAAATTAACTGAGACCTGTCTCAAATTTTCAGGGTTCACAAAATTCAGTAATATTTAGTACCTTTGCAGGGTTGTGTGACCATCACTACTTTTTAGTTCCTGAACAATTTTGTCACCCCAAAGCTTTTATTTATTCAAAAAGTTATTAACATGTTTTTGAATTTTAAAAAAGTCAATGAAAAATAATGGGTTTTCTATATTTTGTATAAAATTGAAGTGGCATTGTTGTCTCGGATAAATATCTGAGATTCATAGTCTTACGCCAAAGAAATCGAGTTTGTGGACACACAAGAAGTGGGTTTAGAAGGAGAGATTTAATAGATAAAAGAAGGAGAAAGGAGAACAGCTCTCCCTCCTGTGAGAGAGGGGGGTGCCCAAGTGGGACTTCTGGCCTGCAGCAGAGTACACAAGGTTTTATAGATAGGTTTGAGGAGACGGTGTCTGATTTGCATAGGGCCCAAGGACCTGTTGTGATGTTTACATAGCTGGCAAAGTTGACCACACCAGCATAATCTTCTTGTTCTGCAAATGGTTTTCTACTAGACTGGTCTGCTTCCCTACTTCACACGTGGTGCACAAGGGAAAAAGAAGAGGCGCTGCCACGCTGGACATGCCTCGCCCCCAGGTATCCTTTTCCTATTGGAAGAGCTAACAGCATTCACCCGTGCAAGCTTCCAGCTTGCTTGTCTATGTCTGCAGCTCAATTTTACAGGCTGCTGTTTGTTAGAAAAGAAATAATTTGGGGGATGCTTTTTATTAAAAGGGAAACCTTACCAAGGACTTCTTTACCTTCACTATCTGCCTAAATAATTTCTTTTTAACTCCTATGTCAAAATTAATAAAGTAAGAAATACAAACAGTTTATATTATTGGCTATGCCTCTGATTTAGTATTCAAGTCTGATTTTTCAAGTATCAAAAGTGAAATTATTTTTTGGTATGAACAGAATTTATTTTTTACAGTTTGATTATTATAAATTTAATACCTGCAGGTAATGAAGAAGTTGGTAAAACAGAAAATAGAGGAAAATAAAATTATCTAAGGTAATACCCTTTTTATGTTGTATCTTCAATGTTATAAAATCATTTTATATTACTTTAATTAGAGAAAAAATTATTAACTAGTTAAAATAAAAGATAACTCTCCAAATATAGATAACATTAGGTCAACATTATTTTTATATACATATATTTTGCTTGTTTTGTTTTGCAAATTTGGCATATAACCCATATATAATTTAACAAAAAGTTTTCTTAACATTTATTGCAAACCTGCTACCATACTATTAAAAAACTTTGATAGCTTATTCTAAGAACATATAAAAATTAGAGATAATAGGCTTAATTATTATACATGTTGAAAATAAGGAAATTGACTTTTCTCTTCTCTTTTCTCTTAGAGCATTTACTTGAAAAACTTGTGATTGTAAATCTTTCTCCACTCTTTGAAATGTATATAAATCCTTTTAAAAACAAGGTAGGCTTTTCCTCAGTTTTGTGATCCAGGAATGTCTTTCTCAAGTACCTGGGAGCTATCTCTTTGAAGCATAAACATTAAGGAAGATAGTACTGCCATCTCCCAGTTTCTAGGGAAAGATAGGAGTCCAATGTTGGTGAGAACCTTGCTCCAAGGAACCTCCTTTCACAAAGATATGAGATGTTTATTTTTTTTCTGGATAAAGCCAGTTAGATAACACAGATGATCACCCCAAATTACCAGGTAAATTTAGGATAAAATATGTGTGGCACGTTAAAGCTTCTTATTTGAGAACAAGTTACTGTTTATCGTAAAAACATGTACGTAATGGGTTGTATCTGCTTGGTTGTAAAAGGGTAAGGTTTCTGTTTTTGTAATCTCTTAGCAGATTGCCTGTGGTGGGCAGCGTGTTCTGGTTTAATGCTTATTTGGTGATAAAAGTGTTGTTTTCCTTTCTACTACCTTTGCAGAGAGGATTTCTGGGTTGGGAGAAGGTTTTGTTTTGGATTAGATTTCCCCTACACTACAAAACACACCCCCACAAAGAGCTATAATTTGTTTTGTTGCATTTGAAATCTAGGTTATCTTAAAAATTGTGTTATTAATAACACTAATAAAATATTATATCCATTCTCATAGAAATATCTACCTTCTTTCAACAGGTTCCTGGAAAGAAATTGAGTCAAAGAGTAAATGTTATTTAGCTCTTGATATATGAATGATAGTCACATTTACCATGATATATTTCTGAAAATGTATATATTAATGGAAGTGAAATACATAAAAATCAAGCAGTCAATTTACATGTTATGATTGGAATTCTGTTCCAAAATAATTAAAGAAACTATTCCTAATTATTTTTGTGAATGCTTAATTTTGTACTCCTAAGAATTAAGAAATATGTACAGTTAGAAAAACATTAAGTAGATTAAGCACTAAATTTGGACACTCATTTTCTGAAATAAATTTTTACTTTACATTCTAGTTTTGTTTTTTTTTTTTTTTTGAGACGGAGTTTCACTCTTGTTGCCCAGGCTGGAGTGCAATGGCGTGATCTTGGCTCACCGCAACTTCCACCTCCCAGATTCAAGCGATTCTCCTGCCTCAGCCTCACTGGGATTACAGGCAAGTGCCACCACGCCTGGCTAATTTTATATTTTTAGTAGTGACGTGGTTTCTCCATGTTGGTCAGGCTGGTCTCCAACTCCTGACCTCAGGTGATCTGCCCGCCTCGGCTTCCCAAAATGCTGGGATTACAGGCATGAGCCACAGCGCCCCGCCTACATTCTAACTTTCTTACTTTACGTTCAAGCTATTAAAGGCTCATCTATTTTAATAACTTGACATGTCTTTTAAATCTCTTTGTACCTGTAACCTCTCCCACACCTTTTTTTCTCTTGAAAATGCATATATATATATATGCATATATATATATATATATATATATATATATATATATATATATATATAATTGTGTATATTTGAGGTTTACAACATGATGTTATGGGATACACATAGATAATAAAATGGTTACTAAACTGAAGCAGATTAACACGTCTACCATCTCACATTGTTAACAGGTGTGTGGTTGTGTATGTATGTGTGTGTTTGTGTGTGTGTGTGTTGTGTGACAAGAGCAGCTGAAATCTACTCATTTAACAGAAATCTGTAATAGAATACAATTTCATTCAGTTAGTTCTCACATTGTACACTAGCTCTCTACACCTCATCTATACATCTGCTACTTTGTATTCTTTGACCTACATCTCCCACTTTCTTCTCCCCACCCCCACCACATTAACCACTGTTTCATTCTCTATCTGTGTATTTTAACTCTGTTTTTATTCCACATACAAGTTAGATCACAAGTATTTTTCTTTCTGTGTCTGGCTTATTTCAATTAGTTGAAATTTATTTATTGAAGAATTCAGTTCATTTTTCTTTAGGTTTTTTTCCGTACACACTGGATTTTGTCGATAGAGTCCCTGAGATATTTTTTGACATGTTACTCTGCTCCCTGTATATACTGTAAAATGGTGGTTAGATGTAGAGAATTGGTCAGACTTAAGTTTGACATTTTGGGGGGTTCTATAATTCTTTCAGAAGACACATAATGTCTGGTGTGTGTGTGTGTGTGTGTGTGTGTGTGTATGTGTGTTGCCAGCAGCCATTGGGATCATTACCCAGCTTATTTAATTCACTAGAGGTTAAACAATTACGATCTTGTAATTCTATTGTTTCTGCTTTCCTGTCTTAGCTAGAAGATGTTTATAAAAAGAAACTTGCATCAGTTATTTGTTTATACTTACAATTCATATAGGAAAACTAAGCATTGATTTTTTTGCTTTATTTTCCTTTATAATTTACATGACTTTCTCCAGTCTTCCAAATTTAATCAATGAATTTTAATTTAATTTTTATTTTTAGTGTCATTTTAAATCTATAGTTTTAACTACATTAGAAATATGTCAGTCCACATTGCAAATCAGTATTCTTACTGAATTTCAAAGTAACCCATCCTTGGCCAATGAAAGCCTCTTAAAGTTAGTTCTTGAGTCCTTTGACACAAACCTGGTAGTCTGATAACTTATTTGCTTTTGCTTTGTGGCATCATATGAAGATAGTCTAGCCTCAGTTTGCACATTTCTTGCCCTCAATCTAGAATCACTCCAAGGAACTCTGGTCCTATTTTATGAAAAAAACATATTGGATGAACACAATCTAAATATTAGAGGTACTCATTGTAACTGGATTGTGTATCACTTAAATATTTTGAGTCTGATTCTCACTCCTTAATTACAGCTCACCTTTTAGTCAAAATCTTTTCAAATATTTAGTATACTTTCTTTAATTGCAGTGTTCCTTTACAAATGAATATGTCATGTAGACTGAAGTCTAGTAGAACTCTAATTTTTCTATATTACATTATTTTTAAAATATGAGACAAAATGCAGCAGTTTTGAGATACATAGCACAAATTCTTTAAGAAATCAAAATTCTAAATTTTTCTTTGCAATAAGGCACACAACTAGGTAGGTGGAGGCACTAATTTTAGTAATTGTAATTGTGATGTGCCAGATCCAGATTAATTTCTCTTCCTACACTACTTGAATTAATTACCATTGCAGTCCTATTAGGGATAGTATTATTTTCTCCACGTTTCAGTTGTTGAATCTGAGCCCTGAGAGTTAGGTAATTTGCCCAATATTATTCTCTAAGAAGTCTTCTCTTAATCATTATTGAACTCTTTACAGATAAATACTACCAAAGGATAGTGCAAATGTTTGTTTATTAGATGATGTATGAAAGTCCAATTTTAATATACAAAAGCAATTTGTTGTAATGATGGGATGAGGGGGTGAGTTCTCAAAATATATTATGTAAATTGAAGATGTGATAAGCCATATCTATGTCTGCTGGACTAAAACTGTTAGTAAGCCTGATAACATGGTTAAGAAATGGAAAGTAGAAGTAAGCAACCAGGATGCAACAGTTCCCTTATATGATATTAGAGTAATGAAATTGGTCCTTGAGTACAGAAGTGCCGTCTCTTCCAACCTAAAATTTAAAAGCAAACAAGAAAAAATAAACACATGAATGAATGAGTAAATGGATGGATGGATGCCTCTAATCTGGTGGGCTCCTCACTTGCCCAGACTACTGAGGGTATCCTAGTTCAGATCCATTTCAAAGGAAAAAGGCAGGTAGAGCCACTAGAGCAACTTACTCATGTACAGCTTAAATACCAATTATGTTTTTTGCAGGTTTATTTGCTGGTTTGTTTTAGTAAAAGACGTTGAGAATGCCCTACCTTGATTTGCAGTTATCTTTCTCCCAATATCAGATGTGGACCAATGTATGTGGGCTGAGTTCGAATGGAAAGTGAACACCTTGGTTTGCCAAATACCTCCAGCATTGTATTGGAATGCCGATCTTACCAAATTCTAAAAAATATTTAGACACTAGCATTCACATTTGTCTTTGTGACTGTCAGTACTCTATTTGTAAGATTGCCTTCCTGTTCTACGAGACACTGGTGAACACTCTGAAATAGTATAGTATAACTGTTCTGATTCAGTTGAACATAAGGTCTTCCTGCTGAGAAAAGTTGGAGTGCAGTTGACGTACCATTGTGAAACTTCCCACTGCCTTAGCAAACATATTCTCAACATCTAAGTTCCTTTTTTATGTGTGATGTGGGAATACGGAACCCATTGTTTACCACACCAGTAAGACCTTTCTAAGAGGACCAACAGCTGTAGAAATGTCAGCTGCTGCTATATTGGAATCTTGAAAAGTCAGTGTGCTAATCCCAAGGAAGCTGGGCCATACTGGATTCCCTTTGCTTCATTGTGAAATAACAAGACAGACTCTGGAAAGCCATGACTGAATGAATGAATTTTGTTCTTTTCTTATGCTTAGATCACACATCTAGGTCATATCTCCCATTTTACATTCCCTCTGGTTTACTCAGCCTGTCTGTTTGCTCCCATGTCTGTCTTCTATGCCTCTCACCTTTTATTATTAACGTCTGATCTTAGTTGCCACCAAAGTTTGGAGGACTTACGAGAGAGCTTTTCTAACCCATAGTCCTCTCTCTAGAGAACATATCTCTTCTTCTCTGGCACTTAAACAACCCTGCCATCAACTTAATTTCAGACTTCTCATCTCCAGAATGAGAGAAAATACATTTCTGTTGTTTTAAGTTGCCCACTTAAAATACATTTCTGTTGTATTTGTTATGGCAGCCCTAGAAAATTTCTACAAAATCCAAAACAGAACTCTAATTCTGCCTGTACCTCCACACAAGATAGTGGATTTCCCAGACCCCACAATCCCAATGTATATGTTACTACCAGCCACCCAATTATCCACCAAAAACTACAATCACCTTTGATGTTGTTTTCTCTCATATCTCACATTCACATTTTAATAAATATCTATGAAATCTCATTCATACAACAAATATTATTAAACAAGTGAGTGGACTAGATACCATCCTAGGGACCCAGGATATGGCTAAAAAAAGGAAAAAAGCCTGGTCTATGGCTAAAAAAAGGAAAAAAGCCTGGTCTTTGACCTTATACTTTTTTGATCAGGGGAAACAAACAAATCAAGTACAAGCAATCAACAACATAAATATACAAGAAATATTAAATGGCAATAAATGATAAGATTTATGTTGTGATGAGATACAAACTAGCAGTGAGCTATGCTAGAATAAGAATGACAGACATTGGGGTGACATGTTAGAATGAGTGTCACAGCAAATGCAAAGGTCCAGAGGGTGGAAAAATCTTGGCGTTTTAAAGAAAAGGAAAATATTGACGGGACAAGAGTAGAACAAGCCAATGGAAAAACTTGCCAGGTGCTGGGCCAGGCCCAGACTATGCCCTTATTTTCCACAGGAAACATTTTATTCAAAGTTCATTGAATTACACTCCTACTCCCCACCTGCTGCCGCCGCCTCCTCCTCCTCCTCCTCCCTTTCTCCTCCTTCTCCCTCTCCTCTCCCTCTCCTCCTCCTCCTCCCTTTCTCCTCCTTCTCCCTCTCCCTCTCCTCTTCCTCCTCCTCCTCCTCCTCCTCCTTCTTCTTCCTCTTCTTCTCTTCCTTCCTCTTTCTTCTTATTTTTTATTATTTTTTTAACTACTCCATGACCTGGTCCAAATTACCATCCTCCTCTCTTTGTTAACACCTCCAAAAACTACCTAACTGGCTTCGCATTTCTTTTCATTCACCCTTTCCAACCTCTGCACAGCAATCATAGTAAGGCCTAAATATGTAAATTGCACTAACCCCTCCTCTACTTAAAATCCCTCAGTGACTTCTGTATGCTTAGAATAAAATCTAACACCTTGCCATGACTAAATAAAAGTCAAGTGAGTTAACAGATTAAGCAACAAGAGCAGAACATGTTCAGAGAACGAAAATTAAGTGTCTTACTATACAAAAATGGCACAGCATCCTTCCACATCTGGACTAAATTTCCTTTTTTTTTTCTTTAGAGCATTCTCATGAAGACACAAATAAGCCTTCTGTGAAAGACAACTGTGACACCTGGGTCACAAGCATAGAAATCCACAGAGCCCGGAATGAAAAGTGAATTAGGCTGGACTGAAGGGAGAAATAAGAAGTAGTATAGACTGGAGAATTGGAGGATCCATGCAGCATCAAAAAGGGAATACTACTATTTAGTTCTAGCTGTGTGTTCCCATGTGGGGCCACTGCCCATGGTTGCCAAATTTTTAAAAATTTTTTTCCAAGGGAAATCAGAAATCATAATTTTATAAGAAATATATGAATTTCTAAATACTGATGTTTAAATTAAAACACTTTTAACTGTGCAGTCCCCAAAGAACTAATATATACCTCAGATCCAGTGATTAGCTGCTAGCTTGTAGCTCTTAAAAATCTGGAACCTGGCCGGGCGCGGTGGCTCAAGCCTGTAATCCCAGCACTTTGGGAGGCCGAGATGGGTGGATCACGAGGTCAGGAGATCGAGACCATCCTGGCTAACACGGTGAAACCCCATCTCTATTAAAAAATACAAAAAAAAAAACTAGCCGGGCGAGGTGGCGGGCGCCTGTAGTCCCAGCTACTCGGGAGGCTGAGGCAGGAGAATGGCGGGAACCCGGAAGGCGGAGCTGCAGTGAGCTGAGATCCGGCCACTGCACTCCAGCTTGGGCGACAGAGCGAGACTCCGTCTCAAAAAAAAAAAAAAAAAAAAAAAAATCTGGAACCAAAAGAAAAAAAAAAAGCCTCTGATGACATGCTACACAAGACCAATAAGTTTTGATGAGGGCATGGGAAAGAAAGAGAATTGAACCATCTAATTTTGTTCAATGAGCAGATGCAAGGGCCTAGGCTACATGTCAAGCAATTCTGATTTGTTGTTTCTCAAGTAATACAAATGACATGTTCTCAGTACATATATAAGACAGCCACCATTCTAAAAGTTACACATATTAACTTACTTAATACTTAAGGCCAAGCATAGTGGCTCATGCCTGTACTCCCAGCACTTTAGGAGGCCATGGAGAAAAAAAGTGTTCAACGGTAGGAGTAACATAGTGAGACCTCATCTCAAAAGAAAAATAAACTATGTCGAGAGATGAAGTATTGTTTATTTATTTTTGTGATGAAGAAACTGAAAAACAGATAAGCTGAGGATGTTGTTAGGATCATTCTAGAAAGGATGAAAAAAGACAACAGGGGAGTGTGCCATGGGGCAGAAAAGCACTACAGGAGTCTCGTCAGGTGAAGCTGATGTGGCATCCTGCAGTTTTGCCTAGGATCAGCCTTGCTGAGCATCCTCTGATGATTACCAGCTCCAGTGGGGCATTTCTAGGAATTTCAAGACATCACATAATGGGTCCATCATAACTTTAATAATAAATAGGCCACTGTGTGTGCTGTTTAGCTCCACAAATGCTTATATATTGTCATCTTTCTTCCCTCCTCTTCATGCTGTCCACATGAGACCATCTGTTCCATCACCACCTGTAAAGGAGTGTTACTCCATCCCCAGGGAGAGCTGAACTAGAAGACTGCAATGACATCATGGATATTGTTTTTTAAAAAAATCAAATTTATACAGAAAATGCATTTTCAGCAAGAACTCTGTCAGGTCACAGCTGTTTCAGTGAGTCATCTATCACTCTGAGGACTATCCCACATGGACCCAAGCAATAAAATCCCACGCACCAGGGAATAAATAAAGTTATGCTAACTCAAATATGACTCCCATCAAATATTTGCAAGAAACTTTTACACTGACTAAGTGAAGAGTGTGCAGCACTGCTGCATCCACACACTATATTTTTAAAAGAAATTGTGAGAATATGAGAATTTTGAAAATGAATTATTACCTCTGTGTAGAAAAGTACTGCATTCAATCAGAGCTTTGGAATACATTTTTCTTTGACAAACAGGAAAAGAATTCAATAAGTTAAATTGGTTTTAATAAAGCTGACCAACAGAGCCTTAATACGCCCAGTAGATGCAATAGACAGCTGTCAAAATGGTAAAATCTGAGTTTGGTCCCAAAGTTCTGACATTCCCAATATACATTCTCCAATTACCTGTCATGGACCCTGAAAATTTTATTGTACTAGGATAAGGCATTATGCCCATGAGATAGTAATAAATGGACAGAAAATATATTGGCACATGTTGATTTATTATTCTCTTGTGAAAAGGTAGTTTTTGGTTGGAGTTTAAATGGAGACCTTGGGTAGCTCTAGGCATTAGACATACTGCCAAAAGGAAGAAGAATATCACTAAGAAGATGCCAAATAAAACTTCTCCATTCCAATAAATTTGCCCAGGCTGGTCATGCTACTCTGCTGTTTCCTTAGAAAATGAAATAAGAAAGACAAAGAATGAAAAAAGAAAAAGAAAAGGTAGTGATTAAAAAGAAAAAAAAATGACAAGGGCCAATATGTCTTTTAACAGCTTGACTTAGAAAGCACATGTTACAAAAACTTCTCTTATAACTTAGCCTTATAGATATGTTGTATTCCTGACTTTGAAATTAAGAAATTTATTGGAAAACATTCAGGAAATTAATGCTTATTTCTCCAATGCATCCTGGTATTTTCTATATCAACAAATACTGATTTAGGCCCTTTTTGAACCTACCCTAGAATGGATACCTGCTCTTTTCTCTGATACTCTGTGTTGTTAGACAATTCTCTTAGATAGTCTTCATCATGTAACTTCTCCTTGTTAATTCCGAAGCCACAGAGAGTAAATGATTGGAAAGGTTGAAGTAACGCTCTTTGCCTCACCAGAGGGAAAGATGTTGCAAAACAGTAATAACCTATGAGCCTTCCTATTCATCTGGAACCAACTTTATGCTTAATAAACCAGAACAGTGCTGTCCAGAAATATATGTGTGGCCCACAATAAGTAATTTAGCATTTTCTACTGGCTACATTTAAGAAGCAAGATATATTTATTTATGTTTTAATTTTATCTTAAAGTACTTTATGACTGAATAAAATATTTTAATATTTTATTATGTGCTTTATTTAAACCATTTTATTCAAGGGATTAGTATTTCAATAAATAGTCAATATAAAAATTATCAGGATGACTTTTTAATTCTTTTTTTCATACTTAATCTTCAAATCCAGCGAGTGTTTTACACTTATAGCTCATCACAATCTTTTTTCTTCCCTAGAGCTCATCTCCCTTCATATGCTGAATTTTCAATGGTTAATATGAGCTGAACTTCTACAAAAATAGTAAAGTATGTTAAGTGGAAAAATATTTTTAAATAATTTGTTTTTAAATTTAAATGAATGACAATTAAGGAAAATAGAAAATTCAGTTCCTTCGTTGCACTAGGAACATTCTAAGTGTTCTATAGCAACTTGTTGGCTACCATGTTGGATAGTACAGACCTAAAGTATCAAGTCAGATTGAAGTGTTCACATGAGGTAATCACATTAGCGTGTTCAGTAGGCTTACTGAAGAAAAACTTTGAAGGAAAAATTGTAAACCAAATCCAAACCATAACCAAAATGAAGCACTTCTGCAGGAGAAAATATCTGTCAGGACAAAGATCCTTTTGTATGACCAAGCTTGCATATAGAAATAAAGACTATGCCAGCCTTTGATTTCAACAATATGAGGATATGAGCCTCTCCATGTATGGTCTGGAGAGTCAATATCTGCAATAGAAAAGGTTTATTCTTGAAAACCAGACTAGCTTTACATGTTCTCTCTGTGACACCCTGGGTACAAATTAGAGGAAATCTGTCAGTAAATGGTAATCAATACATTTGTTATTAAAATGCATAGAAAAAGTTATAGTGTCACTTATAATGCTTAAGCATTTAGCTTATTCATATAATTTACTTCATGTGGTTTTAAAACTTTGAAGATAGCCATGCATATAGAAAGTTACTTAATTAGCAACTTAATATTGAATCTTCTTCTGCCTCATGGTGAAATGTGCAGCTAAAGGGTACGAAGCTGTTTTCTGGAGCCCGTGTATTCGGAATCCAGTCGATCCTTCAGTATAGAACTATAAATAAGAAATCATTTGACTGGTTAAAAACATAAATATCATGACCTCAATATTGGCCCACAGCCTGGAACATGTCAACTCAAATGGTTTGGGTATTATATTATTCATTGTTTTTATCTGGACATTTCATTCCTTTCTTACTAAAACTTCTAATATTTCCTACCCCATATGCACTCTCAGCTAATTTTACTGAAGAAATTGAAGTAATAAGAAAAATCTCAGTAGCTCTGACCACCCTATATTTGCTCACTGACTTGACATTTTGTCCATATACTCTGTGTGAGCAGCCTGTGCTCCTCACTAAGGCTGATGTTTTCCCTTAGACATTACATTGCATCTTCCCTCACCTCCACTCCAGGAATTTCTCCAGTATTTTCTTAATCATTAATTTTTCTGTGACTTGTAATTTTCACTGGCCTATAGACAATTTCTCTCATTGTAGAAAAAAAACTTTATCTTGACACAGAACCCCCTTGATTTATTTCATTTCATAACACCCCATTGCAGCCAAACTCTTCACAGAGCTGTCTAACCTCACTGTCTCAGGTCCTCTCCTCTCATTCTCTCTGACTCCCTGAACCCATCTAAATAGATTTCATCCCCACTACTTCCCTGAAATTGTCCTTTTTTCTATTGACCTTCATATTGCTAAATCCCATGATAAGTTATCAGTTATTGTCCTACTGACTTAGATGATTTCTCTCCTGAAATGGTTTTCTTTCAGGAATCCACAATCTCCCGATTTTGCTTTTAATCCAACACATTTCTTGATACTACTTCCTCTACTTTCCCCCACATTCTGACTCTAAAGCACCCTAGGATTCAGTCCTTGGAAATATTTTATACAATAAATCACTTCCTGGTGATTTCACCTAAGTTCATGGCTTTAAATATTATTTCTTTGTGGGAAACACTCTTTCCTAGACTCTAGGCTCATACATCCAACTGACAGGTTGACTTCTCCACTTGGATGTTTCACAAACATCTCAATTTAAGACCAGACTCCTCATCTTCCTCCTCAAGCTGTTCTTCTTGTCACCAATAACCAGTTATTCTTCCAGTTTCTCATGCCAGTATCCTTGGAATAATTCTTGACTCCCTCTCTCCCCTGCTCTGTGCTCAATCTGTTGCCTTATTTTGCATTTCCTTAATTATCAAACAGTTGAATATGTTTCCAATTGTATACGCTTTGTATAAACAAATAAATAAAATACTCTTTGTATTTTATCTGTTAAATGACTGTTGACATCCCTGACACATTTTCCTTTTGGAATGTTGCTCTTTTAGTTATTCTTTAGTAGTATGTAGTAGTTCTTTTTTTCTAGAATGAAAATCACTTTATTATATTTTTCTAGATTTATAAATAGTACAATGTGATTGTTCGGAAAAGGAATAACACACATATAAATAGTAAAGTATATATGATCTAAAATCCTACTATCCTTAAAAATCGCCATGGTTATTTCATTGATTTCTTTTTTATATCTGTTTATGAATATAAATATGATTTTAATAAATAGGACTCTGGCACATATATTATCTGTTTGCCTTGCTTTATTTTATTATGTGTTTCCAATGGCCACTGAATTTAAGGCAGTTTCTCTTTTTCTTACATTCTCTTTTTCTACTCCCTTCCTTCTCTTCTTCTTCTGCAAGACTAAACTTACTCCCCACTGCAGGAATCTACTATGAATAACCCTTTGAAAATTCTTCTATAAACCTCTGTATGATAATTTAATTAAGCCTTATTAGACTACATAACTTCTCTGTCCTTCTCTCTCTCTCTCTGACACACACACACACATGCACACACACACACACGCACGCACACACACACACACACACACACACACACACACATACACTTTTAGTAACAGTTAATGTTATCAAATATACAAAAGAAGGTAAAATCATTTCTTGCTGTCCCTGGGGGATTGTTTTCAGGACCTCTTGATGGCACCAAACTCTGAGGATGCTCAAGTGCCTGATATAAAATGATAAACTCTTTGCATATAACTTATGCACATCCTGCCATAGGCTTTAAGTCATTTCTAGATTGTGTATGATACCTAATACATGTAAGTGCTTATGTAAATAGTTATTACACTGTAATGTTTAGGAAATAATGACAAGAGAAAAGTGTGTACATATTCAGTATAGGTGCAATTTTTTTCCTAATATTTTTGATCCGCAGTTGATTGAGTTCACAGATGTGGAACCCATGTTTACAGAGGGCCAACTGTATATTCATAGTTCTGTCTCCTTCTCCCTCTTCCCTCTGCCCCATTATACCCAATCATTTTTTCCTTTACTTTTTGCTCACCCCCTTTCCCTTTTTTACTGTAAATAAGTATGTTAATACATTATTTCCTTCACTCAGATAAATAGCAGTATACAACATATACTTTTTTCAAATTGTGTATTTTTTCACCTAAAAATATGTCACCTACAATATAGTGTAAAGTACATGGAGATCTACCTTCTTTCTTTTTCAAGCATCATAATGCTCCATTGTTTGTGCGAATGGATGCTAATTTATTCAACTATTTCTTTGTTGATGAATATTTGGCACTTATTGGCCTTGTTAACAAATCTTTTTTTTCCTGCTTAATTCTTCTGTGTTTTTAAAATACCTTTATCATTTCTAAAATTATTCTGAAAAATTACTACATTAGGCAATGACATGCTAGAGGAAATTTTTCTTTTTTTTTCTCTTTTTTTTTTTTTTACAGTAACATATTGTCAACTTTATTAGATAATGCCAGGCTGGTTATACTATTTCAATTTGCATTTCTTTTGTTTTCCTATTAATTTTTTTAAAAATTTAACTTTTTTAAAAATTTTTTTTAAATTTAATTTTTTTAAAATTTAACTTCAACTTCTGGGATACATGTGCTGAACATGCAGGCCTGTTACATAGGTATACATGTGCCATGGTGGTTTGCTGCACCTATCAACCCATCATCTAGGTTTTAAGTCCCACATGCTTTATGTATTTGTCCTAATGCTCTCCCTCCCCTTTCCACCCAACCCCCAACAGGCCCCAGTGTGTGATGTTCCCCTCTCTGTGTCCTTGTGTTCTCATTGTTCAACTCCCACTTATGAGTGAGAACATGTGGTGTTTGGTTTTCTCTTCCTGAGTTAGTTTGCTAAGGATGCTGGCTTCCAGCTTCATCCATGTCCCTGCAAAGGACATGAACTCATTCTTTTTTATGGCTGCATAGTATTCCATGGTGTATATGTGCCATATTTTCTTTATCCAGTCTTTCATTGATGGGCATTTGGGTTGGTTCCAAGTTTTTGCTATTGTAAATTGTGCTGCAATAAACATACATGTGTACATATCTTTATACTGGAATGATTTATAATCTTTTGGGTATATACCCAGTAATGGGATTGCTGGGTCAAATGCTATTTCTGGTTCTAGATCCTTGAGGAATTGCCACACTGTCTACCACAATGGTTGAACTAATATACACTCCCATCAACAGTGTAAAATGTTCCTATTTCTCCACATCCTCTCCAGCATCTGTTGTTTCCTGACTTTTTAATGATCATCATTCTAACTGGCATGAGATGGTATCTCATTGTGGTTTTGATTTGCATTTCTCTAATGATCAGTGATGATGAGCTTTTTGTTCATAGGTGTGTTGGCCACATAAATATTTTCTTTTGAGAAGTGTCTGTTCACATCCTTCACCCACTTTTTGATGGGGTTGTTTGTTTTTATTCTTGTAAATTTGTTTAAGTTCCTTGTAATTTCTGGATTTTAGACCTTTGTCAGATAGACAGATTACAGAATTTTTCTCCCATTCTGTAGGTTGCCTGCTCACTCTGATTATAGTTTCATTTGCTGAACAGAAGATCTTTAGTTTAGTTAGATTTCATTTGACAATGTTGGCTTTTGTTGCAATTGCTTTTGTTGTTTTAGTCATGAAGTCTTTGCCCATGCCTATGTCCTGAATGGTATTGCCTAGATTTTCTTCTTGGGTTTTTATGGTTTTAGGTTTGACATTTAAGTCTTTAATCCATCTTGAGTTAATTAAACAGGAAATCCTTTCCCCATTGCTTGTTTTTGTCAGGTTTGTCAAATATCAGATGGTGTGGTGTTACTTCTGAGGCCTCTGTTCTGTTCCATTGGTCTATATATCTGTTTTGGTACTGGTACCATGCTGTTTTGGTTACAGTAGCCTTGTAGTATAGTTTGAAGTCAGGTAGTGTGATGCCTCCAGCTTTGTTCTTTATGCTTAGGATTGTTTTGGCTATACAGGCTTTTTTTTTTGGTTCCATATGAAATTTAAAGTACTTTTTTCTAGCTCTGTAAACAAAGTCAGTGGTAACTTGGTGGGAATATCATTGAATCTATAAATAACTTTGGGCAGTATGGCCATTTTCATGATATTAATTCTTCCTATTCATGAGCATGGGATTTCTTTCCATTTGTTTATGTCCTTTCATTTCCTTGAGCAGTGGTTTGTAGTTCTCCTTGAAGAGGTCCTTTATGTTTTTTGTAAGTTGTATTCTTAGGTATTTTATTTTCTTTGTAGCAATTGTGAATTGGAGTTCAGTCATGATTTTGCTCTCTGCTTGTCTATTATTGGTGTACAAGAATGCTTGTGATTTTTGCACACTGATTTTGTATCTTGAGGCTTTGCTGAAGCTGCTTGTCAGCTTAAGGAGTTTTTGGGCTGAGGCGATGGGGTTTTGTAAATATACAATCATATTATCTGCAAACAGAGACAGTTTAACTTCCTCTCTTCCTATTTGAATACCATTTCTTTCTTTCTCTTACCTGATTGCCCTGGCCAGAACTTCCAATACTATGTTGAATAGGAGTGGTGAGAGAGGGCATCCTTGTCTTGTGCCGGTTTCCAAAGGAAATGCTTCCAGCTTTTGCCCATTCAGTATGATATTGGCTATGAGCTTTTCATAAACAACTCTTATTATTTTGAGATATGTTCCATCAATACCTAGTTTATTGAGAGGTTTTTTTCCATCAATACCTAGTTTATTGAGAGCCCTTCATGCTGTTGAATTTTATCAAAGGCCTTTTCAGCATCTATTGAGATAATCATGTGGGTTTTGTCATTGGTTATGTTTATGTGATGGATTACATTTATTGATTTGATTATGTTGAACCAGCCTTGCATCCCAGAGATGAAGCCGACTTGATCGTGGTGGATAAGCTTTTTAATGTGCTGCTAGATTCGGTTTGCCAGTATTTTATCAAGCATTTTCACACTGATGTTCATAAGGGATATTGGCCTGAAATTTTATTTTTTTGTTGTGTCTCTGCCAAGTTTTGGATCAGGATGAAGCTGGCCTCATAAAATGAGTTAGGGAGGAGTCCCTCTTTATTGTTTAGAATAGTTTCAGAAGGAATGGTACCAGATCCCCCTTGTACCCCTGGCAGAATTTGGCTGTGAATCTGTCTGTCCCTGAGCTTTTTTAAGTTGGTAAGCTATTAATCACTGCCTCTATTTCAGAACATGTTATTGTTCTATTCGGGAATTCAGCTTCTTTCTGGCTTTAATCTTGGAGGGTGTATGTGTCTGTGAATTTATCCATTTCTTGTAGATTTTCTAGTTTATTTGCATAGAGGTGTTTATAGTATACTCAGATGGTAGTGTGTATTTCTGTGGGATCAGTGATGATATTCCCTTTATCATTTTTTATTGTGTCTATTTGATTCTTCTTTCTTTTCTTATTAGTCAGGCTAGCGGTCTTATCTATTTTGTTAATCTTCAGAATACCAACTCCTGAATACATTGATTTTTTTGAAGGATTTTTTGTATCTCTGTCTCCTTCAGTTCTGCTCTGATCTTAGTTATTTCTTGTCTTCTGCTAGCTTTTGAATTTTTTGCTCTTGCTTCTCTAGTATTTTTAATTGTGCGAAAAGCATAGTATCTGCGCTGGATAGCACCATCCCTCACAGCACAGTCCCTTATGGCTTCCCTCGGCTGGGAAAGGGAGGCTTCCCGCTCCTTGCATTTGCTGGGTGAGACGATGCCCCACCCTGCTTCTGCTCGCCCTCTGTGGGCTGCACCCACTGCCTAACCAGTCCCAATGTGATGAACACGGTACCTCAGTTGGAAATGCAGAAATCACCCACATTCTGCATTGGTCTTGCTGGGAGCTGCAGACCAGAGCTGTTCCTATTTGGCCATCTCGCCAGATCCCTCCTCAAATCTTTTAATATTTTTTGTAGTGTATCATTTGGATGGATTCCTAGAAATAGGATTGGTTGGTCACAAAGTGAATTCATGTGTGATTTTACTAGATATTGTACCATACAATATCTATGGTAGGATTGTATCATTTCATGTCTTTAACCAGTAACATATGAGAATGCATAATTTTCCACATTCTTAGCACATATGGTGTTGTAAAATATTCCAAATATCCCTATATAATTTCAATTTCTCTGAAGAAGTCAACCGAATACAATTTCATATGTTGAAGAGCCATGTGTGCTTTTCCCTTATGAACTGTTGGTTGCCTATTTTTCAATCAGGACATTGTTTTTATTTTCTTTCCTCCTGCTTCCTCTTACATATTTACAAAAACTAACTGGCTTCTTGCTGCTCTCAGTGGTTGGACTCTACCCAATTACACTTTGTAATTTTGGGAATAGATTGTCATCTAGTTTTTTGTTTGGTTGAAAGCTTTTAATTTTTATATAATTGCAAATTTATAGAAAAGCTTCCAAAATAACACAAGGAACTCCAATATACCTGTTACCTAGCTTAATAAGTTGGTATATTTTGCCCTATTTACTTTCTTCTGTCTCTGTCTGTATATATGTGCATGGACACACACACATACACACACACACACCACTTAAGTGTGTATTTCTTAAAACCAGAATATTCTTTTACATAACCCACCTAACTATCAAAAATCAGAAAACTGAACATAAACATAATGCTGTTATCTAGTCCACAGTTTATATCCAAATTTGGTCAATTGTTCCAATACCTGTTTATTTTCCCAGTACAAAATGCCTTCTAGAATCATGCATTGCAGATAGTTACTATGTCTCTTTAGACTCATTTACTCTTGTATAGCCTTTCACTTTTTTGATCTTAATAGTTTTTGAAAACTACAGGCCAGTTACTTTGTGGAATGTCCCTCAATTTGAATGTGTCTGACATTTCCTTGTTAGAATCAGCTTATGCATTTTTGGCAGGAATATCACAAAATATATCTATCCTTCTCAGCATCAGGAGAAACATCAGTTTTGTTTTGTTTTGTTTGGTTTTTCCCTAACATTAGCAATGTTAACTTAGATCTTTTATTTAAGGTGGTATCCACTCTAGGTTTCTGCACTCTAAGATTACTGATCCCTATGTAATTAATACATTTTTGGGTGAAGAAATACTTTGTTTTAAATATTCTGTTTCTCACTAAGTTTTTAATCCACTAGTTTTAGTATTCACTGGTGATTTTCTAATCTTATCATTTTTTTTTCTGTATTTATGAGTTGCCACTCTACTGAAAGAAGAGCTTTTCCTTCTCATCCAATTATTTACCTGTATTTTATTTATATTGTCATGTACAAATGGATTCTTACTTTGTAATCTATTTCTACCGTCATTTTAATTGATCCTCAAGTTATCTCAGATTTGGCCAAAATGAAACATTCAAGTTGGCTTCTTTACTCGTTTATTCTATCCCCATCATTCTTTGAACACTTTTTTACTTTATTATTCTTCATTATTCTGGCGCAGCAAGATGTTCCAAGTTCATCTTGTATTATCCATGATCTGGATCTGTAATCATTTTATTTTCCTCCAAAGTGACCTTGGTGATTACAAAGAGTTAGCTATTTTTATTTTAACTATTTTTAGATTTACATCTCTCATTTTGTGGTTTTCTTTTAGATTAAAAAAGTTTCTATTGTTTTCTATTTTTGATATCTATTTTTATTCAGTTATTTTTGATTTTGGCTATTTTTGTGGACTAACATATTAAGACAACCCTTCCATAACCAAGAATGACTGCTAAATCTGGATAAAACACTTTTAGAAATATGTGTGAAGGGACTAGATAGATTAGGAAATCAGCAAGAACCAGACGGGTCAATGTTGCAGGTAAGAAGGTTGTATGGGTAAGTGAGCCCAACTTTTTGCCTCTTGAGGCATTTTCCAATTGATAAGCCACAGCCAAGTGGCTCAGAAGCTGAGCGGAAAGTAGTAAGAAGGAGGCTGAAAAGCTGAACAGAGCTTTCAGAAGTCACATAAGGCTGGAAAAACCAAACTTGCAGATTAGAAATCACAAGGAGGATGGATACTGATCAACAGCCTAGGATTTTGGGGGACTACTGAAGATTTACATCTGTATCTTGGAAAAAAAATCTGAGTGATTAAAAAAAAAAAAATCCTCCACTCTCATTTCACAATCAACACAGAAGACTTCTCTGACCAAATGTGTGTGTTTGTTTTCCCCCTACCAACAAGCAAGCAATAAAATCTGCAGCAGGTACCGGCTGGGTGTCCTCCAATTCCAATACTATCTACTTGTGTTACCATCAGATCCCACAGGTAGAAGGTTCAGTCCCACAAGACTGACTCCAACTCCTGATGCGAACTGCAAGCCCCAGGTGGTTTTATCTGGACTTTTAACTGACCAGCTATAAATCAGGAATCCCACAACCACCTCCTTGGTTTTGATTAAACTGCTAGAGTGGCTCTAAGAGCTCAGTTTCACTGGATATTATAAGGGATGTTTCAAAGGATACAGATAAAGAGATAAATAGGGTGAGGTATTAAAAAAGCTTGGAGGAAGTAAAGGCAAACTAGAAATAAAATACCCTTCAAAAGTCACGAAATATATGTTTGAATTAGTTCAATACTCTATCAATTTAAGGTTATCAGCTCCTTCATTAACTTTCTGCTAGAGCAAACGGAAATTCAATATAGAGAGTTCTAATATCCTAAAAACTTCAAATTATACTTATAAGAATTCAGAATCAACATTTTTTATGCACACAAAAATTTTGTCATAACTGAAGACAAGACCAAAGGGTTAAAACAGAAAGAAAATGCATATAGTAGAAATAGGCCCACGTGATCTAGACACTGAATTTAATTGGACTCTAAAATAAATGATATAATAAAATAATATGTTTGATGAGATATACAACAAGATGAAGAATTTCACCTGGGAACTGAGATCTATGAAATAGAATCAATAGAAAATTTGGGAATATAGAATAAAAACTAAAATTAAGACTCAATAAGTGGGTTTGAGAGAGCATTAACCAAAATAAGGATTAGTGAACTGGATATTGATGATCAGAAGAAAATATCCACACCTAAGGACAGTAAGATAAAACATTGGAATATACAGTAAAGGGCACAAGAGAATGGGAAGAAAGAAATATGTCATTAACAGAGCCTAGAACTCAAGGATGTTGTATGTAGCTAGAATCACAGTGAGGGCTACTTGTTGAGAACTGGGGCATAAGAGATGGGGAAGGGAATTCTAAGCAGTAGTGGAAGTTGTAGATGATTCCCCAGCCACTAGAAAGATGCCATAGTGAGAAGACTTGCCCTGACTTCTATTCTTTTCCCACCCTTCAATATTTCACATAACCAACACAGAAGCCAATTCACATGGGAGCCTGGGAAATACAGTTCTCTATTTTACAGAGTGTGTAAGCAACTATCAGTGAATCTGCACAGATGCCAACTTCACAAGTTTCCAGGGATGAAGCTCCTGTACCACACCTCCCACTTACTTAGCTTTTATCTTATTAAAAAGGAGCTGAGCAAAACAGAATTGAGTTATAATGATCAGGATGACTTCTTACCTAGTTTTCCAAAATAGAGGTTATTTTGAAAAATAATATTGAGATTAGTATAAAATGACCAGTGAATCAAACACTTTAACTGAGCTGATAAATTAAAGTCCTGTTTTGACTATTGGAGGGCTAGCAAGTGATTTTTTTCAGCAAAAACATGCATACTAGTTTGTACTCATAGATAAAACATAAGCATGGGCACTTATTTCCATGCTGAAACAATTTACACTTATCTTAGCTCTTAGTGTTTAGTTTGTGGGATAGGATTCCTGTGTAAACCTAGCTTATCACAGGAAAATGGTCCAACATATTTTAAAAAGCTATCTTCAAATGTTTATTTTGTAAATTATATATCATCCTCTTTAGTACCAAATATTAAATTTTAGGTAGAAGCTGGAATGTCTTCCAGAAGTATTTGACTTGAAACAATTTGAAGGAAATGATTTTAAGTTAAACTACTTTTCAGGCAATACAAGAAAGATTGAAACAACCTTGGGAATTGACTAACTATACTATTTTTCTCAAGTAATGAGCTCCCTAAAGTGAACTAACAGTCAAAAATCATGATATTCCTACTTTCTGTGTAACGGTTGCTAGGTATTAGTAGGTAATGAGTTTGAGAGTGTTCTCTTTGAACTAAGACCAGAACTGTAAGCTATAACATTGAGTAAAAGATAATTATACTGTTAAAATTTCAAACGTATTCAATCATGAGTACCTGCCGTGCCCTAGTCATAACACTAAGCATGAGACTTCCAAAATGAATAAAACAGCTTCTACTTTTAAACCAGTGACAATCTAGTGGAAAGGTAGATTATTAATAGACACGAATCTATGAGGTATAATTATTAAGGTTTAACAAAAGATGCATAAATGATATGAGATTTTTTTGAAGAACTCATTGTGCAGTAGATAACTAGAAAGAATAGGATTTAAATTACGTTTATAACATATTTTAATATGTATAGATAGATATGAATAAATACAATTCTGTAAAGAAAACCAATTGTTAAAAGTAGTTACTCATGAGTTATGTGGTTATGACTAATTTGTTTTGTATTTCTTAGAACATTTATATAATTTTCAAATTATTTTCTTTCATTGTGAAAAAGGATTAAATTTTAGTCATTAAAAAAAGCTGGAACTCTTTGACGATAAACCATCTGCTGAGAAAGCGATTGCTTTGTTCTAAGGCGGGGATTGGCAAGTGACAGTCAGCAGGCCAAACCCCGCAGTCTGTTTTTTGTTTTACACTCCTTTATGGATAAAGTTTGCCAGCCCTGCTCTAAAAAATAGAACGAATGTTTTTATGCAGCTGTGTACATTACCAGATACCACTCTGAGGTAGATTTTCTCTGCATAAGCCCGGTCCATAAACTGGTTACTTCTGATGATATTGGAACATAGATTTTATAGGTCTTGAGGAGTTTCTTTTGGGATTCAGGTAAGAAAAGTGCCCAACTCTTAAATGCTAAAGAAGAGAGGAAGATTTTTTTCTTTTTTTTTTTTCTGTAAGGCAGCATTCTTACATTCTTGCATCTTGAAACCAGACTAAAGTGCGCCTTTCTCAGATGTGAGACATGCACTCTTCTTTCTCCTCCTCACTGCCATGTTCACTTTGCTTTTTCAGTGGTATGTAGGAATTTAAGAATATCAAGATGAGGGAAGAAACACATCATAGAGTAGCAAACTACCATACCCCAGGTTTTCTTCGATTAGCAAACCACCACACTCCAAGTTTTCTTAGATTAGCAAGCTACCACACTCCAGGCTTTCTTGCCAGTCTTTAAGGCACTGTTTTTAAATATTGAGTTTTGCTCTGAATTCCCAAGAGCTTCAGCATACCAAGGGTCACGGAGCTGCTGTCACCGCAGTCCCTGCTCCAGTGCCTGGTGCACTCCAGGCCCTCATGAGATGTCCTGTCTCTCATCCTCAGATGCGTTGCACTGAACTCCCAACCCTCCACTGTGGTTCCTCAGTGTCTTATTTTCAGGAATTCTCTGCTTTTGACCTTTGCCAAACTTCTGAGCTCCTCAGGGACTAGAAACTTAATTCAGTAGCTTTGTCCTGAATCAAACAAGAATACAAAAGAGAAACTCACATATGTTCTAAATTATGCAATGATTTCAAAATGTAATTGGCATGAATTTTGGATTGATCTTCCTCTCACTTTAGTATAGTATGCTTGGCTTGTGGACAGTTGATCTCCTTAAACATCCTACCCAATTCTGTCATTGTCCCCTGCTGGAATAACAGAATAATTGATAGTCATGGCCAGAAGAGAGGTGGTGGGCAGAGTTAGGAATTTCTGCACTATGTGGTACAAGGAGATAAGTGACAATCTTGAAGTCCTAACTTCCACTGTTCTAGAAAGTATAGTGGTGATTTGTGAGCAGAGATGGAAATTTTTTAAAAGTACCAAGTTTCTGAAATTCAATAAAATATCTTTATTAATTAAAAAATGTAACTAACAAATATGTATTTCACCAAGGCCCTTTGCTTCTTTCTATTTGTGGAGAAGAGCTGTGTGAAAATTATTAGGGTATACTACAAAGTATTTAGAGCTCAGAAATTGCCCCAAGGTAATTTATTCAAGTTGGAGCTAAACCTTTTGGAACAGCACGTTATCCCATTCAATTTATATGGATTATTAAATTTAATTCTCAAAACAATATTATGCAACATAATATTCTTTATTCCACTATTTGTGATAATGAAACTGAGGCATGGAGAAGTTACACCCCCATAGCAAGAAGCAGATCCAAAAATTAAACTCAGGTAACTATTTAGAGCCACAGTGCAGCCTTCCCTACATGATAGAATCTGAAATGCTACTCAGCTCCTGAATGGAATGGAAGTTGGCCTTGAAATCAGCATTTACAAGGTAGGAGTCTAAGAAGACATCACTGAACTTTCTAATTGAAAATAAAATGCAGCTATAATCAACTCTATTGATTAAAACCTCCCTCTACAGTTTGGCTGCATATTCGCAAAAGTAGACTTGGTAAAGTGCACTGAGTTGACAAACTACACATAATCAAGAGACATTTTCTCACCTTAGAAATTTTCTGTATGAAGAAGTGAATAAATTCCATAGACTTGCAAACAAAAAGCATTAGAAGTATTTTCTCATTAAGAATTTATACCTAGTTAATGGTAATAAATAAAACAAATTAGCATGATATTTATGTGGATACTGAATGTCTTTCCATGAAGGTTTCATCACCTTTATGATCATCAAGTGTAATAATGATGTGACTTTAAAATTCTTTGCTTGCTATTTCTGTGTTTAACTTTTAAACTGAAAACATACTAGATAAAAAGGACAGGCCGAGCGTGGTGGCTCACACCTGTAATCCCAGAACTTCGAGAGGCTGAAGTGGGCAGATCACTTGAGGTCAGGGGTTCAGGACCAGTCTGCCCATCATGGTGAAACCCCATCTCTACTAAAAATACAAAAATTAGCCAGGCATAGTGGTGGGTGCCTATAATTCCAGCTACTTTGGGGGCTGAGGCAGGAGAATTGCTTGAACCCAGGAGGCGAACGTTGCAGTGAGCTGAGATCGTACCACTGCACTCCAGTCTCAGTGACAGAGTGAGACTCTGTCTGAAAAAACAAATGAACAAACAAACAAAAAGGCAGTATGTAAACATACTGTGTTACCATTTTATAAACTTTCAGATGTCTGACACAATAGAAATAGCAAGTCTTTCTTTTTCTTTTCTTTTCTTTTTTTTTTTTTTTTCCAGATAGAGTCTCACACTCCACCCAGACTGGAGTGCAGTAGTGAAATCACAACTCACTGCAGCCTTGATCTCCTGAGCTCAATCAGTCCTCCCATCTCAGCCTCCCTAGTAGCTGGAACTATAGGCATGTGCCACCACACTTGGCTACCTGGCTATTTTTTAAAAAATATTTTGTAGAGATGGGATCCACTGTGTTGTGCAGGTGCCCAGGATGATCTCACACTCCTGGCCTCAAAGGATTGTTCTGCCTGGGCCTCCCAAAGTGCTGGAATTGCAAGCATGAGTCTCAGTGCCCAGAGAGTTTTATTTGAATTTTTTCTAATTTTATAGCCTATCAAGGTAAGTTATAAAATAAGCAACTAAAATACTGCAATTTGAAGAACAGAAATTGCTTTCTAGAAGTGTGTGTATGGTACCCAGCCAAACTATTTGATAAATTATTGTCACATTTTATCTGTCTATGCTGATGTCATAGACACAAACTCCATCATGGTGATTCTTTAAGGGCCTTGGTGATTCTTTTACGTATGAGAGAGAAAGTTTGGCATTAAAATGTAAAGTCATGAGAAGAAAATAATTGATTGCAAAGTTTAAATATGTCTTTTTGAAGCATTGCTTGTATATATGTGTGTAGCATATAACCATATTCTAAAATATCCTTGGTAAGACAGTTACCAAGGCATATATTTTCCACCCTTGGAGTAATTTACATTGTGTTGTTATCTTCATTCTTTTAAAAGTAATTTGAATGATGTAAAAGGCAATAAGACAATATGACAAATTTTTGTGGCTAGCAAAACAGGTTGCATTAGTTAAGAAACCTTTGTTTCCGTGCCTGGTTCTAATGGAGTTGGAAGTCTTTGTTTAAGAGCTTTCTTTGGTGATTATGCCTATGATTGATTCTGTCCTTGTAATCTAAAAGTCTGTAGGGATAAGAATGTCTTCAAATGTCTGTGTTATTCGACAATAACTCTTTGCTTCCCAAATGATTTTTCATGGGTTATACGTGACCTGACATGCATATGATGGGTGTTCCCTATTTGTTTGCCTTCTTGCCTGGGACAAAAGATAATCTGACACCCACTAATGACATTTTCAAAATGGTCTAGGACTTACTGTTGGACTTATTGTTATGGAATTTGAAGAGACTGAGGTTTCAAATGCGCTTTCCTTTTCTTAAATCCCTTTTCTGAACCCAGTCTTCATAGTCCATCTTATGCTCTTATCAAATTTTTATCATTACCTTGAGGTAAAAATACATGAACACATTCAGACGTGTACACACACACACACTCACACACACATATCAGGGAGGCTATTTTTTTTTAAAAAGAATGGTCATTGAAATATTTGACTTTGTGAAGTGTATACATTTGGTATTTTGATAAAAATTAAAGAAAAACTAATAGTCTTAGACTCCAATAATAAAAATCTTGATTACAGGAAAAAATAAAACTAAGGAATGCCAGTTATTTTGGTGGCATTTTTGGCAATTTAATAAGAAGTAATTATTTTGTTATCAAAGAATGCTACATTTCTAAAACACTGTTTTTATGAACTACAACATTTACTTTTGATCCTTTAAATGTTCAGGGAATATTCTTTATATATGCTGAAGCAGCTTCCCACTTTCTTGAAGATTATTTCAAAAAATTTGTATTGACTGCCTCCTTTGTGTAAAGCACTTTGGAGAATACAAAGATGAATAAGACATAACCCATATCCTTAAGATGCTTAGAGGTTAGCAGATCCTAAGGGGGATGCACAAGAACTAAGCTATAGGAAAGAGTGGTAGGTGATATGCTGTAGATAAGGGATCAGCAAACTGAAACTCCTACAGATGCCTAACAGGAAACATAAATGTGTGGCTTGCTCACAGAAATATAATGGGGAGGGGTGAGGCCCTTTGGATGGTCCAGGAGTCCATGTGCTTCTCAAAATTTTTCAGAGACATTAAACAAAACAAAACAAAACAAAACAAAAAAACACACTGTGCCTGCCAAAGCAAACATAATTATTGTTAAGTGAAGCTAAAATGCTTTGGGAAGAGTAGGAGTGATTGCACTCTTATAGTACACACAAACACACACAGAGTATATAGTTTATATACATATATATACTGTATATATACATATATAAATATGTTTATAAAACATAATAAAGAGCATTAATATTTATGGCACTGAAAAAGGTGACACATAGGATTATGGAATGTTTTGATGGTAGGCTAGAAAATATCAATTCAACTCACATATGACTTTGTATATTTTGTTTTACCAGAATAGTTATTTTATGGAAATAATGTAGAGTACGCTACTAAGATAAGAAAGTCTTATTTGTTGATTGTTAAATACAGAATAGGATGATCAGTGATGGCCATGTTACTTATGATGTTTAAATAAAAACCCTTGGGATATCTCCTTTACATGTTTCATGCATCAATATAGAATAATCCAAATCATCAAGGAGGTTACAATGCAACTGATATCTACAGTCTCCACTACTCTAAATATTTTAGGAATTTTGCTATGCTCGCATGAAATGTTAGCCCACATTAAAATACACATAATCATTGACATTGTAGTGATTAAAATACAATGCAAAGACAAAATTGAAGATATTTTATTTTCATAACTTTATAATACTAAAAAATTTTAAATATTTTGTACAAAACAAACAATAATACATTTTCTTAGTTTTCAAACAGCTGGTTTTGGACACTAAGTTGAGCACACCACAAAATTTCCAAAACCAATAACACATAAATCTTAAAACAAAATAATTCTTACTGGAGAAAGTGTTGATATTTTCTAATATATCCAGTATTTTTAATGTCTAACTGATACTCGAAAGTGATTGTCTGCAGGCAAATGCAAAGAAATAGCAATTATATTAAGATACTACTAACTTTCCCTTTTCTTAATGCCATCATCAATATATTCCCATCAACCCATATACAACTGACTTTTCTCCAATTAATCCCCCTTAAAAATAAATCAATTACTGTGAAAAAAGACAAGTTACTGTATTTTAAAGTATACATAGCACTAATTTTTAGTTAACTTTTCCATTTCAGCTACTTTTTGAATCTTTCAACCAATTTAATGCTGTTTTAATCTTTAAGTATATGTCTTCTAGCATATTCTAAAATCATCTAACTCAAAACAATGAGAACTTGGAAACAACGGATAGGCAGAGCAGGGAGGGTTTTTAGGGCAGGCAGTGAAAATACTTTGTGTGATACTAAAATGGCAGATGCATGTCATTACACCTGGGTGTCATTATATGTTTGTCTAAACCCATTGAACACACATCCAAAAGTGGACCTCAGTGGAAACTACAGACTCTGGGGAATAATGATGCATCAGTGTAGATTCAGAATTTGTAACGAATGTACTGCTCTGGTGGGAGATGTTCATAATGGTACCCTCTGAATGTGTAGGAGTGGGGTTATGTGGGCACTTTGTATACTTTCTGCTCATTTTTTTCTGGAACCTAAAACTACTTGAAGGAAACATAAATCCTTAAAAACAGCAATATAAAGAAATTGTAAGACACAGCAAATTATTTTTCCTGCTTGTTCTCCTACAATCGGATTTGAGAACATGTTTGAACATCCTATCTATTGGGTGTACTTACTAACATGCTTTGAAGTTACTCTTAACACCAGAGTTGGTAGATACAGAAGGATGCACACAAAACGATGAGGTAGTTTCTCATATGACATCATTTTTATGCTCGAAACCCATCCTAGATGCCATATTGTCAATAAAAATTTCATCTGTGCTCTTTTAAAAGTGTGGTTCCTGTGGTGATGGCTTATTCTCCCTCAACTTGGTGAAACTGGGAATTACATTTCTCAAAACCCCCTTCCCTGTATAGGTTTATATGGCAATGAGTTCTAGTTGGTTAAAAGAGGAATTTACAAAATATATGGTTGCAGAAGTGAGACAGGAGCCTCTATTCCCTGAATGTTGTACTTAGCTCTGGTGACAGAAATGCATAGGTGCTAGCAAGTTTCAGGTTGTTCTCTGTCTCCTCCAGTTTGTGGCCAGATCTTCTCCCTAACTATGGGATCTGTTGTTCAACAGTGGCCCCAGGCCCTTCACCAGAAACTTAGCTTCAGGCACACAAAGGTGGCAACTTCCCACTGCCATCCTCATCATCATGGTCTTCTTTGGTGACTAAACGTGTTTGATTTCTCAGCTTAACTGATTTGTGAAATTTCTCATAATTCAGTTACTAGTAAAATTCCTTAAAATAGTCCATTTCTAATCTTGAATTCACAGTGGTTCTGATTTCTTGATTATACTCTGACTAACACAGTTCCCACATAAATATTGTACTTCAGTAGCCCCTGACTCCACCTCTGGGACTGTCCAGATCACCACTCAGGAATGTCTAACCCTTCTGAGTCATAAATTCATTGATTTGAATGGATATGGACAGGACCACACAGTTTTGGTCATTTTTTCCTCACAGCACCTTTCACCTTTGTGATTGGGTAATTCTTTTACATAGCCCTTCCCCCCACCGAATAATAAGCTGCTATATTTAGTTTTCTATTCCCACTGTAACACATTATCACAAATTTAGTGGCTTAAAGTAATGAAAATTTATTATTCTACAGTCAGAAGTCCAACATGGGTCCCACTGGCCAAGATCAATGTGTTGGCAGCTCTACATTCCTTTCTGGAAGCTCTAAGGGGAGAATCTGTTCATTTCTTGCCTTTCCAGCTTTTAGTGGCCTCCTGCATTCCTTTGCTCATGGTCATTTTTCTCCATTTGCAAAGCCAGCAGCATAACAGTTCTCAGACTGTGCCTTTGTCTTCATATCTCTTTCTCTCACCACAACCAGAAAATGTTCTCCACTTTACAAAACCCATGTGATTAGATCCAAATAATCCAGGATAATCCCCTCATCCCAAGGTCCTGAATTTAATCACAGCTATAAAGTCACTTTTGCCATGTGAAGTTATGTATTCACTCATTCTTGGGACTGTGATATGGACATTTTGGGGGAGACTTTTTTCTGCCTACCACAACGACATTGCCTAAAATTTTGACTTACCCTTATGAGGTATACAATACTATTTAGTAAAAAAGTTAATTTTGATATAATATGTTGGTAGAGACTCATTAAAAATATTTTTTCTGCATAGTAAGTCAGTCATCATGAATAATAGCATTCTTATCAAAAGCTCCCTAAATGAAACACACTATTCAGTAAGTAGGTGATACAGTTTAAATATTTGTTCCCACCCAAATCTCATGTTGGGATGTAATCCTTATTGTTGCAGGTGGGGCCTGGTGGGAAGTGTTTGGATCATGGAGGTGGATGCCTCATGTATGGCATGAGCCATGCCCTTGGTGATGATTGAGCTCTTGCTCAGAGTTCACATGAGATCTGGCCATTTAAAAGTGTGTAGCACCTCTCCTCTTTCTCTTGCTCCTGTTTTCACCATGTGATGTGTCTGCTCCCCGTTTGCCTTCTGCCATGATTGGAAGCTCCCTGAGGCCTCTCCAGAAGGAGATGCCAGCACCATGCTTCCTGTAAAGCCTGCAGAACCATGAGCCAATTCAATCTTTTTTCTTGTAAGTTACCCAGTCTCAGGTATTTCTTTATGGCAGTGGAGGCCTAATACAGAAGAGTTACCTCCTCTCTAATCACAGTTATTACATTTCCATGAATGTGTCTCTTAAATATATTAGTGATTTTATAAGATGCTTAACAATGTTCATTCAATTTGGATATATTATCAACTATAATATCTAGGTTTTACAAAGTTAAGTGATGCTTCAAATGTTAAGTAATATTTTCTTCATTAAGTTTTGGCCTGTTACTCAGGACTTTACATTTATCCCTTTTTGCTTAGTTTATTTAATTTAGCTGTAACTATAGGATTTTGTTTACTAAATTGTCATACATAATACCCCCAAATTAAGCACATTTTTATTACCTCAAGAATAGGCAACTGATTGTATATATTTCTTTAAATTCCTTAGAGATTTGAGAGAGTAGTCTTTAATTTGAAAGGCACAGAATATCTAAATATTTACACAAATAATTGGAAAAAACAAGCTGCATGGAACAAAATTACACAAATAATTACACAAATAATTGGAAAAACCAAGCTGCATGGAACAAAATTCCTGTGCTACATCTCAAGTAAGCTCCATAATGGTATCATCTTTTCAGCATAATCTTTATGTACTTAGGCCATTACAGAAGATGTATAATAAGTCTTTTTCATTTTATGGAATATAAAATGTCAAGGTCAGATCTGTGGCAGTCATGAGGTGGGAGGAGAGTTAAAAATAAAAGATAATGCATTTTTTTTCAGCAATTTTATTCCCTTTTGTAGATTAGCCTCAACAACCTTAAAATATGGATAAGGTTACATAAAATGTTTCATTTTAAAATGGACAGTCTTGATTCTCTGACATAGGCATTGTGAGAGTCCCACTAGGCTTTAAATAAGGTGTGGGAGAATTTTATTCTCAAGTTGATAAGAGTCAGTGGGTTGCTTTTATAAGGAGCACAGTTGCATTTCAACAGATCTAAGCTGCATACAAGTTTCAGCTTTTTCTTTCTATATTAAGGTCACTGCAAATAACCAATTAAATAACATTTTTAATTCTTAACTTTTCACAGGCTACAGCACATTTCACTGCAGCGAATACTGTGATCAATAAAATTCAGCCCCTCCCCTTAGGAACCTTATATTCTAGTAAAAGCAGCAAGACAATGAATAAATACATATTTTTAGGGCAGTGAAACTATTCTCTGTGATAGTAGAATAATGGATACATATCATCATGTATTTGTAAAAACTCATAGAATGTACCATGCCAAGAGCGAATCCTAAGGTAAATTATGAACTTCAAATGATGATGATGTGTCAGGGAAGGTTCATGGATTATAACAAATACACTACTTTGGTACTGGTTGTTGATAGTGGGGGAGGCTGGGGTAGGGACCTCGGTATATTAGACATCTGTATTTTTCTGCTCAATTTTCCTGTGAACCTAAAACAGCTCTGAAAAGTAAAGTTTATAAAAATACATGTAATAAAATGTTTTGTAAATGTCACCAGAAAAAAATCTATAAGGTTGTATGTACTCTGTGGAAGGAAGAGTTGGGAAGAGTTCATGATTGAAGGGGTCTCTAACGAATGGATAGGACTGATAGGCATTCCAGCTAGAAAAGACAGGACGAGCAAAAGCTTGGCAGCAAGACATTTGAAGGGCTTTGGGGTAAGAACAAGGGTTCTGGATGCCTTTTACCCGCTATTCCTCTGAGGTAATGACCTGTGGAACACACAGACAAGAATTTATAGCTAAAGGAGAACCGACGCACACTTTGTTAATCTGAGCACTCATCCTAACATCCCAGAAAAATGCATGTGTCCAGCAAACTGTCTTGGAAAACACAAGGCCGGAATGAGTCTTTTATTCCTTCCATGCTTTATTCCCAATTTAATTATCAGCCTATTTGGAGGTGAAAAATATAGAGCAGAACACTAATGCAAATAATTGGTTTACTTCCATTTGGTTATTCTGCACCTAAATGGCAGGTGATCTTCTGAATGCCAGACTCTCCCTTTTGTCCCCACAACTCTGTATTTTGTCCTGGAAGGAACTTTGCTCTCCCCATGGGTTTAGGCAGAAGCATGAAGCAAAGTGAAGACTAGATGTTCCCATTCTCAGATTTCCTTCCAACTTGCCCCCAGTAATTCAATATTTACAAATATTTGATTTAGGTAATTCAATATTACTATTTGAAAATATTTTAATATTTCAACTATTGATGATAAATTGAATATTGAATTTTGATTTAGGGGTAAATATTACAATTTTTTTTATTTTTGTGCTCACTAATCTATCTCCAGCATTGATACAGAGTTGCATATTTACGTTCATTTTCAGGGTTGCTGTTTACGGCAATTTTCATGTACTGTACCAGAGTAAACATATCCAACCTATCCTTTTGCCTTATGATCATTCTAGTAACCGAATTACCATATTTTCTTAAGATGGCAAAACAACAATGACAACAACCATTTAAAATGTCTGGTTATTTAGATTCACAGACGTAAGTGTTCCTAGATAATCCTTTAAAAAGTAAAATGCTTTGCTAAAGAGACTTTTATAGGGTTAGAGTGAAATGTAAAGAATTGTGAAAACAACAGACAAAAGTAATGGCACAAAAAAGTAGCTGGTTAGGACAGGAAAAAAGGAACTATTATAGCATGGGCCTTTGTTTCACAGAGGTCTGTGAAGCGAGGGCACACAGAATTAAATTAGGACAAGGACACTTCTAAAATGTGGTTTCAATGTGGAAGAAATGTTATTACCTAGCTTCAGAAGAGCTGAATAGATCTGACTGAGAACATTCAAGAACTATTTTAATAATTTATCATTCACATGCACACTAATAAAAGGGTCATTGAGAATTTGTTTTCCTATATGGATTTGAGAGCCAGAAATTAGGATAAAGGGTTCATAATACCCCAAGCAGCTTTTGCCTTATTCCACTAAATTTGTCCAATCGAGCAACCAGTCTCCTAAGCAGCCTGAAAAAAAAAATGAAATAATAATCCTTCCCTTTTTTGTAGAGACATTAAAGTATTTTAAACAAAATGAATTCAATCATTAAGTAGGCAAAATTTGCTCATTAAAAACGAATAAGCATTTCAGCCATATAGATGAACAATTTGACACATAAAATATTAGAACAAAAGGCTGTTTCAAAATTCACAAGAACATACAGATTAAACAAGTTTGCATTAGTTCAGCGGTACCAAAACATAATGCAGATGTACAGACCACTGAAGGCCCTTTAACTAAATCCCTGTAGACATATAATTCCTTGGTCAAGTAGTTCAGCTGACCCATGCATCCTTTGGAGCCAGAGTGTATAGGCAGGCTAGAGGAATGATACAGAAGAGAGATGGAAAGAGGGAGGATGCCTAATAGACGGAAGTCAGGAGAAATCAGTATCAGAAAAAGATTCTAGAGGAATATCCCATGGAGAGAATGCAGTCTGTCTTCACTAAAAAATCCCAGAAGAGTTCAAAAGAGCACACTTCTTAATGTTTGGCTTCATTGCCTTACAAACATCAGCTAGAGAACAAGCCTTATTGGTGAGATTGACAAACATACTCAGTTACTGCAATTTTTGTAACTGAGCTAGGTAATTGAAAAATATTTTCAAAAATATTTTCAAATGCACAAACATCTTCTTTACAGCTCTCAGCACTGCTCCCCCTCTCTGCCCTCACCTCAATGTATTTGTACTTTTTGTTTTTAAGAGACAGAATCTCTCTCTGTCACCCAGATTGGAATGCAGTGGCACAATCCTTGCTAACTGTAACCTTGAACTCCTGGGCTCAACCAATCTTCCTGTCTTAGTCTCTTGAGTAGTTAGGACTGTAGGTGACCACCACCACACCTGGCTAATGTAGTTTTTTTTGTTTTGTTTTGTTTTTTTGGAGAGACAGAGTCTCGTTAAGTTGCCCAGGTTGGTTTTGAACTCCTGTCCTCAATTCTCTCACCTCCATCTCCCAGTGTTGGGATTACAGGCATGAGCCACAGTGCTCCAGCTATTTGAACTTTCATAAAGGGAACCCAGAACAGAAGAGAGATGAAAGCAAATGTGGGGCTGAGCAACACTGAAGATCAGGTGATATGGTTCACTCAGAGTGAATGTGAGAAAGGGAGATCAGTTTGACAAGGATTTTACAATAATTGAGCTGGATGTGAAATTTAGTTGGGTGCAGGAAGAATTTTGACTGAGAAAACACCATAACCGTGAAGTTTACCTTCAGGAGTCATTGCCCTGCACCTGCTTCATCCGGGAACTCCCAGGGCCCTGGCATGCCTTTCCTCCCCAGACTATTCCATCTGTGCTCCCTTTCTTTTCTGACTCCTCCTTCTGCTTCTCATCCTCCTTCTATTTATCTTTTCTCTGATATGGAAAGTCTTTTAGTCTCCTTTGCGTCACTTTGTGACTAAGGACATTAAGTTTGGTTTAATATGAGAGTCAACACCTCAGCATTCAAATTCATTCTACTGTCCACCAACATTAACAGCATCTGTATTTTCTCCTGAAATTTTTTTCCCCTTAGCATAAAAGTAACATATTCATGAATTCTTTAAAAAACAAAAATGTGTCATATACCTAATATTTTATATCCTGCAATATTTTTTATAATTTTAATGGCTGTCTGACTTTTCATTACATTCATGTATTATAGTTCAGATTATAATTTTCTAAAATCATACAGTTGTAATATTATAAAAATTCCCCAAGTTTGGAGTGCGACATTTCTTGAGTTGTGTCTCTCATATAAGAAAATAATCAGAGGCAACTAGTCATAGAAAAGAGCTTACCTATCCAAAGATAATTATAATATTATTATAAGGGGTGATATTGGGGTTTGCACAACACAGCACAGTAGCCATTCTTTGGGGTCAGGGCAATGTCAAGAGGTCCACCAACAGACCCCCTAGACCAAAGATTTCCAAATTGTGCTCCCCAAGTCTCATGTGAAGAGGACAGTAGTAGTGGGATGACTGGGAAATATTTTTAATACATCTAACACCTTAAGCAGATATACACATAAAGGCAAAATGAACCAAGAAAAGTAGTAATGTTTTTTGACTTTTCTAATACTAGCTAACTCATCCTGTTTAGAGTTTGTGATTGGCATTTATATGTAAGTAATTAATAAACATTTTAGAAAACAATTGCTTAAAGAGTTTGAGGTAGACAGGTATTTCATGTACTATAAAGCCTAATTATTTTCTATAATGACAAGAAATGATGAGGAGTCACTAACTTTGGAGGAATTCTAAACTAAATTTGGTTCAGCCTTTAAATACACTTATTTTTGAAAACTTGGCTTAGACATCTCCTGGAGTTCTTACAGCAGGAGTGACAATGTACTTGGCCACCTGTTGCAGGAGAGAGAACATGAGGACTGGGACGCAAGAAAATGAATGTGGAAGGGAGATGCCCAAAATGTTTGCTTGGAATAAAAACAAAAAGTTCATCAGGTCCTAGTGGCCATGTTCATACAGTGCTTGAAACTCAAATGATTTCAGGTCACAGCACATTATATCCTTAAAGAGCAGAAGTAATCAAGAAAATAAAAATAATAAAGTATAAGTGATATTGTGGAAAAAAACATTTGGTTGGGTTATATTCTGGAATCTGAAAATAGGGTGACTGGGTTTTTTATTCCAGTTCCATCACTTATCAGTGATGTAATTTTGGGTAAGTTACTGAATTTCTTTGTTCTGTTAACCTCTTTATAAAAGGTGGTTAATTATATTTAATTCATAAAGTTCTGTGTTTTACATACCTGCTTACAACTATTAAGTACTTAAAAAGGACTTATTATAACTATACTACTACTATTATTTTATGAATAACTTTGGAGGGTTACTTAATTTTCTCTTTTTTTAAATGTGAAATGAGTGGCTTTGACTAGATAGTCTATTAACATCTGTAACTTCCTAGACGATCATGGAGATACTTTTGAAGTGCTCATGGTTTTAAAATAGTTCATAAATGAGAACATACTAAACTGTAAATTGAACAGGAGGAACTGAGTTAGTAAGATTAGGAACTCCGTTTCTCAATGTCCTGAAATTTGCCTCTTCGTCACTTGTGTTGTGTTTTTGGGCATTTCATCCTATGAGTACAAGTTTGTTTTTATAAGTGAATCATCTGTATCATTTTCCTGACTTCAAAATGTCATTCTTGGCCAGCCAGTCTTCCTCATCTTGCCCATCCAAAGTTTCCATATGTTTATGTTTACAACAAATTGTTTTATGTTTAGAATAAAATAATACATTATAAATGTGTTTTTTTTAATTAGAAGTCTGCCCTAGATACTAGAGAGTTGGTACAACTCAATCACAAAGATTGGTAATTGCTAGGTCAAACTTACCTAGATCCTAGGCAGAGGCTGTGATAAATGTTAGCCCAGCCAGATAAGAACTGATCTCTGCTTCAGATGGAATTAAAGACAAATTCAATAGTGAGTCACTGATATTCTCTCTCTTTAAAAATTACCAGCATATATTTTCCTGTTTAGTGTGATGACCTATAAATGTTTTTGTGGCATTCAGCCAGGAGAGACTCAGCCATGGACTCATACACGGGGCAGTCATCAATCCTTCTTTTGCTGTCTGAATGTTAGATTCTCAAACCTCTCCAGCAGAATAAAAAGTGAAATAAATTGCCAGGTTTAAATTTAATACCTAGTTCCCATGCTGAATAATTATGGCTGTGCTGGAAACCTTGATAGAGTGAGTGGTAATGAGTAGCCCAATCTATAATGTGTAATGTATCACTAAAACTTTAAATTGGATTCTTTCAGCAGGCTTTGCTTCTATGTGACTGTAAAATATGAAAGACATAAGGCACCAAAACCAGAATACTAAAGTCTCAGTCCACTTCCTCCAAGAATACATACTGATGCAAACACACATACATACATAATTAAAATAACAGAATGACATTATGATTTTGTTGAGAAAATATGAGCAAACTCAAATATAAATAATTCACAGAAACATAGACAAGAGGAGCTTTTGCATAGGGTTTCAAGGTAAAAAGGGAAAGAAGCAATAAATAGTATTTTGAAATTCTCTGCATGGTAGACTCTGAAGCCAGTCTTATCCTGAAACCCTCTCCATAAAACCCTTCAGTGGCTCTCCAGCACCACCGGAATGTTTATTTCATTTAATAAGCCATAATTTCTCATCTCTCATCTTTTCATGCATGTAAACATAATGCTGCACAAATGCATACATGCATGCATGCATCCACTCATTCATTCATTCATTCATTCATTCATTTATCTATTATAGAAACATGTATAAGTCTCTTGCAATGTACTAAGTAATGGGCTAAGAGTTAGGAAAACAATAGTGAACTGATAGATATACAACCTGTCTTCTTTGAGTTTAATCTATTGGGAGTCATAGAAATTAATCAAATGGTGACACAAAAAATGTGAAAATACATATGTAGCCAGTTCTTTGAATTAGAGATACATGGTACATTGAATATGGGGCATATAATATAGTCTGGAGATTTCAAGGAGAAAAAAGCAAATACAAAAGCCCTGTTGTAGGAAGAAACAGTACATTTGAAGAATTACAAAGGGAAAACTGGAATCTAGTGAGTATGAAGGCATAAAAGAGATGGAGGTAGGTGATAAGAGAAGTAAGGTTTTGTTTTGGTATTTATCCTAAGAGTACTAAGAGATCATTAATGTGTTTTAGGGAAGGGATTCTTTTGATCAGTTTTGTATCCTAAATCAAGAGTTGATGAATTATGGCCCACATGTCAAATCTGACCTACTGCCTATTTTATAAATAAAGTTTTATTGCAACATAATCATATTTGTGTTCATACACTTAGCACATTCTCTATGGATGCTGTTGAGTTAAATGGTGGAAATGACTAGTTGCAAGACATTTCAAGTCCTTCAGAGCTGAAAATACTTACCATCTGTCCCTTCACAGAAAAACTTTGATGACCCATGTTCTAGAATATTACTGTGGCTTTTAGATAGAGAATAAATTTGAGGAGGCAAGAACAGATATGGAAATATCGATTTAAAGAATGTTGTTTTTAATAGCACAAGCCAGAGACGATAGCTTGAACTAATGTAATTGATGGTGATATAGACGTACTGATGGATATTAGAAAGATTTAAGAAGTAAACTGGGCAGAAATTGATGAATGAAGGAGAAGGGGCTTTAAGGATGAGTTTTATGTTTATGTCTTGTACTGGTAGATGGATGATAATGTCATTTGCTGAAAGTGTATCAGATTTAGAAGGAAGATTATAAATTTAATTTCTGACATGTTGAGTTTTAGTTGTCTTGAACACATCCAAGAAGAGATATAAAGTTCTTAGTTGGGGTTGTAGCTCAGATAATAAATCTGAGCTAGACATAAACATGTGTGATCATAAGAGAAGCCATTGGTGTGAATGAGATTGCCTTCAAAATATTGCCCTCAAAGAGAAATGAAGGACAAATATTAAGGAACTCCAGTGCTTCTGAGCTAGGTAGAATGAGACGTCCTGCAAACAGAACTGGAGAAGGAATATGTTACAAAAGTGGAAAGAAAAAGTGTTTATTTCAGAGAAGACTAAAGAAAAGAATGTTTTAAGGAGAGCACAGTGCTTAACTGTGGGCAAGCACTGATCAAAAAGTCCATTGAATGTCTGACATCAGAAGTTTTCGGTGACTTAAGGGAGATTTGCTAAGTGCAGTGATGGAAGCTGAAGCCAGACTCAGGTAAGATCCAAACAGAAATTGAAAATATATAGACAGGTAGTATAAGCAATGCTTTAAAACTCTTTGTGAAGAAGGAGAAATATTTGGTATCTCCATCCCACCAAGGCTAACTGGTAAACTTAGGAAACCCTTTTTTTGCAAAGATTTTTATGATATTCCACCTTTACTCAAAAGACTGTATTAGGGGCTTCTCTCATAAATTCCCACATTATTAACTCTTCATAATGTATTAACTCTAATATTGTCACATATTTATACTGTGTGTTGGTGCTAATCTCTTCCTATTAAATTGTAACCCACTTAAATGGTAGTGTTAAGTCATTTCTGCAGTTGTACCCTCAGCACTTAGCTTTCAATAAGTTTCCGTTTATTTTAAAAGCAGAATAACAAAGAATGTAACAGACTTCCCAGAATCATGTGTGTGTGTGTGTGTGTGTGTACACAGATCATTTATACATTGGTTATGTTTTGAAGTTTTCATTTATTATTAATTTTCTTTGTTTTTATTTGACATAAAATTGTACATATTTGTAGCATACAATACAGTGTTTTGACATGCACATACAGTAGAGAATGGCTAAATTAAGCTAATTAACTATGCATTACCTCATATACTAATTTTTTTGTGTGGTGAGAACATTTAAAATCTACACTCAGCAATTTTTAAGTATACAACACATTGTCATTAGTCACCATGTTGTACAATAGATCTGAATTATTCCTCCTGTCTAAATTAAATTTTGTATCCCACCATCACCAGACTGCTGCTACTCTCTGCTTCTATAACTTCAAATTTTTTTAGATTTCATTCACACAGTATTTGTCTTTCTGTGTCTGGCTTATCTTACTTAGCTTAATGTCCTCTATGTTCATCTGTATTGTCATAACTGACAGGATTTCCTTCTCTTATAAGGCTACATAATGTTCAATTGTGTATATGTACCACACTTTCTTTATCCATTCATCCATTGATGGACACTTAGGTTGACTCCATATCTTCCTATTGTGAATAATGCTGCAATGAACACAGGAGTGCACGTATCTCTTCCACACACTGATTTTGTATTGATCCAACTTACTAATCCAATATACTTTGAATATGTACCCAGAAATGGAATTAATAGAGCATACAGTAGTTCTATTTTTAATTTTTTTGTGGAATCTCCATACTGTTTTCTATAATGGCTATACCACTTTACACTCCCACCAACAGTGTATAAGGGTTCCTTTTTCTACACATCTTCACCAACACATATTTTATCTCATTTTTGACAATAGCCATTCTAACAGGTATGAAGTGAATCTCATTGTGGTTTTAATTTACATTGTTTTCTGGTGATTAGTGATGCTGAGTATTTTTCATATACCTCCTGGCCATTTGTATATCTTCTTTTGAGAAATATTTTTTCAGGTACTTTGTCCATTTAATCAGGTTATTAATTATCTTGCTATTGAGTCATCTGAGTTCCTCATATATTTTAGATATTAACTCCTTGTCAGATGTATAGTTTGCAAATATTTCCTCCCATCACATATGTTGTTGCTTAATACTGTTGATTGTTTCCTTTCATACATTGATTTGGATTTAAGTCTAAAAGAAAATGCTCAGTCATAAGAAAATAATTAGCCTACTTTTTTTGTTTTAACCCAAATATTATTAAAGAAACTTATTTTTATTGTTGCTATGATATAACAAAAATTATGAAATTAGCTAAAACTTAAATCCTTAAAATTTAAAATAATAACATACTAATGGGTGGTAATTACCATTGATTAATTCTATGAAAAGTATTCTTTCTCTCAGTGGAACTGATTATTAGAAACAGAACTCCCCATATGTATCCTTTAATAGGCTGAAGCATGTACTTTTTTCCCAAATATGAAAATTAAAACTTTATTTGACATAAATTCTTCAGGCTTTTTCAGCTGAGGTCAAGTATAAGAAAAGTCAGTTTAAAAGCATATTTCATAAAAATCTAGAAGTGACAATACAGAAAGCAGCACATTTCAGTAAAAACTTATAAATTGCCAACCAAATAATAGGGTCGATGGTATTTTTGAAGGCAAAGTTTTTTATACTGGAGAATAACGTGTATATATATATATATATATACTTGAGATGGAGTTTCACTCTTGTTGCCCAGGCTGGAGTGCAATGGCACGATCTCGGCTCTCTGTAACCACTATCTCCCGGGTTCAAGCAATTCTCCTGCCTCAGCCTCCTGAGTAGCTGGGATTACAGGCACGTACCACCACACCCAGCTACTTTTGTACTTTTATTGGAGAGGGGGTTTCACCATGTTGACCAGGCTGGTTTCAAACTCCTGACCTCAGGTGATCCACCCACCTCGGCCTCCCAAAGTACTGGGATTATAGGCCACCACACCTGGCCAAATAACATGATTTTTAACTTCAGGAAATTTACTTTCTCTTTATACTTTGTATTAGAAGAATAGAAGTCATCTACATATCAGCTATCACTTCAGATATGAGGTATCATAGTGGACTCCCAGGCTACTGCTAGAAATGTCACATAAATTCCTTTTTGGAAGGATTTGGCTTGATTCATATAGAAGGCAATGATGTGGTTTCTTATGCATTTAGGAGTAAATTAGGACTTTCCCAGACACAAAGAGCACTATAAAAGCTAGAGAAGCACCCCCAATTCTCCTTGCCGTTGATGAACACCCAATGCAATGCCTTGGATTTTGAGGTCAATTATGCCCTGCTTCAAGGAGTTCTCAGTAATCTTATCAAACATTGGCAAGACCGTGTTGTAAGGGAAACATTTCTAAGGTTAGAAATAAGATTTTTAACTTTCAGAAAACAGAATAAACTCATTTCAGGTGTGATAGGTAAGATTATTTATTAGGACATATTTGTGCCTTCAAGGTAAAATACTTCAGGCAGGAAAACCAGGATTGTTGATTCCTTTCTATTTTTTTAGGTTTCTTGCAGAACTATTTCAATTAAGATATTAAAAAAATGACAAACTTATTTGAATATCAGTATACTGGGCTTTTTCAAGTTTTATTTTAAATGAACAAATGTGTGTAATAAAATTTATCTTTGCTTCCATGTAATTTGAAATGTCAAAGGAAATTGAGAAAATCATATTCTATAGTGTTATTTTTACTTTTGAGCTTTCTATTATTAAATTAGAATATATATATAATGTCAATTTATGATGATGTTACATATTTGAAAATATTTTATTTTCATAGAACAAACAGAAGATGTTTAAATGAATTATAAAAAAAGATATTTCACTTTACTACCAGAAAAGACTTATTGATCTACAGTTATGAAACTCATCAATGCACTTTTTAAATAAGAAAAATTCAGCTCTGATTCTCAGGTAAAACATTTAATTAAATATAGTGTTTAACACTTAAAATTTATCAGTGGATGACTTATAGGAAAAAGTGAAATATGAAAATTATAATATCAGTTAAAGTAAACCAACTTCATACTTAAAGTGACTACTTGAAAATTTTTACCAATATTAAGAGTTCATAATACATTCTAATTAGTACCTGATGCTGATATATAAATATTTAAATATATTTATTGAAAATATACCCATTAAAAACGTAAAATTAAATATATATATATATATATATATTTTTTTTTTTTTTTGAGACGGAGTCTCGCTCTGTCGCCCAGGCTGGAGCGCAGTGGCGCGATCTCCATTCACTGCAAGATCCGCCTCCCGGGTTCACGCCATTCTCCTGCCTCAGCCTCCTGAGTAGCTGGGACTACAGACGCCCACCACCACACCCGGCTAATTTTTGTATTTTTAGTAGAGACGGGGTTTCACCATGTTAGCCAGGATGGTCTCGATCTTCTGACCTTGTGATCCACCCGTCTCGGCCTCCCAAAATGCTGGGATTACAGGCGTGAGCCACCGCGCCCAGCCTAAAATATATTTCTTTAAAAAATTCTTTATTAAATGTCACATTCAATAAAATTAAAAACATCTCATATTTCATGAAAATTTTAAAAATCTTTTCCAAGTTTACTGTATTTACAATGGAAAAGTTAATTTATAATTATATGATTTTTTCAAAAGCTATTCAATGTCAAATAAAGTAGGTCAATGTCAAATTTATTAATGATAAAAATGTGTTATACAAAATTCCAATATAAATATTAAAAATATAATTGTAGGATATCTCATGGATAAGTAAAATAAAGTACTTTACAAAACCTTAAAAGTTTTCAGTACTTAAAGTTCCGATTGCTTATCCAACACTGAGTTCTACAACACATTTGAACAACACCAGTGCTGTAGGGATATCAGTGAAAAACACACAGCCTCTGTTTTTAAATGGCCTCCGTCCAGTGGTAGGGGCAGAGCTAAATTTAGGAATGATTATATCAGCCATAGGAGTTATATCAAAAACTCTAGAGTGCACAGGAGACCTGACATTTGAAAAGATTTTAAATAGCATGCTATCTTCTCTTGTTGCCATATATAGAGATGTCATAAGATAGTTGTTTAATTGCAAAAAAAGTAATTGTATATTTTAGTGTGAAAAGTCTTACAGTTTCGAATATGGGAAAATACAATTTAAGACTTGCAGCTCCACACATGCAGTGCATAATAAATGCCATCATTCTTAGCAAACTATCACAAGAACAGAAAACCAAACACCGCGTGTTCTCACTCATAGGTGGGAACTGAACAATGAGATCACTTGGACTCGGGAAGGGGGACATCACACACCGGGGCCTATTATGGGGAGGGGGGAGGGGGGAGGGATTGCATAGGATTTATACCTGATGTAAATGATGAGTTGATGGGTGCAGCACAGCAACATGGCACAAGTATACATATGTAACAAACCTGCACGTTATGCGCATGTACCCTAGAACTTAAAGTATAATAAAAAAAAAAAAAGAAAAGAAAACTTGTCAAGTAAATTAAAGGCAAACTGTTGAAAGTTTCCTGTTTAGAAAACCATTATAAATTGTCTTCAATTTTGATTTAGCATTTTCTAACCTACGTTGGTATTCTATCGTCTTCCTACAATGTTATTTTAATTAAATTCCTAAATGGGAAAAGCATTTTTGAAGATAAGTTACAAAAACATTGATGAATTTAAATACTGTGAAAATGAAACAAAATTTACATAAATGAAGCAGATGGTAAGAATAGTAATAGTATTTGAGAAAAATAATTTTCTGAAATTTGGCTACAAGTTTTCTTACAAAAAAAGCAATAATTTTAGGTAACTTAATTTTTATATAATTTCATGGTTATATGGATATTGCAGAAATAATATAAAACTTTCCGTTATATTATTTTTATATTTATATTTACATTTAATATTAAATACAAATATTTATTTAAATATAAACATTTATTTAAATGTAAGTATTTAATATATTTATATAAATGTTAATATTTAATATAAATATAATAAATACATATGTATATTTCCTTGATCCAGATTTATCAATTGTTCACATTTTATCTATTTTCTACATATGTATATTTAGATAATTATAGATTTATATGTATTTACATGCATGCCCATTATTTTGTGTAGATCATTTGAGAGTAAGTTTGAAGATATCATGCTTTACCCCTATGTAATTCACTGTGAATTTCCTAAAAACAAGGACATTTTTTTCTGAGACAGGGTCTCGCTGTGTCACCCAAGCTGGAGTGCAGTAGTGTGATCATGGCTTACTGTAGCCTAGGTCTCCTGCACTGAAGCGATCCTTCAGTCTCACTGAGTAGCTGGGACTACAGGTGCACACTGCCATGCCTGGCTAATTTTTGATTTTTTGGTAGAGACAAGATCTTGCTATGTTGCCCTGATTGGTCTTAAATATCTCAGCTCAAGTGACCCTCCTCCCTCAGACTACCAAAGTGCTGGGATTTGCCTGGCCAACATTTTCTTAATGTAACCATAGTGAAGTGATCAAAATCAGTAAATGTACCTTTGTTATGATTCTACCAATTAACTCATAGTCCAAGCGCAAGTTTTATCAATTACCAAAGTATAATCCTGTATAGCTATTTCTTTTTCTGGTCTAGGATCCAATCCAGGATCACAAAACAGTCAGTTGTTTTGTCTTTTCAGGTGCATATATTTAGACATTTTGTCCTCTTTCTTCATCTTTCCTGACCTTGATACTTATGAAGAACATGGGCAAATTATTTTGTGTAATATTCCGTGGTTTGGATTTGAATATTTCCTCATTATTAGATGGATAATTATACATTTGTGGCAGAAGTATCACACATTTGGTTTTGCTTTCTTTCCAGTGAAACTTGTCAGGAGGCACACGATATTGATTTGCCATAATATTGTTAATTTTGACCTTGATCACTTTGATAAGATGGTGTCCACTGTGTACATACTATTAAGTTACTCCTTTCTCCTTTGTAATTAACGACTAATCTGTGTGGAAAGATTTTTAACATGAAATAACTATTCTGTTATTCATCAACATTTTACCCACTATTTGTATCTAGTGATGATGTTTTAGCTCCATCATTCTTTTGACATTGTTTGTATGCTTTCTAACATAAAAAGGAGAATTTGCTTCTTCTTGTTGAATCAGTATATATTTATGAATATCTACTTTATCCACTATAGTCCATTAATCTCACTATCTCATTCAATGTGCAAATGTCCCAGATTTGGCAAGCTGAAGCACATTCAGGCAATTTTCTATGTTCTTTTGACATAGCCCCATTATTATTTGAGTATTTCCTTACTTTCTGGCACAAGAATTTATAGGTTTATTTTGAAATTTTCTTGCATCTTATCCTAGAATTAACTACTTTTCTTAAGAATGATGCTTCCTTTTAGTAAAGAGTAATATTTATAATAAAAAGGTCTGAGTACTAAATGTGCTCCAGTTCTCTAAGTGTGCTTATGACTGACACATGTGGAACCTCTTAGTTAATAAACACACAACTACACACACTGTTACACATATTCAAACACACACACACATACAATCTATAGCTGTCTCTCTAAAGGCATACATTTCTACTGATACCTCCATTTCCAATACAAGCTCATAGAATAAGACTTATTCCTCCATATGTTCTTATTTGTAACTCATAGTGGTTTTATAATTCTACTCTCCCACCAGAATGTTTCAGAGTTAATCTTTGCCAGCATTTTATATTGTTATTCTCTTATTATTTTAGTCATTCCAGTGGTTAAATAGTGCTGTCTTATGTGGTTTAACTGACACTTCTCAAGTGTCTAATAATGTTGAATACCTTTTTTATATACTTGTTGGCTATTGGTATATTTTTCTTTGTGAAATATCTGTTCATGTTTTGCCCACTTTCACTCAGTCATCTTTTTAATTATTGTGTTGTTTTGTATGAGTGCGTTATAGTTTTTGTACTCTGTGTAGTGTTCTTTGTCAGCTGTCTCATGAATATTTTATTATAGCCTGTGGTTGACTCTTCCAATTTCTTGATGAGAAGTTTTTTGTTTTCATTTTAATGAAGTCTAATTTATCAACTTTTGTCTTAATCTTGAAGGTTGTTGTTTTTTTGTGTTCTTTTTTAGAAATTTTTGCCCACCTCCTTTTTCTTGTTTAAGCAGATAAAAGCACTTTTCCTTTTTCTTCAGATTTTATGTTTAAATGTGTGATATATCTCAAAATATTTTTTACATATAAAATAGGGAGTCATGCTTTTCCCCCATATAAATCGCTCCAGCACCATTTGTTGGAAAATCTTTCTTATTCCTCTGTTATATCTCTAGGAATGTCTGTTTAAAATCAATTGACTATATATGTATGAGTCTATTTCTCAATTCTATTCTGTGAACAATGCACTCTTTTGGTTACTTTACTGTTATTATAAAAATTGAAGTCAGATTAATTTTTCCAATTTCATTCTTTTTCAAGATTGTTTGGCTATTTCATGTCCATCACATTTCCACATGAATTATAAAGTCATCTTGTTAATTTCTATTTTTAAAAAAATTTGCTAGGATTCACCTTACCTGGTCATTTTCTATTTCTATTACCTTTCATTTTCTAACAGGAAGAGAAACAACAAAAAGTAAAATAAGAATTACTTTTACTTATATCTAAATTGAAGGAATTTTTTTTCAATGTGTCCCAAGACCTTTGAGTAAAGCCTTCTTTAAGATTTTCAAATTTTATACCGTGATAGGAACACATATTGGTTGGAAAATGTGAAGGTATCATAGAATGTCTAAATATCATTAGCAGTCATCTGTAACTTCTGTTTCCTCAATGTAATTTCAGAGGCAGAATAGTTTATGCCAATATTATTTTTAAACTGCTTTCTAAGTTTAGGGAAAATGTGATTGAAAAATTGTTTTTAAGAAATATTTTTGACAGAATTAATATTGGACTGTTATGTTAAGAATTCATTCTTCAGAATTAAGAAGTTAATTCAATAAATAAAACAGAAAGGCAGTTAAGAAAGATAACTTTTTCATATAAATAACCTTGTGATTTCAATATTCCTCTTGGTTAATATGTAGGTCTCAAATCACATGACAACCCAAACAAACAACACTAGTCAGCAAAAGCCTATACAAGAACTATCCATAATGTGTTTTACTTGATATGATCTTTTCCCTAAATTTTCTGTTCCCAATACTGCTAAGGAAAGTGTCTTTTTAAATGAGGACCTAAAAACTTAGATCAAAACTTCAAAAAGACAGGGATGCCATGAGCAGAGCTATTCATGGCAGCTTTAGATCCTAAACATTCAAACCAAATCCTGCCTTCTCTTCTATCCTTTTGCTGTCCTGATAGTTCTAGAATAATAACATCACAGGAACAGGACAATGGAAACTTAAAAGTCATACAGCTTGTTAATTCCAAATGCTTCTCCAATAGCTATATCACAATAAAATTTGGGTGCCATTGGAGAAAATAAGAAAAGTTAGAACAAAGTGGTAAATCTTTCATAAAGTTAAATTTATTTATCTTTTTATTCTGTACCCTTTTTGGTTTTATGATATTAAAATATATTTGACTTCATGAAATTATAATGAAATTGTGAAATAGATATAGATATACATATATACTTATGTTGTTAAAATGCAAAGTTGGTTGTAGATCACTAAATGTAGGAGAGGTAATATTGTGAAAGCCCTGGAACTTCTGATTTTTAACACAAGCTTTCTCTTTCCTCAGTGCATGCTAGACTGTCCCTTATAACATTCATGACAGTCATAATCGTATCCGGTAGATTATAAAGTTGTAAAAGCAAAAGTCAGGGTTTGTCTTACATATTCTCATGCTATGAAGTAAGCTAATGTAAGTACTGGGGTAACTCCATCAGAGTCCAGCTGATTGTCCAGGTCCATTTTCTCATGTGCTTTCATGAGCCAGATAGTCCCTACTGTTTATAGGATGTCATAGACAATAATTACTAACACAGGCAATGCAAGTTACGTAAAAAACTATCCTGATACACCCCAACCTTCTCAAAACAGGACAGTAAGAAGTCCACTTCAATCACTCAAAGAAACAATCAGCCAGAGGTCAGTGGCCTAATAACAAAATATAGCTTTGACACTAGAAAGCTAAATCAGCTAAAATCTGGGTGATGATTAAGTAAAGCCTATAATTGAGAGAGAGAGAGAGAATAAATTCAACTTCTTTTATTCCCTGCTTTTCAAGTAGCATAATTTTCTTTACAGAAAATTATCTTTTATTTAGTAAAGTATTTTAAATTTTTGAAAGATGATTTACCCATCCTTAACTCACAGCATCTTTTGATTTGGAAAGTAATGTCAAAAAAAAGGAGATGATTACATTTCTACGCTTAAGGAATGAAAGAAAATTTGGGAGAAAGGAAGTCGAGGAGCAGCCTGAGAAGTGGAGAAGGTACGGAGGGGGTCAGGAGAAGTGAGGATTTGAGCAACGTGGTGCAGGTAGGTGTCTCTTAAAAATTGTATGACAGCCATACACATACCTTGGGAAAAATGTCTGTCCAGTCAGCCTTTGTAGGTAGGCAAAGCTCTTGCTGTCCTGGTGTATCCTTACAGAGGTTCTCATAGAAATATTTGCTTTAATAGCCCACATGATGAGCTGATCACATTGAAATATTACTACTACACTGAAAAACAGTTATTAAATTGTCTTCTGTCTTTTTAAGTATGGAAAACTAACGTCTGAATTTAAACAGATTGCCATTCCTTTAAAGAAAACCCAATTTTCTGGTTTAATCTGTATAAGATTTCTTCCCATGACCTTACAAAATAAAAAATGTTGCCAATATGAACTTTTTTCCAGAAACAAAGATCTCTTTTGAACTTCAAGGTACAGTCTTTTGTGCCTCCAAATTTTCTGAAATTCTTTCTTTCCTCTTTTGTTCTGTTCTAAAGGTCTGATTTTATTTCTTTTATTTTTTATTTTTTAAACCAGCATACTTACAACTTCTAGATGGGATCTGAATTCTCTCATCTGCCTTTATAACATTTTTTCTTACCACATTCATTTATTTTTCTTTATTTTTTTCCCTGTATCATGAAACAGAGCCCTAGCATGCTCTCCATATTAATAAACCAGAGCAATGAACTTTAGTATCAGCTCTGTATGTTTTTCTTCTAACGTTCATTTTATGTCTACTATTACTCCCTTACTCCCTTAGTATTTTTCTGTATCTCACCTTTTTATTTTACCTTGTTGTATTTTCTTAAAGTTGTTTCCTTATGGATTTCTGACCTTACTTCAGAAGCCATTTTTCCTTATTGGAAATCTCAAGGTTTTTTTTTTTTTTTTTAAAGGAAACTTTACTTGGTTTTTATAAAAAAAATCACTCACAAAATTTTATTATTTGCTTACATATTCAGAGTGATGTTCCTCTCATTCCATTTTCTTGACTACTGGCAAACACTTGTAAGTGAGGAAAAAAAGGACATATAAAAATATAATGTACTACCACCAGTGTTATCCCTCCTCCTCATATCCACGCACTACTTCTTGCCTTGTTTACTAAAGCTTTCCTTTTCTAAATTATTGTATAAAAATAGGCATGCAAAGAAAAATTATATCAGGTTTTAAAGAGAAAATTGATGGCCACAATATATGGAAAAATGGAAAGAACTTTTAGATACATTTACTATTCCAGCTCAAACAAAATCCAACCAAGGGTACCAAAATAACTTGCAAACTTAAATGAAAAAGTCACTTTTTTCTTTTTTCTTTTATTGTACTCTAAGTTCTGGGATACATGTGCAGAAGGTGCAGGTTTGTTATATAGCTATACACGTGCCATGGTGGTTTGCTGCACCCATCAACCCGTCATCTATATTAGGTATTTCTCCTAATGCTATCCCTCCCCTAGCCTCCCACCCCTGAGAGGCCCTGGTGTGTGATGTTCCCCTCCATGTGTCCATGTGTTCTCATTGTTCAACTCCCACTTATGAGTGAGAACATGCGGTGTTTGGTTTTCTGTTCCTGTGTTAGTTTGCTGAGAATTATGTTTTCCAGCTTTATCTATGTCCCTGCAAAGGACATGAACTCATCCTTTTATATGGCTGCATAGTATTCTATGGTGTATATGTGCCACGTTTTCTTTCTCCAGTCTATCATTGATGGATATTTGGATTGGTTTCAGGTCTTTGCTATTGTAAATAGTGCTGTAATAAAACATATGTGTGCATGTGTCTTTATAGTAGAATGATTTATAATCCTTTGGGTATATACCCAGTAATGGGGTTGCTGGGTCAAAGTCACTTTCAAAAACTCTTTGAGGAATTGTAGAGAACAGAACAGAGGTTAGGGGTAGAGGGCTGATAATCTGGTTTTGAAAATCGTTATCCTTTAGACACAAATCTGGTAAATTTGATATAACTTCATTAGTAGTACTTGTGTACTTTATTTTTAAAATTTCATTAATATCAGGTATAACTCCCAATGCAATCCCTCCCCATGTACCCTAGAACTTAAAGTATAATAATAATAATAAATTTTTAAAAAAATTTCATTAATATTAATAATTAATTAACACATGTTAAAAGTACTTACAAAGTCTAGAAGTCAGTTCAGATCCAACTGTTTAATAACAGTGGTAATAATCAATTAACCTATTTGGGGGGATCAGGAGATACAAAGGCTAGTAGGTAGCTATTAGGTGAATATCACACATTTCATAGCAGACTCTGTATAGCAGAGTGGATAAGAATAATGACTTTAAAATAAGACTGCTTAAGTCTGATTTCCAGTTCTCCCATGTACTACCTATGTGAGTTTGGGCAAGTTGCCTAACTGCTCGATTCCTTTGTCTCTACAAAGATAATTAATAATACATTAGTAGCTGTTAGGATACTAATAGTTCCAACCCCATATGATGGTTGTGAAAATTAAATAAATTTAAATATGTAATGAATTTAGATGTAAGTATCTTTCACATAATGTGCTGAAGAAACGTAATTGTAATTATAGTCATTTTGTATTTCATCAAAACATTTAATAAAATCGAAGTAGACTTGTACAGGACTGAGAAATATGAGCATAACCCATCTCATAGGTTGAAAGTGGTATGACACAGGGCTCTTTCTGTTCAACACTTTTAATACACTACATGACCAAACAAACTGAAAATATGAATATAAAATTTTTGGATGACAAATCTGAAAATAGAGCTAATAAATTAAAAGATTGAATCCAGATTCAAATTGCTGAAGAATAGGTTTAAATCAACAAGTAGAATTGTAGTAGGCATCAACAGGAGGTTCTTTATTTAGCTTCCAAAAAGTTGACAACAAGAATAAAGGAGATATAAATAAACAACAATTTTAAAAGTACTTTAAGACTTTTAATTCATAGGGGTCTTGAAATGAGCCAGCCCTAGTTTATATTTACCACAAGAAATAATATAATTTAAGATCATATTAATGTAATTACAGTAGTTTCGTTGACCTCTATGCCAATTAGCTGGTATCTAGAATGTTTTGTTCACTAAAATTTTCATCAGAAACACTAGAAAATTAGAACACTTCACAGAATAGAAACCTTTTGCAAAAATGTCACTTAAGAGGAGACTTAAAAATAGTACATAATAGCATATGTTGGAAAAAGAAGTTTGAAGAAGTTAAAGTTTTTCTTATTTAAAACTTTGATGAGGAAGACAAATTAGATTTTTTTTTAATTCTAGAGGAGAAAACTATCATAGTGGGTCAGTAGATAAAAATTATAAATAGTAAGAGTTACCTAAGTATAAGGAGGAATTCTTAATTCACTTAAAAAAAAAAAAGGACTCCTGGTCTCCATTTCCTATGCTGTTATTACACGACAGGCATTGTCCTAGATGCTTATTGTGACCAGGTCTTAATAATCAATACAAAGATTTTTCAGGATGGTGTTTGTTAGTCCCTCTTTATGGATGAAGAAAGTGAGCCTGTGATTGCTTAAGTAACCGGCCCACCTAGTATGTGGAAGAACCAGACTTTGGACTGAGATATCCACTAATGACAATGCTGATGTTTTTAACAGTGGTACCAGTGAGTTTCCAATCACTCCCAGTGTTCTAGAAGCCTAAACAATGTAAAGTAATTCCTCAATTTTGTGTGTCTGGACTAGGCTGAAGCCTTTTAATTAGTCCTTTGTTCAAATGACACTAGCCAAAATCCCTACTATCTGAAGTGGGGCAGTGAGAGGAATAGTTGCTCCGGAGCAGGCGATTCAACCCTCTCCCAGCACAGCAGCCCTGGAAGAATCCCTAGAAATTTCTGGAGTGCCAAGAAAACCACAGCAATGATTTACAACTCTATGACAATCTGAGTCTACCTGATGACTGAGATGATTGACCTGCCAGTTAGCAACTTCCCACATTCCTAACCTCTGTGCTTCTATCTAATACTTCTACCTTAACGTGAAGTAAATAGAAAATAAGTAGACTTTCCTAGGAAGATACTGAGGACCTCTGAGCCAATGAATATGTTTTAAACATAAGATTGGAAAGTTATGAGGCTACCTATTTTCAACCGTCAGAAACCACTAATCTTAGTTTATAAACAAAATATTTATCTTGGTTCCTTTTGCTTAGGGTTGAGGGTTTAATCATAAAAAATTCTAGTTGCAAGAAACATAAAAAGTAAGAAATCATATGTGAATATTAAGGACAAACATTATTAATTATAATTATTAATGAAGTGATCCCATTTCCCAATTAAAACAAAATATCTGATCAAAAATGCAAATGTAGCCAGATGAGTATTGCTGAGAAAATATAATTAAAACCAAAATCTTCTCCCAACCCCAAAATCCTCTCCACGGGTATAATAGAAAAAGAAAACACTTGTACTATTGAATATGCATTAAACCAGAATGTGATATGCGGTACAGACCGGCTGCTAAGAGATTGCCAAGATGGAAAGGAATCTGAACCCCTTATATAGCCATGCAGATACAAACCATTGCACGCACATTTTCAAGATAAACAATAGCTAGTCCTTGAGTAAGAGGACTTGACAATATCGTATATCACAAATAGTTTACCCTAGGTTTACATACTAATTGGCTTTATCCAGAGGAAAAACAAACTTCTCAAATCTTTATGACACGAGGTAGCTACACAAATTGGAGAAAGTTGCCCACCAAAGTTAGGCTCCCACCCTTCCACAGAAGCTGGGAGAGGAGGATACTGTTTTCCTTGATGTTTGCATTTCAAAAAGATGGCTCTCAGATCTTTTAAAAGACATTCCTGGGTCATAAAGCTGACAAAAAGTCTATCATATCTTTAAAGGGATGTATACACTTTTCAAAGAGAGGATAAAATATTTAAAATTATCAATTGCCTAAAGTAAATGCTCTCTGTTCTCACTTATAAGTAGGAGCTAAACAATGAGTACACATGGACATAAACATGAAAATAATTGATGCTAAGTATTCCAAAGAGGGGTGAGGGTTAAAAAGTTACCTGTTGGGTATAGTGTTCACTATTCGGATGATGGGTACACTAGAAGCCCAAATCTCACCACTATAAAGTATATCCATGTAACAAACCCATACATGTACTCCTGAATCTAAAATTTAAAAAAAAATTAAAATAAAAAAATAAATGTTCTCAGAAAAAGATGGGGAAGGGGAATCATTATCTTCCTTTATTTTCAAAGGGAAGAATTAAGCCTCTTATTTTTAATTTTTATTTGTCCTCACAGTATTCAGGGTTATTATTTTTATCCTAAAATATGATTTCCTCATAACATGTAAATAAATAGCAAAACTCGCAAAGAACATTGAAATTATGAAAGTGTTTATCATTGAATTATACTGTATAATTCCTTCTCTCATCTCTGGAAAAGCAATACCACGAACATACCTGGATGTGTTCATAATTTGCCTCTCCTGTGCATGTGCATGGACAAACTGATAATCATCTTTTTTTTTTTTTCCTTCTGAGACTGAGTTTTGCTCTATCGCCCAGGCTGGAGTGCAGTGGTGCAATCTTGGCTCACTGAAGCCTCTGCCTCCTGGATTCAAGCAATCTCCTGCCTCAGCCTCCTGAGTAGCTGGGATTGCAGGTGTGCACCACCACACCCAGGTAATTTTTGTATTTTTAGTAGAGATGGGGCTTCACCATGTTGGCCAGGTTGGACTCCTGACCTTAGATGACCCACCCGCCTCGGCCTCCGAAGTGCTGGAATTACAGACATGATGAGCCACTGAGCCCGGCCTGGTAATCATCTTAATAGAAGTAACCTCCATGGTTTATAATCCCACACCCTAGTTATTAAATTCTTACTCTAAATAGTTGATATCTAATGACAGTATTATAATGGCTTGCTTTCCTCTTGCTGCTCATTATTCTCATCAACATTGCATGGATTATAATATGTATTCAAGCTTTACAGACTGTACTGTCCTTATCCACAGTCATCCAACTAATTAATTCTTTTCCATCTCAACATAACTTATGTAAGCAACATATTTCACTCATTATAGTGGTTAATTCACCCTGTGATTCAATTGAGGCTCCTCAGGGAATATTTAATTTTTGAAAAGAGATCCTCCATCCAGTATACTTGCAATATCTGAAGTACTTATATCTATCTCATATTCTCCAGTGCTTTTTGACTTTGGAAAATTTCCTGGACTTCACAGAACATTAAGAAGAATGAATATGACATAAGGGAAAATTATAAGTTTCAATGTTTTGCAAGGTGTAATGGCATATTTTATGGCAATACTGAGATTATTGTACTCCCTAAAGGGAAGTAATAATATAGTTACACAAGTTTTGATAGATTGAAATAAATTGCGTTAGATAGCCAATACAATTTTTGTGACTTTTTATTTGTTTCTTTCTCCTTTTTTTTGGAAGAAGGATATTTTAACTTAATTCAGATATTTGCTTCAGATCTGCTTCCTGTTTGTAAAAATTAAGTTTAAGTATTTTTTGTTTCTAAATGGCATAGACATTGTAACACCAGAATATCTGGTCAGTGTAATAAATTGTCTGATCTCTTAGCCATGTCTTCATACATTCTGACTTGACTGACTTTGTAATTACCCATTTGGTGACCTAGAGTCTAAACTGCAAGGACTGAAGGCCCACATTTACAAATCAGTGTTCTTCCCAGTATGCCATGGATTGGAAAGCTATTGCTTATGGACCAAATCCAGCCTGCTGCCAGTTTTTGTATGACTTGCAAGCTAAGAATAGGTTTTATATTTTTAAATAGTTGAAAAATAACTTAAGAGTCATACTTCAAGACACATGAAAATTATATGAAGAGCCAAACTATATTGTGTGGCTCTGGATGACCTTATCACCGTCCCTCAGTATATTAATTGAGGGAGACCACATAGTTCCATGGAAAGAGGACGATCTTTGCAACTTAAAAAGCCTGGAACTCTTGATCTAAGCCTTGGCACATTCCTACTATGCTATCTTGAGTAACTTACTTAACTTTTCACTATTCTTATATATAAATCTAGATAATAATAACAAATATACAAAGTGAGTTTTGAGAATTAAATAAAATCATATGCAATGTATGTGTGACAGCACAGTTTCCTGCTCTTTTTAGTATAATAGACTAAACTATGAGAGAAAATCAATTTTGGCCAGACAAGGCTGTTGGTCTTGTGAAGTTTCTTGTGAAGGATTAAATGAACTTAAACCTATTCCTATGAGGGTTTGCAAAAACCTCACCTATATGAGTCTTCTACAGCTTTCCTGGTCTAGATAATAAATCATATTGTTGCTATTTTGGTTAAATTATGTCCCCTAAAGAATATAAGTTGAAGTCCAACTCCCAGTACACCAGAATGTGGCCTTATTTGGAAATAGGGTCACTGCAGGTGTAAATAGTTAAGATGATGTTATCGTGGAGTAGGAAGGCCCCTAATCCAATATAACTGGTGTTCTCATAAGAAGATGGCTATGTGAAGACATGCAGGAAGAATGTCATTTGGCAATGAAGGCAGGGATGGGAGTTATGCAATTCCAACCCAAGGAATACCAAAGATTACCAGCAAACCACAAGAAGCTAGCAAGAGGGAAGGAAAGATTTCCTAGAAGTTTCAAAAGAAACATGGTTTCAGACTTCTAGCCTCCAAAAGTGTAATAGAACAAATTTTTATTGTTTTTAAGACATCCAGTTTGTGATACTTTGTTACGGTGGCCCTAGGCAACTACTACAGTCAATACACAACCTATTGCCTTCTAATAAATATGCATCATTAATACGGGGACTCAGTAGACTCAGAGAAGCTTGACTAACAGGAAATGACCGAGAGACAGTGTAGCAAACACTTATTGGTGACTACAGTGATTGAAACCAAGTCCCATAAAAAGCTTTTTCAAATTCTTGTGTAGTTTTTGTTACATAAGCTGGGATAATGTGTGGCGATTGAGAACTGCCATATGGGTCTCTTAAACTTAGAGTTCCTCCTCTATATCTTCTTACCAGCATTTTCCAGAGGTTTACTCCAGAGGTCTACATTTCAGGAACTCTAGACTTAAGGCTCTGACCAAAAAGGGTTTTGTATGTAACAAACAAAAAGGTGTCAGTATTCCTCTCTCTGTCAAAAATTGCATTAGAGAGAGACCCAATCCAACTCTGACAAAGAAAGTTATCTGAATAACTGGATTAATACTTCGTTCAATTTGCTTTAATTTGTAGTCTTTCAAATGTGTAAGTTCTACACCCAATTTGGTAAACCAATATAAATTTTTCTTTTCACAGAATAATCTTAAAAAGCAATCCTGAGCCTTCATCCTGTAGCCCTAGCCTATTGTAGTTACCTGTGGTTGAGAATATAAAACACAAGTCATTAAATGTTTTACCAAACCATAAATGTTTTATCAAAAGTAGTATAGATATTGGTGAAATATTCAATCAGATCTCCATTTTTTATTTTATAACACAGGTTATTTATAGAAATACATTTAATTTATTACATTATTTTCATATTTATTTATAAAAACGTTTTCTGCTTTATTTTAGAAACAATAAAGTTCTTTATTCCAGAAAAAAAAAGAAGGCTAATTTCCTTCCCAAAATATAATTCCAAGTAGTCTTGAAATACATTTTTGGTGGCAGATTTGGGACTGTAAGCTCCATTTTCCTATTCTCAGACACTGTTGACAATACAGTCTCTTTATCTAATTGTTAATCAATAATTAACTATTGTTAAGACCAATATAGAGTCATAGTCTGTACTTTATATAAAAGTTTTTCCTTAATCACCTTAAAAATAATTTAAACATATTTTTTCTGTAAGTATACAATATTAGTTTCAAATGGCTTCAAAGTATTTTTATACTTGAAATTTGTAATTATTTTCTTCTGAATTACACGTTTATCAGATAAATCACACAATAAAAAACTTAAAGGAATGGTTCTACTTTGAATAAATATGGCAACTTGATTACATATATATGCATACTCACTCATACACATTGATGTGTTTTGAAAATAAACTTTTCTTCTGAAATTAGAAATGTAGAATTCAAAATTTATTCATTTATCAAACTATAAACTATTTCAAAAAGAAAAAAGAAGAATTCTTTCAGCATTCATTTAAATGTTTACAATTTGTCATGCAGGCTTTCCTGACAGAAGATTTTACTTCTTAGCAAAGAATTACATAATGTATAATTGTCAGGAGAAAATCAAATTTACTTTTGTTAATTTATATTTTTCAGAACCATAGTTTTGGAAATTTATTCCAAATGGAATTTAAGCATGTAATATTTGAAAGCAGATCACTCAAATAGAGTAGACAAGCTTTAAATTGAATTATAACTTACTAATATATAATATTTAAATTATCTTCTAGAATTAAGATAGTTTGAAAACAGATTTTTAAATCAGGTGTCAAGCATCCTATAAATTTGTTGGTTTACTTATATGAATTCTTATTTCCTTAAAATATATGCTCCAAACACAAAATTATATGATATAATAGCTATATTAAACAATTGCAAATATCATTTGCGAGAAAGATCGTTTGGTTCCATTTATTAACATTTGATTAAAATAGCACTTGCTTTAAAATTCTGCATTTGGCAGATATTTTCATACTACCTCCTTCAAATATTGATTTCTTTCTTCTTTATGGTATTTCAAAGCACTCCAAAGAAAGACCAGCTCAGTACTAAAAAAAAAAAAAAAAGAATAATGAAGACTCTAATTCTATGGGTTGATGGGTTAATGTAGAAAGGAAACCATCGATATCTAAGTGTTACACTTGTAGAAGATCCTCAATATGAGTTACTTCCTGTAATAAATGCTTTAAGTTGAAGGGTGACGACAGGGTTAAAGGCATCTCTTGTCCCAACACATGAGAGTATTCATTTGTTTATTCCATTCTGGGGAAAGATGGTTGTTATAGAGCAATTTGTATTCTTGCTTTTGTTGCTTTTTCTTTTAAACTAATATTCTATTTTCTGATTATCTTTCTTAATTTTCAAGCTTTATATTCAAAGGTTTCCCCAATATAGTTACCATTAATTTATAGGATCATTCAATATTTATTTTTTCTAAACCTCAGAAAGCTTTTCGAAAAATAATAAAGCATATATATATATATATACACACACACACATACATATTTCTCTTCCTTACTTTTTAATTAGTGTTAACCTTTAGTCATATTTATATTAAAACAATAACATTCCTTTTATGATTGATAATTTTTTTTGTTGGGAAAATTTATAGATAATAAAAAAACACAAAGAAGAAACTGAAATCATTCTTAATAGCACCATATAGAAGTATGCACTGTTAAAAGTTTTGGTGCTCTTTCCATAACATTTTGACAGTGACATTTGTAGTTAGTATCATATTTATGGCTTGCAGATTTGCCTTAATATTTTGTGACACCATTAAATGTCATTAAGTAATTTATACTGGCAGCTTAGGTTTTCTTCGTATAGCAGTATAATAATTCATATAATACATGATTTCTTTTTTTTCTAGTTTTTCTGTGGTACAAATGGCACTCTAATCAATATCCTTGTAGGTACATATATAGATAGACATATTCACCTAGAATAAATTTCTGTACATAGAGTCAGTACCTTGAAGGGTATGATAATTTTTAAGGTTCTTAATAAACACTATTAAATTGTTCTTCATGTTTATTCATTTTATTACATGATAGCTGTGCTTTGTTTATTTTAATGTGTGTTTGGTATTTCATTGTATAAATATGTTATACATTTTTTATCCATGCAACTTGTTTCTGTTTGGAACTACAAAACTATCATGAGTTGTGCTTGTCTCTGCATTTCTGTTGGGTGTAATCCTAGGAATGGAATTGCTGGGTCATGCTGTGTGAGTATCTTCAACATGTGTGTATAATGCTAACTGATTTTTCCATAATGGTTATGCCATTTTTCATTCCCACTATGTGAAAGTGTTTTCATTGTGCCACATATTCGCCAATACTTAGTCTCGTCAGTCTCTTTTTGTAGGCCTTCTTATGGGGTTATAATGATACACTTGTTTAAATTTACGTTTACTTACAGGCTGACTGCATTTTTTATATATTTATTGACTACTTGAATATCTTTAGGGAAACTTCTGCTCATGTTCCTTACAAATTTTTCTCATGTGTTTATATTTTACTAATTTACTACAGGAGTTCTTTTTTATGGTGAGTATGGGCCTTTTGTTTTGTGTTCATGTTATATATTCCCACACTTTGGGCTTCATCTTTATACTCTCTTCATAGTGCTTTGTTGTTGTTGTTGTTGGACAGAGTTTTTAGTTGTAATGTGATCCAGGAAAATGATCTTTTTCTTTATGGTTTCTATTGTTTATATCTTCTCTAGGAAGACTTTTCTACCCTTAGGTCATGAGAATATCCTTTCATGTGATCCATCAGACCCACACTATTCAATATGGTATACACCAGCCAGTGAATATTTAAAATAAAATTAAAATTGAAGAAACACAAAAATTCAGTTTCTTATTTTCACTAGCTAAGTTTCAAGTGCTCAGTAATTACTTATGGCTAGTGGTTACCATATTGGACAGTGCAGACACAGAAAATTTCCATCATCACTGAAATTTCCATTAGACAGCACTGTCTTAGAAACTTTCTTGTTTTAACTTTCACATTTAGATCTACAACCAATCTCAAATTGATTTTTATTTTTGGTATGCTGCAGATGTCAAGTTACGTTTTTTAAATTCCATATGGATATTCAATTATCTTAGCACCATTAATTGAAAAGATGTTCATTTTTCCACTGCTCTGTTACACCAAATTTGATTTAAAAGTTAAGTGTATGAATACGCATAGATCTATTTCTACTATTATTTTTTATATTTGTGCTAATATGACACAGTCTTAATTTCTTTCCTTTTTCTTTTCTTTTTTTTTTTGCCCGGACTGAAGTGCAGTGGCGCGATCTTGGTTCACTGCAACCTCCACCTCCCGGGTTCAAGCGATTCTCCTGCCTCAGCCTCCCGAGTAGCTGGGATTACAGGCACCTGCCACTACGCCTGGCTAATTTTTTTGTATTTTTAGTAGACACTGAGTTTCACTACATTGGCCAATCTGGTCTCAAACTCCTGACCTTGTGAACCACCCTCCTCAGTCTCCCAAAGTGCTGGGATTACAGACACAAGCCACTGTGCCTGGCCCGACACTGTATTAATTTTTTACTGTGGCTTCATTGGTAGGTGGTAGTATCGTTCTTCCCACTTTGTTCTTCTTCAAAAATATCATGGCTCACTTTTGGCCATTTGTATTTTAATACAAATTCTAGAATCAGCTTCTCAAGCTCTACAAAAACAGACTGTTTGAAACTCAATTGGACACTGAATTTGTAGTTCAGTTTGGGACAACTGATATATTTATAATATTGAGTCTTCTAATCCATGAACTTATGTCTAATACCTTAGATCTTCTTTAATTTCTCTCCATACCATTTCTTTTTCCTGAGAGAGGATTTGCGCATCGATTGAGAGAATTATTCCTAGGTATTAGATACTTTTATTTATTTGTACTTTTGATGTCTTTACAAGTGGTATTTTAAAATTTGATTTTCTGTCTGTTTGAGGCTGGTGTATAAAAATTTATTTGATTTGATTATTTGCTTTGTTTCCAAAAACCTACGAAACTGTCTTAAGTCTAAAAATGTCTTTGCAAATTAACTTGGATTTTCTACATATACAGTTCGGTAATCTGAAAATTATGACAGTTTTAATTATTTTCAGTCATTTCTACTTTATATTTTAAAATTTCTTACCTTATTCACTAGCACCTCATTAGCACCTAGAAGTCTGTCATGCTACTAGGTATTGTTCTCATTTCTATTCTTAAAGGAATAAGTTTAAAATTACACAACTCATGTATAATATTTACTGTAGGTTTCTTGTTTAGCTTTTTGCTATGGAAATTTTCTAACATATATCAAAGTAAGCAGACTATCATAATGAACACACATGTTTCCATTACCCAACTTCAAAAATTAGCATCGTCCTGCCTTTCTCATTTTATCGATATCTACAACAATTTCAATTCCCTAAACCGTCACTTAATTATTATTACTTGTTTACAATTCTTGCTTTTTTAGATAAAATTTATGTATACTGAAATGCTCAAATATTAGCCATACAGTATTGACATGGAGATACACTGCAGCTTTCTCCAGAAAATTCCCTCATTGTTCCTTCCCAATCTGCTCCTTTCCCTTTCACCTGCCAGTGGCAGCCAAAGTTCTGATTGTATTCAAGTTAGATTTTTTTTTCCTATTCTTGAATTCACATAAATGCAACTATACAGTATGTACTGTTTTGCTCATTATAATGTTGAAATTTAAAAGAAGTAAACATTAGTAGTTTGCTGCTTTTTATAGTTATGTAATATTCCATTGTATGAACTTTACACAATTTACTGATCTATTTTGTTCATGGAGTCTCGGTTTGTTTCCAATTTGAGGTTATTAACAATAAAAGTGCTATGAACATGGTTTTCCAAGTATTTTTGTGGAAATATATTTTTATTTCTCTTTAACAATTACCTAAGACCCAAAATTGCTGATGTACATTGAACTTTATATGAGATTATCAAGACTTTTCTTGGATAATTAAATTGATTGTAACATTGTTACACCTCTACCAGCAATGTAACAGAGTTCTGATTTGAGTCATTCTGGTGTGTATGTAGTGATAACTTGTTTTAATTTCTATTTTCCTAATGATTAACACTTTTAACTAATTTAACTTTAACTAACGATTAACACTTTTCTTGTGTTTATTGGTCATTTGTATATCTTTTTTTTTTTTTTTTTTTTTTTTTTTTTTTGAGACGGAGTCTCGCTCTGTCGCCCAGGCTGGAGTGCAGTGGCGCGATCTCGGCTCACTGCAAGCTCCACCTCCCGGGTTCACGCCATTCTCCCGCCTCAGCCTCCGAGTAGAGTAGCTGGGACTACAGGCGCCCGCCACCACGCCCGGCTAGTTTTTTGTATTTTTAGTAGAGACGGGGTTTCACCATGTTAGCCAGGATGGTCTCGATCTCCTGACCTCGTGATCCGCCCGCCTCGGCCTCCCAAAGTGCTGGGATTACAGGCTTGAGCCACCGCGCCCGGCCTTGTATATCTTCTTTTAAAAAATATTTATTAAAGTCTTTTGCTCCATGATTTCCCTGGGTTATCTTTCATATTACATGCAGTGTGAGTGTAACTCCACTGGCAGATACATATTTTGAGAATATTTTCTTCTTGTCTATGGTTTCAATACTCAATTTGTCAATGCTGCCTTTTGATTTGCAGAGGTTTAAATTTTCATGAAGTCTAATTTATCATTTTAAAATTAAATGTTTAATACTTTTGATGTCCTGTCTAATAAATATTTGCATACAGGGAAGGCCATGAAAATATTCTGTTTTGGTGTATTTTGGAGGTTTTATGCTTAGATCTACAAAGAAACTTGATTTTTGTGTGTAGTTTGAGATAGGGCCTAGCTTATTTTTTTCTCATATATCCAATTTTCCAGCAGTGATGTTGAAAAGATTCTCCTTTCCCATTTAATGCTTTTGTATCTTTATTGAAAATCACTTGACCTGTCAAGTGTGAGTCTATGTCTGGATTATCTATTAAATTAAACTCATCTACTTTCTTTCTTTAAGCCAGCGCCACAATATAGTAAGATTTAATGTCAGGTTGTGTAACTCCTTCAGAATGATTTTTCTCATTCGAGGTGGTTTTGGCTATATTAAATGCTGTACATTTTCACAAAATGTTTGATTTAGCTTGTCATTTTATATAAAAGTAGCCTGTAAGCATTATGACTGAGATTGTATTCAAACCATAGGTTTTTGAAAGAATTGATATCTTGACAGTGTCGGGTCTTCAATGACCACATGGCATCTATCTCCACTTGTTTAAGTTTTTAAAAAAATGTCTTTCAGCAGTGTTTTCTTCGTTTTAGTGTAGAGGTTTTGCAAATTTGAGTTAACTTTATTTTTAAGTATGTAATGTTTTTAACATATGCTTTATGTACATTATATTTGTATTTAAAAGGAAACTATTTAATTTTCCAGTTGTTAGCTCCTAGTATAGAAAAATACCATTCATTTATACTGTCATTGTACTCTCAGACCTTGCTACACTCACTTATTAGTTTATTATAGTAGATGTTTTATTGATTTCTTAAAATTTCCAAATACATCATTATGTCATTTCCAAATTCTTCCTTTACATACTATGCCTTTAATTTCTTTTTCTTGTCTTACTTTGATTGCTAGAGCCTCCAATACATTGTTAAACATAGTGAGAGCAAGCATACCTTCCTTATTCTTGCTCTTAGAAAAAAGTGCTGTATTTCTCCATTTGAGAAAAAGATATACCAGGTTAAACTGTATAAAATTGCCAACATTTTACTATCTTGATCTATAAAAACTTCAATTTCATTTATTTAATTTCCAAGGTTAATTTTTTTTGAATACGGCACACTAGTCAGGAAATTTGACGTTTAATCCTTATCAGAGCAATTTTTTCTGTCCTTGTAGATGGCATGGTTAATTTACTGAAATAATGTTGTCTTAACATTTCTCAACATTTAAAGTTCGTATGAACAGCCTATAGGTTCCCAAACCTGTACACAATTACATGCATAATACTGGAATATTGGACTAACCTTATATTGTGCTACAATTAAGAAAAAGAATCTAAGAGAAACGTCTGCCCAGCACCCTTGGATGATTTCTCTAGGAAACCAAGTAGTATTAACATTCTTAATACACAGTCAGATGATGGAAAAGTGGAGTACACAGCTTCTAGTGCAAATAAGGTGACTTGACTTAGAAACAGTTCCAGCTACTGTGCTTTAGGAACTGGCTTGACTATGTCACAGCATAGATGAGATGATGCCAGCTTGATAATTTCAGTTCAAACTTCTCAAACAGCTGCTGCATTTTAGCTGATGCCAGCTCACATGAAAGTGCCAATGTTTGGATTCTTTCAGATCTAGTAAATTCACCAGACTGTCCCTCCAACTACTAAGATTCCTCATCTGGAACACTTCTGGATAGAGTCCAAAAGGGAAAAGATTCTGGTAAATTAGCTTTTCTACTAAGTTTTAATATTAATTGACCACTCATTCCTCATGCTTTTTCTCATGGTTTTTTGTTTGTTTGTTTGTTTGTTTGTTTGTTTGAGACAGAGTCTTGCACTGTCACCCAGGCTGGAGGCTCACTGTAACCTTCGCCTCCCAGATTCAAGTGATTCTCCTGCCTCAGCCTCCCAGGTAGCTGGGATTACAGGTGCCTGCCACCATGCCCAGCTAATTTTTTGTATTTTTAGTAGAGACGGGGTTTCATCATGTTGGCCAGGCTGGTCTCAAACCCCTGACCTCGTGATTCGCCTGCCTTGGCCTCCCAAAGTGCTGGGATTACAGGTGTGAGACACCCCGCCAAGCAGCTTTTGTAAAAATCATACTTGAGTTTTAAACCTATTCATTTCTCCAGCTAGAAATAAAAGGTAAATCTTGACAAAGGAAGAATGACCACTTTACTGTCTATCAGACTCACCCAAATAGCTATTTGTCACCTATAAAGGGAACATGTTCCTCAAGGTCTTGTTTTGTTTCCTGATAAACTGTGTAAGATTTGCCTCTACATTTTCATCACTCTCTGGAGTGTTTGTGGTCTGTATTTATCTATTTTGATTTTTAAAAAGGTCTTACTTATTCTACATTTCTCAATCATGCAAGCAGGATCTTTTGGTGAGTTTGATGAAACTCTATTGAGAGTGACTGAAAAATTAGTCATGTTCTTTTGGACCCTTTATTTCCCAACAGATACATCAATTTAATTGGAAAGGCTTTATTGAGTTTATTTCAATGGAAATATATGAGAAATCCCAAAATGGGATTTTATTTGTATTATACAATCATATCATAACATGCATACCCCATCATGCTTCATTAAATTGGATTCACTGGAGAGAAAATTGTTACATTCTATCATCTCCGTTTACAGAGGAGTAAAACAGAGTATGCTGATGACACGGTTTTACAGTCAAATGTAGAAGTGTTTCAATAAAAACTGCTCTGCTAGCTAATTATTGTCAGAAAGGATAAGTTTTAAATCCAAATGATCATTTTTGGCACCTATTGTCTAACATTTAATTGGTATATATTTATGGATTCTAGAGAGTAGCTAAAATAATTTAGACGCTTAGAGATATATTTTGAAAACTGTTCTTTTTGAACTGCTTCACTACTTGAAATTTTGCAACTGAATTTTTAATGATTGTGACTGATGTTTAAAACACTTTTGACATTTCAAGGCTAAAATGTTCATGTAATACTCTATAAGCCCAAACATTTAAGTTTTGATCACCACTTAGTCCAGTATTTGAATAGCTTCAGAGTTACAGTTGGAGAGAAGATTGGCCCTGCCCATACACACAGACTTGTCTTACCTGGAATGAGTAGTGGGATGGCCTTCTACTCAGGCATGTATGCTGATTAGAGCATCTTATTTTCATAAGATTTCAATCCAGGCTTCAACTGTTTGCCACAGCAAATGCATATGATCTGAGTTGTTAGCTTAGATGATCTACAATTAACTTTCATAAAAAATTGCCTTAAAGAAAAGCAGTTCATTAGTTTAGGCATTTAACATTTTATCCTTGAATCAAATTATGCCATCAATAAGCCACAATGCTGACCTACACCCTTTAGATAATTTACAGAATTTTGAAACTGACTTTTTGTCGATGTTGTTTTAACTTCCATTGAGGTAGATCACAGGTGTAATCCAAGGGTCACCACGTCCTACTGGACTATGATTACAAAGGATATTATAAGTTAACATAAATCTCAAATTTTGCTGGCTAACTTTGTAGCCTTGACCAGCACAGCAACAGGCTCTCTAGCTCCCTGCGAGCATCACATCCCCACACTACTCCTTACAACCTGGAATATCTGAGTCCTGACGAGGTGTTTACTCATATTTCCATACAGTAGTAGCTGTGCTGCTGCAGCAGGAGCTATCACGCATCAGAACTGACCTTCAAGATGTCTCAGTCTCTCTGTTTGTTCCATCAAGCACAGTATTTCTTTGCTTGTGGCCTGTGCCATCAGGTCCTCTATCCTATCGCTTCTCCTATTCACATGTGGGATCCCTGAGCCCTTAGGATACCAAAGCTAATGGGTAGTCTATAATAGCACCAGAGAAAATGAGTCCTCTTTTTATGTCTTATGTTATGTTGGAGGAATTTCAAAGTAGTATGGCTTAATCCACAGTGAATTACACAGATAGCTATTTCAGTTTTATTTATTAGTTTTTATGTTTGCAAGACCTAAACATATGTTGATGTGAACAAGAACATGATTACTAATGTTTTTCTGCTTCTGCCAGCTTGACAATGACTAATGTTGGCTGGCCTCTGTTTCAGAGTTATGTGTGGTTTCTGCAGAAGATTCTTATACACCTAATGGAAACTCTTCTTGCTTCTACTCTGGACACTACACTCATGACTACTAAGCTTCCCTACAGCATGATGTGTGATGCAGAGAAGGGGAGGAGTGAATGCCTCTCTTCTTAAGTACTTGATGTGCTTTGAAACGTGGAAGTTTTAACACTTTTTCCCATAGTCAAATGAAGTCTTTTATGAACACAGTTCATTTCTATGGTGCTACCCTCTCCCCATCAAGCTCCCATCACCAAGCCAAGAATGAGACTGTGGCTGTAATAGCCTTTCCATTTTCTCCGTTGGCCTAACTGGCTGGTATTCCAGCACCAAAGCAAATCTCTTACTAACCCACAAGAACAAAGGTACCCAAGCAGAACATCGCATGCAAATCAATGCCTGCAAGGTCACAGGCCTACAGGCTCCAGAAACAGCAATTCATTTTGGGCTCAGTTAGAAGTTTAGTACCTGGCAGGAACACATAAGTTGCACAAGCGATAAATAAAGAAACCAGAATCTGCTGCCTGCAGCTCTGCTTTCCCAGCTTCTCTTCATATCAGCTGGGCTTGTATTTCTAACTTTTCATTTGGTATAGTCCCATGCTTTTGTGTGGAATCAACTGCTTTAATTTCTCCTTTCTGTTGTAACATGTTTCAGATAATGCAGGCTAACTCCCCGAATAATGTTGAAGGCCCTTTGTCCTAACTGCCCACAGCTCACATTGCTGTGCCTTTCTGGCCTTGGAGGCTTGGTGACCAAACTTGTAATGGCGGACACAATGGAAGACACATCGTAGGGGACTGATGAACGTTTACTGATGATTCTGAATTTAGTACCAATAATGAGTTACTTTATTTTATTACAGAATCACACTGTTCTGTAGCTGTTTCTCATCCAGACTGTCACTCTAAATCATTGAACTACATTCCTCAAGGCTTTGTCTGAGTTACAACCTGCGTATAAATTAAGCATCTTTGGAAAATGTTTTAAACTTTTTCATGATAATAGATTTTTGGGGGGTGAAGAGGAGGAATAGGTGTTATATCACTGGTGTTGTGTGACACTGAATATAGCCTTGTCAATATGAATCCAAATTAAGGCTCAAATGTCATACTCAGTGAGTAGAAAAGGCTGAGCCAGCATTGGCTTTCCAGGATCTAGCTAAGTACAAAAAGCAGCCTACTTAGAAGAAATGTGCAAATGTGAATTAAATATGTTCTAGCTACAATCAAATACATAGGACGCAAACCTGTTTATATCTTCAAAAATGAATGACATTTCTATGTAACTCCTTGTAAGAGTTACTGATTATCTCAGAATTATCAAAATTTACTTTTCAAGGAACATTCCTTGTATTTGTAACACCAATTATAGAACAAAGTAAGCATCAGTAGTACTTATGAGTATCTATATCACTGGCAGATCTGAAAAAAAATGTCTACATTCATTCCATGGCATTAACAAATTATGTTACTTACAAGACAGTAGCAACTGACCATTTGACCTATTTAGGCTTAGACATTGCACACCCTTTGGAAATCTGCCCCACCAAATTCTAAAACTGACCTTAATCACTTACAAATATTCTGCAATGTTAGGTGTGCCACTTCTGTACTGAATTGCAAACTCTTTACTGGCAAAGGCATTGTCTTCTACCCCTCCACTCTGTTCATGGTTGCATTGACAACATTCATTTAGCAGCTTCCAAATAAACACTGTTGACTGTACTCTTCCTGAAATACAACACTTCCTCAGTTTAGATATATTTTTATTGATTTATTGAACCCCGTAAATCAGGAATTCTTAACCTGAGGTTCATGGATAACATTCAAGTGTGTGCTTTTGTATGGGGAAAGACTGAAGGTTTTTATTTTCATAAACCTCTACCAAAATTTAGCATTTCCTTCAATTAAGAAGGTAGGCAACGGCACATACTAGTATTAATGGTAGCTGTGACTATAACTAATAGGAAGCAGAAGGGATTTTACATCATATTACTGTCATTTCTGATCTTTAAGTATCCTTTATACTCATAACTATTTGAAATTATGTGGGTGATGGCACCAACCCCACTAAATTATATGTGATCATAGTTGTTCGTTTACAGCTGCTAGTGTAACCTGGCTGCCAACTTGTGGGCAGCTGTGCCTGGTGATCCCTTAGGCACCTAACCGTAAAGTTGCATAAGTTAACATCAGTGATTCAGACATATGCATTACTTTCCAGTATCCCCTGTCTACAACTGTTTATTGATCAATATGTGGAATAAGGTTAGTCAAAGCCCACCCTACAGTGCAGTGTTCTTACTTAAGCTAAGTAAAAGCAGCCTATAAAAATGGTGTCTTTTAAAAAGTTAAATTTAACTTTTAACTTGTCTTATATGTTTCTTCATTATAAAGAGTATATATTATGACATTTCTTAAACATTTTAAGTCTTTTGGTATGACACAAAACTTTCAATGAATACTTGTCCCAAGGACTACAAAATAATGGATTTGGAAGCAAGTCTGGATCTCTCATGCCAGTGATTACTCAGGATCATTGATTAATAAACCTTTTTTATTTTTCTTTGTTATCTTCTTCCAACTAATTAGTTTGTCCATAATGGAATAAAACTTTGTAACCCTGTGTTAGTATGGTGCCAAAGAATTTCATGAAGGCTGCATTGTATGGCTACTTGTAAAGATTTTCAGCTTTGAGAAGGGAAAATTGCCCTTTGCAACTATTAGCCTTTCGAAAAGTAGATAGAGGAGCAAATGGTGAAAACAGAAAAGTACAATTAAACCAAGTGTTTGGCTTATAAACAAGAGCAACCATTTTCTGAAAGAATTGAGGTCAGCAAAACTGATTTTCAGATATAGAGTTTTTATTTATTTACCTATTTATTTAACTTTTAAGTTCAGGGGTACATGTGCAGGTTTGTAACACAAGTAAGCTTATGTCATAGGGGGTTGTTGTACAGATCATTTCATCACCCAGATATTAAGACTAGTAGCTGTTTTTCCTGATCCTCTCCCTCCTCCCACCCTTCACCATCTGAATACACACTGAGGTATAGAGTTTTTATGATCCCTTTAATTGAGTACACATTTTAAGATTGCCATTATTGAGGCATTTATTTCCAAAATCTCTCTGCCACAATAATATCTAGATATTTTCCATAAAAATTATCTATTCAACCTAAGGCTTTAAATTGAACTGAATTCAATGCTCTGGGAAACAAAGTCACACATAGTAAAAAGCCAATTGCTGAGCAATCAACTGAAACAGAAACTTTGTTTGAGACCATTGATTACTATTAGGCTAGATAGAAAAGAATCTGCTAAAAGTGGAAGATTTCGTGGCACCATATGGACATGATAGTTCTGTACAGTTGTTACCTTGACAACAGACTTTGCCATAAATAAACGGAAAGATTGTTTACCTGAAGCATTAAGATTCATCCCAGTAGAACACTGCAATTATGCAGTTTTTCTGTGACAGAATTGCTTTTATGAACTCAGGAATCTATTCTGCACCATGTTCTATAATACTGCTTTCCCATAATATTTTTAGAAAGTAAGACCTCAGCTATACATGATGAGAGCATCCAGTTTACTAAGAAGTTTCAAGGCATCTTTGAAGATTATAGTAAGTAAATAGAACTTATAACAAAATGTTTAGCTCTGGACTTGGTTTCTCTTTTTTTACCAACTGACTAGAAATGGCAATTGGACAAAAATGGCAATAGGTTGATAGATTGTGGAAAATCATACACAATGATAAAAAATTATAATTTTAATATTATTTTTGTTTAGTTTTATTTAACATACTACTAAAGTTGAAATGACATCAGTTTGACTCACTTGTCCTTCACAGTGAAGAGAATGGATATTTGGAAATCGCACTTGCATTGGCATGGGCCTAAAATGTACATTTTATGCTAGTGTTTCTGTTTGTTCGCTTTCCTTCCAAAGACCTTGTCAATGAGAAAACCATGGAGGTGGTATGTAGTATAAAGACAAAACTCACAGAATTGCCTAATGTGTTGTATGTGGGATGTCAGAGAAATTGTATGATCCAGAGTGACTTCACGTTTTGGGTTTGAAAAACCTGGGTGTCCAAAAACAAAGATTCAGGAAGGAGGAGATTTAGAGGCAGAATAAACAATTTAAAACTAACTTTAGATTGTTTATTATCTAGATATCTCAAATGTAGACATCTGTTAGACATCTACATAGAGATATTGAGAAGTCATTTGATCATAATAGTGATGAGAAGGATTAAGACTAAAAACTCTCATTGGAATTCTGTAGCACAAAGATAATTTAAAGCCAAATCAATGGATAGGATACCTTAGGGAGTGAGTGGCTATATAGAAAAGTCCCCAGGCCTAAGACAGGGACTACTCTAAAATGTAATAACTTTAAATGTGAGGAATTTCTAGCAAAAGTCACTGGGAAGGAGGGACTGCTGAGTCAGAAAAACATCCAGAGAATATGGTATAAAAAATGTTTAAAGAAGAAAGTTGAAATCAAGGGCTTCAAATACTGCACAAAGGTCAAGTAAGATGGAAACTAATAATTGTCCACTGAATCTGTCCGAAAGATCACCAGTGACCTTGATAAGGATTATTTTAGTGGAGTAATGAAAAAATAATTGGAATGGTTCAATACAGATTAGAAGGTAAGCAATTGGAAATAGTCAATATGCTCCACTCTGCCTAGAAGTGCTGCTATGAAGGGGAACAGTTTGATCTAACGAGCTTTGGAGTTTTGCCAAGAAGACTAGGAAAAAGATGTTCATGGGTTGCAGTTATTACAGTTGTTTTAGAATGAAAAATTTATTTATTTATTTATTTATTTATTTTTATTTTTTTTTTTTTTTGAGACGGAGTCTCACGCTGTTGCCCAGGCTGGAGTGCAGTGGCGCGATCTCGGCTCACTGCAAGCTCCGCCTCCCGGGTTCCCGCCATTCTCCTGCCTCAGCCTCCTGAGTAGCTGGGACTACAGGCGCCCGCCACCGCGCCCGGCTAATTTTTTGTATTTTTAGTAGAGACGGGGTTTCACTGTGGTCTCGATCTCCTGACCTTGTGATCCGCCCGCCTCGGCCTCCCAAAGTGCTGGGATTACAGGCTTGAGCCACCGCGCCCGGCCATGAAAAATTTATACTGCCTTATTCTGTTCAGGCTGCTATAGGAAAATACCAAAAATAGCCCAAACTGGGTAGATTGGATATAACAGAAATTTATTTCTCATAGTTTAGGGGGCTTGGAAGTCCAAAGTCAAGATGCTGGCAGATTGGGTGTCTGTTGCCTGATTTTGTTTCATAGACGATGCCTTCTCACTGTGTCCTCACATGGTGGAAAGGCACAAACAAGCTCCCTCAAGTCTCTTTATAAGGGCACTAAGCTCATTCATTAGGAATTAACCTTCATGACATAATCGCCTCCCAAAGGCCCCGTTAATGCAGGACAAGTGAGTTCCCAAATTGGGGCTTAGCCTGAGAGAGTTTTCAGCTTTGTCCAGGAGAGAATTCAAGAGGGAGTTGGTGGTGTTAGACAGCAATCTTTTATTGAACAGTACTGCTCCTTGTGGAGCAGGGCTAACTCATAGGGAGTGCACCTTGAGTTAGCAATGTATGGGAGCTTGGCAACTTATTTATACTCATGTGAACACACTTTCAATTATATGCAAATGAAGGGATGAGTCAATGCAAATTGAGGGGCGGGTTATTTAGGACTTTCTAGGAAAGGTGCAACAAATTCCAGGTTGCTGCCATGGGAATGGGTGGCAACTTCCTGGTGGTTGCCACAGCTTTTGTAAACTGCCATGGCACGTTGAGAGTGTCTTATGCTAATGAGCAATGAAGGGAGCTAGAGATTGCTTTTGTCACCATGTGCTGGTTCTTGCAGATCTCTTTACTTTATTTTGTCTGAATCAGATTCTGTTTTGGTCAGCAGGGTTGTGACCAGAAAGCAAGTCCTGCCAGTCTCTTGCCATCTCTTAATAGCATCATATTGGGAGTAGGCTTTAATATATGAATTTATGGAGGATGCAAACATTCAAACCATAACATATAGTATGTTTTCATTGTGACAGAAATGATCCAGTAGAGTGAGAAAAACTGATCACCCATTTAATGGGGGAATAAGTGAAGAAAAAATATCTGAGGTAAATGATAAGGGATAGAATTCGGTGCATGAATAGTGTGACTTTGGCTGAGGGATGGGAAGAGATAGTATATTTCTTTTAGTACAAGAAAAGGCAAGATATACCAGTATAAACAAGATTACCTGCAGCAAGATGTAGATGTTCTTTTAAGATTACTTCAATAATCTTGTTGAATTAATAAGCTAGGTTGTTATCTGAGAGTGAGAATACTGGTGGGATACAAGATTTAAACAGAGTGGATAAGATATGAAACAGTATTCTTAGGAAATAAGGAGTACAAATGGATTATGAAAATGTCATGGAGTATTGGGTAGCATTGGGGGTTCACCTCAGTTTTGTGAGTTAGAATCTGAAACAGAACAAGTCAGCTTGGCTGTATTTTCTCCAGCTGTATCTTTTACTCTGCTGTTCATCTGTAGTAAGCATTGAGTTTGATTTAACCAGCTTTGGAGTTTTGCCCAGAGGAAGGGAGAAAGAATAAAAAGAATTATATGTGTATGCAAAAGAGTGATTATAATAGTTAATCATGGATCTGATTCTGTGTAAGAAAAGAAATGAGGACATAACATGGATGAAGTAAAAAGCTAATAAGGTCAATATACTGAATTTCTGAGTTGTATTAGAAAGTAATTGGAATTGGGGTGCTAGAAAAAGTAAGATGGAAAGATGGAATTGGCTGTCAAAAACAAGAATATTTTAAATTAAACTTGTTTATGCGTTGTCCTTATTGCATACTACAAGACCTGGAATACATCAGAATATATGGCTGAGGTAAGTGAAGAGGAAAGAATCACTAGAAGTGAGCAGCTCAAGAAAATACTGATAATTTTGCCATCCTGTTCCTAGCAGGTTAGAGAAGATGATGCCATTTCTCTAAACTGGGCATTTCTCTCTAATGCATGTCTTGTATTCTGAGTAACACAGACCTGCAGGCGGAAAGATTAGTATCAGTTTAGTAAAGTCTGATATTGAATTTATAGTATACATTGAATTGAACTTAGTAAGTTGAAAATGAGAATAATGGTGAAAAAAATTCTTGAATCAGGTGCTATTATCATCAGTTAATGAGGGGGAGTGGCTCTCAGGAGTGCAGATGACTGGAGGCACGATAACATGAAAATCTAATAGACATTTTATGGAAGACGAAGGAAAAGAATCTGGAAGGAGCAATGAGTCAAGGTGAACCTACCACATCTTTAGGAATCTGTGGAATGCCACCACCAGATCAGTGAAAGCTAGCTTCCAATTATAGCAAAAGTAAGGGATCATTTGTAGAATATGCAGAGTCACATGGAAAAAAGAGTCTGGGAGAGGAGAGACGCTGAGGTAAATGGAAATGGAGGGCATGATGGAGTTATTCTCTTGAGAAATTTATATTTTAGTTTACTTCCTGAAACAGTTCTCAGGTAGGCTGTAATGTAAGTCAGTGAGTATAGTTGGTAGTAACCAAAATTGATAATATCAGGAACATGGGGTACTCTGTGCCCTCTTCCAATTTTGCAAAGAGGGAATGCTGAGACTGGTGAAATAGCCTTGTTGGAGCATACAGATTTAAAGATAATATAATGTACTACTTATTTCTCAAAACACACCAGATCCCACAGGGTTCTGCAATGACATTTAAGTACATTAGCAGAATATGGTAAGATCTGTTTTTTAATTTTACAAGATAACTGAGTTGTTAGATCAAAGATTCTTCTTTTATGGAAAATGACAGACTTTGGCAAAAAGGATGTTTGAGACATTCTCTTAGTAAAATTCATATTTTCTCATTACTGTACTCTGAGGTACAACTAAATATTTAGTAGTAGTGGTAGGAAGAATATAGGTGATCTTGGAGAGCAGTAGAGACAATGAGAATTCATTCTTTTAGGAAAAAATGATTTGGATGTATACCAATCAGTTTCTGCAGCAGTATCAGCACTAAAATAAAAGTAAATTCATTATTTTAAAACCTAATATGTGAATTTAAAAAGATAATACTAGGAATAATGTCTGACAGCTGTCTTCACAGTCTAGTTCTTTGAGCTGAAGGAAAAACAAATCTAAAAACATGTCCGATATTTTGTACCAATCTGCAGAAAGATTGTCTAACATTGGATAGATCATTACAGATGAGGTGCAGACTGTCAATCATCTGGATTTGTTGTTCCTAAAAAAATATAAGCCTATTATTCAAGAGGCAGGATTTCCATTTCCGTTACTATCTTTCTGCCTGCAGGTCTGTGTTACTCAGAATACAAGATACGCATTAGAGGGAAATGCCCAGTTTAGAGAAATAGCAACATCTTCTCTAACATGCTAGGAACAGGATGGCAACATTATCAGTATACTAAAGACAGAGTTTAAAAGGAAATTTTACAAGTTTTATTTTTATTATCCACATTAAAACATTCTGTAATTTCTTTCCTAAATTATTTTCCTAGATATAATTATGTATTTATTTATTTATTCATTCATAAATATTCATTAGCACCTATTCTGTGCCACATATTGTGCTTGGCACTAGAAATATAACAGTGAACATAATATTAATAGTTGCAATTAATTTAAAGAGATAACTACAATGAACAGACATAATCAATCAATAAATGATCTATAATTGTAATTAATATAGAGACAAGTACCCGTCCTCTCAGTAAGGGCATAAGGATGCTTATTTGTTTACTTATCAATATTTTTTGAAAAATAAATTTTATTGTGTGTACGTCAGGTATACAATAAGTTATTGGATACATATAGATAGCAAAAAAAAACTATAGTGAAACAAATTAACATATTCATCACCTCACATACCCACTTTTTGTGTGTTTTATGGCAAGAGCAACTAAAATCCATCCATTTAGCTTGAATCCTATATATACCATTTTTTACCTATAGTTCTCATATTGTACATTAGATCCCTAGACTTGTTCATACTACATAACTGTTACTTTGTAGCTTCTTAAATATATGCCCAGTATATCCATCCATTGTTGAAAGTGGAGTACTGGTTTTCCACTATTGTTACCGTGCTATCTCTTTTTCTCTTTATGTCAATTAATATTTACTTTATGTATTTATGTGTTCCAGTATTGGATGCGTATAATTTTACAATGGTTATGTCCTTTGGATTAACTGATTCCTGTATCATTAAATAATTACCATTTTTGTCTTTTGTGACAGTCTTTGACTTGAAGTCTATTTCATCAGATATTAGTATAGCCACCCCTTTTATCTTTCGGTTACCATGTGCATGGAATATCTTCTTCTATCCTTTCACTTTCAGCCTCTGTGTGTCTTTAATAGTTAAGTGGGTCTTTTGTAGGAAGCATATAGTTGGATCTAAATTTTTATTCATTCAACCACTCTGTGTCTTTTGACTGGATAACTTAATCAATTTAAATTCAAGGTTGCTATTGATATTGCATATTGACTTACTAGTACATTTGTTATTTGTTGTCTGGTTGCTTTTTAGTTCCTTTGTTCCTTTCTTCTCTTGGTGCCTACCTTTTGTGATTTAATAATTTTCTCTAATGCTAAGCTTTGGTTCCTTTCTATAAAAAAAATTCAGTTATGGCCGGGCGCGGTGGCTCAAGCCTGTAATCCCAGCACTTTGGGAGGCCGAGACGGGTGGATCACGAGGTCAGGAGATCCAGACCATCCTGGCTGACACGGTGAAACCCCGTCTCTACTAAAAAATACAAAAAACTAGCCGGGCGAGGTGGCGGGCGCCTGTAGTCCCAGCTACTCGGGAGGCTGAGGCAGGAGAATGGCGTAAACCCAGGAGGCGGAGCTTGCAGTGAGCTGAGATCCGGCCACTGCACTCCAGCCTGGGCGACAGAGCGAGACTCCGTCTCAAAAAAAAAAAAAAAAAAAAAAAAAAAAAAAATTCAGTTTTATATCTTCTGCAGTTTTGTTGTTTCGTGGTTATCATGAGACTTATATAAAGCATTTTATAGTCATATTTTACTATTTTAAGCAGATTAGAATTTTTTTCTCACATACAAACACTTTAGACTTTTATTCCCCCACAGTCACAATTTATGTTTTTGATACAATTTATGTATTTCTATAGTATTCCTTAATTACGTACTGTAGCTTTAGTTATTTTTTGATCATTTTGACTTTTAACCTTCATGCTAGATATATGTATGATTTACACACCTTCATTATAATATTAAGTATTCTGGATTTGAGTATGCATTTACTGCTACCAGTGAGTTTTATACCTTCATATGCATTCATGATATTAATTGCCATCCTTTTGTTTATGCTTTAAGAACTCTTTTGGCATTTCCTATAAGGAAGGCCTAGTAGTAATGAATTTCCTCAGCTTTTGCTTGCCTATGAAATACTACTTTGTTTTTTCATTTCTAAACAATGGCTTTGCTGATTATAGTATTCTTGGCAGACATTTTTAAAAAAGCACTTTGAATATAACATCTCAATCTTCAATCAATGTCAGTATGTGACTTGACAGTTTTCTCTTGCTGTTTTTTTTTCTCCAGTCTCTATGCCTTGCCATCTTACTGCTTAAAAATTTATCTATTTTTCTTTGACTGTTGACAATGTGATTATAATATACCTCAGGGAGGAACTCTTTGGGATGAACCTATTTGGAACTTTGAGCCTCAAATCTTGATGTCTACACTTCTACCAAGTCTTGGAAAGTTTTCAGCAATTATTTTATTAAGAGATTTATTAAAGAATACAAAATCACAGAGATAGGAGGAATATATTCTAGTGTTATAAACCACTATAAGATAACTACAGTTAACAATAATATTATGTTTTGAATATAATATATTGAAACTATATAGTTTCAAATAGCTAGAGGGAGGAAATTGAATGTTCACAACACAAGAAATGATAAATGTTTGAGATGTTGGATATGCTAATTACCCTAATCTGATCACCATACATTGTATTTCTTGAAACATCAAGATGTACTTCATGAATATGTGCAATTATTATTTGTCAATTAAAAAATAAAAATATAAAAGTAAGCTTTTTATCCCTTTCTCTTTCTGCCTTCTTGACCTCTCATAACATAAATATTTGTTTGTTTAATGGTGTCCCATAAGTTCCTTAGGCTATCTTCCCTCTTTTTTTCCTTCTTTTTTTATTCCCTGACTCATTTCATAACACCTATCTTCGAGTTCACAGATTCTTTATTCAGGTCAAACTAGTTTGCTGTTGAAGTTCTCATTGTATATTTTTATTTCACTGATTGAATTATTCAGCTCCAATATTTCTGTTTTGTTCTCTTTTAATAATATCTTTGTTGAGTTTCTCATTTAGATCCTGTATTGTTTTCCTGATTTCATTGAATTATATATTTGTATTCTTTTATATCTCACTGACTATCCTTAAGGTTATTATTTTGAATTCCTTTTTAGGCAACTTGTAAATTTTTATTTCTTTGGGATCATTTACTGGATAATCATTATATTTCCTATGTAGTGTCATGTTTTCTTGTTTTGCTTCATGTTTTTTGTGTCTCTGTATTGATGTCTGTGCCTTTGGTAGGATAATCACCTCCTCTAAACTTTACACAGTAGCTATCTGGGGGGAAAATTCCACTTACAGATGGGTTTGAGGTTGCTGGTTGGGCAGGATGTAGTGGCTCTTGTTCTGTGTGGGTATGGTGGTGAAGCCTTCATGCAACTTATTCAGTTGTGACCAATGTTAGCAATGGCTGTGGATGCTTGATGGTCTAGACTGGAAGAGTCTGTGGCAGCGACTGCATAGGTTATTAGGACAAGAACCTAAGGGTTCCTCCAGTTCTTGTCTTTCTCAGAGTGGAAAGTTTTAGCTCATGGGATTTCTCTTGGTGTTGAGACTCACATGGATCACAGGCAGTCATAGTGGAGGATCCAGGGCACAGGTGCTCAGAACAGCTGCAAAGCCATGTTTCTGGGCTCAGGATCTTGCAAAACTACCATAATACCTGGGACTTGAGGTGTGAGTTTCCTCTCCAAGGCATGAATTGATGCAGTCTCCCACTTATTTGGGGTCTGTTGCTCTGATGCACATTCCAGTAGCTCAAGCCCTGGGGATAGGGATGTAGCTGTGGTTCTGACTGTGAAGAAAAGAGCACAGCACTGGCATGGCTTCAGGGAAGAAAGAGTCCTCTGGAGGCTCAGACCATGGAAATAAGACACACCTGCAATTTAGGACCTGACAGCAATAGGACACAGTGGCAGCTCAGGCTCCGGGTGATGAGGTGCCACACAATGGTGACGCTGGGCCCTGAATGGTAGAACATGCCAGTAGTCCAGGCTTTGTGAGATCAGATGCAGCAGGAGCAAGGGCCCAGGAATGGTAAGATTCTTCTGGGCCCCAGGGGTCAGGGAGAAATGTAACACAAACTTCACTTCTTAGAGAGGCAGGGTGGATCAGCATCTCACAATGAAGAAGCCTAGGTCAGTTCCAGATAGGCAGAATTCTGTGAATGTTTGGCCTGGAGGATGGGGTGCTACAGCTCAGCCAAGGCTACGATTTCCTGGGGACATGAGACACTGCATCTTTTCAGCTCCAGAAGTGGGGCTACATGATTCAGTGGAGTCTCTGGCTCCCTAGGAGTGGAGTGCTGTGTGAGCTGTGGTGCTGGGAGGTGCAACTACTCCAATGTGCCAGAGGCTCAGAGCCCCTTGGGGTTAGGGTTCTTCCTTACCTGTGGTGCAAGTGTCAGGACAACTGCTGTGGTGTGCAGTAGGCTTTAGGTCCTTGGGAGGCACAGCACTACTTCAGCTGTGTCTCTAGGAGAAGGACTGCTCTGGTAGTTTAAAGCTTTGGCTTCCCAGGGGCAGGGCACCATTTCAGTCTGGCCCTAAGGAGCAAGTGCAACGGCAATTTGGATGAGGTGGGTGGAGCAGCTCTGTGGTAGTTTGGCCCTAGTAGGTAGGGCATAGCAGCAGCTTTGCTCAGGGATGGTGTGCTACCAGCTGGAATTGGCATAATGGTGGCCGAGCCTCAGGGATGAAGGGAGGCAATGGCTACTCACCCCCAGAGCAGGACACAGTGCAGTTCTAAGATGGTACAGAACAGTAGCAGCATGGGCCACAGTGGAGTGGGACTCATGATTAACTCCTTCTCTGTGGGTAACTCAGTGTGTGGATGCCAGGAGCCTCCTCAGCTGGGCTTACAGGTTGTGAGGACTGCAGGGTTTCAGTACTGAGAACTGCAGGTGTCTCTGGTGTTGATGGTAGTTGCTGGCTCCTCTTATTACCTTTTCTCCACAGGGAGAAGTCTCTCCTGGTTCTGAGATGATCTCAACTGGGGGACGGTGTGGCAAAGGTGAGGTATTTCCTTTCCTTCTCTACGCAGCAATCCTGGGTTTTTGAGCTCTACGGGATTTCTGCTGCTTCTTTGCTCTTCCCTGATATTCTCCTATAGTTATTTTGGTAAAAATGTAGTTGTTGATTCATTGTTTGGTGTTTATTTGTTGAAGGGAAGACTCTCAAAACTTCTAGTTGACCATCTCAACACAGGTATCTGACAAATACACAAATAATCGCAGAGCAATAATAAAAAGAGATACAATTCAATTTACAAATTGAACACATTGACACACACACATCCCAAAAGAAGATATGTGAATGACCAGTAGCTTACTAAAAGGTGTTCAACATCTTTAGCTGTCAAAGGATTGCAGTGAAATAGCTAGCACTTCCAGCAATTTGGAGGGGCTAAAATTACAAAGACTGATACCAAAGGTTGACAATGATCTAGAGTGATAACGTTTACTTCTCAGTAAACAGTTACTAAATATTTTAAGTAGTGGATTGAATTTAAATGTTCACGTATGTTTCATTCTAAAAATATATGTTTTGGAAGTCTCCCTTTTAAATAAAACAAACACATGCATCGGTGGAATCCTTTACATTTGATCCCAAACGAATATTGATCAATTTTCTGCATAGTACCAGATTAGAGTGGAAAAAGGGAACATTTTATGGAAGATTTGAAAGCACTAATGAAGCAGCAGCCATATTCTTTTTATATTCAGGATGTTGATGCACCAGGCATCATAGCAGCACACATATGCTGCCATTTATCTGATGGTTTGATTTGTTGCTTTGGTGGAGCAACCAAGCCAGTAGCTCCTCCAGTTGATCTCATCCAATAGATCTCATTCATTAGATGATCTGACTCTTGAACCAGGTATATGTTAATTTCTAAGGAAAGACACCAGGTTTATGGCAGGTCATCCCCAGCATCAAATGTGGAAGTTTAGATTCCAGTCTACCCTCATGGGATTTTGCTTATACTTGCAGGCTCTCTTTTGTTCTTGATCCCTTTCATACCACCCTCACCTCTTACTCATCTTCCCTTCCCAACTTCCTGCCCTGCTGAATTCAGGCCCCCAAATCAGATGAAGTATGAGCAACAGCATCACTGAAACTAACTACTTTCAGTTTTCTATCAGCAGTGCATTATTCTATCAGCAGTGTTATTCTATCAGCAGTGAATTATTATCAGTGACTTTTAAATAGAGCAAAATATTGAAGGAAACTAATTTGTGTTTTGAAAGGTAAACTCATCAGTACCCAGTACAGTTGGGTTATTGTGGATAGACAAGAAAAAGTAAGACTAGTTAGGATATTTGTATAACAACCCCACAACAGATAATAATAATCTGGGTGGAATAAATGATTGTAAAAAGAGGGGCAGATATTAAGATGTTTCAGATATACAACCATCATAATTTAGTTACCAACTGGACTTGAAGATGAGGAGAAGAGTCATATGGCTTCAATGAACATGAATTGATCAACTAGATTCAGAAATTACATAGATGGAGATGGAAAAGGAGGTAATCTTTTAGGAATAGAAATTAACTTAGCATTGGATGTAATATCAAGGGGCCTATAAATGAATTCTAAGTGGAGGTGTTCAATGGCAATTAAATTGGTATCTTGTTTGATATAAAGCAGAGCAGAGGTGTAGATATATTTGCATAATTTCTCCTGTTTCTCTGGAACAAGAGGAGAAAGTAAATAATGTTAGGTAACCTAGGATTGAAATTGACTCTAGCTTTTGCATAAAGTATGGAAGTTTAGGATTTTAGGGAGAGGAATATTGAAATAGATGGCCAATAGGTGCAGAATGTAATGACAGCCCAATGTATCAGGTCAATAAATAAATAAAGACTTGCATGAAGTGAAAATCAAATGAATAGAAATTCCAATGCATACAGGAAGAAAATGCATAAAGGGGGATTTTAATATTTATTCAATCTTGATACTATAGTAGTATAACTCACAAAGATAAAATTGATGTCACAATGTATGGCTAATGAAGACTTTGCAATGCAAATGAAGGGGCAATAAACAGATTGGTAAAGGCTGTAGTAGAAGTAAATCTTAGATATTATGTGAGCATATAGAAACTCTGTCTTATCTAGACTTTTGTGAGTCTGTTTTCTAAGGAGAATTTAGCAAAGCCTGAATAAGTGCCTAGTATAAAAGTTAGCATATAAAATCAGTTTCCTTATTACTAACCTCTCAAAATAAAAGAAGTCTATAAAATGGTGGTAATAGGCTATTTCCAAATTTTCACGGTCCAGGATTTTATGTACTATTCAAAAATTTTGGCCACAGCCCCCTATTTATTAAGCCAATTAAAAATCTACTTTATCTTTAATATATAGCAAAATTTTCTTTGATTTTATAATTCCTTCTTGTTAACGAATTAATAAGCAGAGCATATGAGCATCCAATTTACTGAATTAGATGATAAATATATTTCTCATGGTCATTAAAATGGAGTTTCTCAGTATTTTTCTATTAATGTAAAAGTTAACTTTCAAGCATAAAACAGAAATATTCTAGAATATAGCCTAATTCAGTGAATGATTTTAATTTTCAGGTCTTTTTTTTGAAGAGAAAAAAGTCCTATGTCCATAATTTCACCTCACCTGCACTAGAGCTTACCTGAATACTAAAGGTTCTACTAATCAAATCATGAGTACAATAATCAACTGACAGGCTCTGGACACAACTAACACTTAATGATGCTTGAGATTATATTGAAGATCTAATGGGCAGGAGTGGAATGTGTATATTCACATGTCATCATAGGCCAATTTTGGTTATATTATTGCTTGAACAATCATTTAATTTTATAAATCGGTCAAATTGTAGTTTTAATAATGATTTCAACTATTCGTTTGTCTTGTGTAGACAGAGCTAGGATTTTATGTACCTAGAACTATCACATATGACTTTCTTAATTTTTCTGATAACAATATTCATGCATAACACTATAACTTTCAGCAGAGAATATTCTATGTTTATTTTACTCATAAATGTGTCCCTGGTACTTGGTAGGTTTTCTGGCACACAGAAAACCCTCAGGAAATATTTGTTGAATAAATGATTTATGGTTATAATACTGTAATACTGGCAATAATTATTGAAAAAATTTGAGGCTAGTCCACTAAGTTGTTTTCCAAATGTGCTGAACCATTAGTACATAGAAAATGTAGGACAATCTATTAGTCATATACCAATTATGTAATAAGCTGAAGTTGAATGACCAGCCAGCTTAGACAGAACATTTAAAATACTGGCCCCCAAAAATGGGTGAACAGATGCCACACTCTTTGCATTTGGTTTTTGACAATTTTTCCAGGCTTGTTGCCCCTCATAGGCTTTGGACCTACTTGTTAGTCAACTTTCCAGTCTGTGGCTCATTTCATTTCATACTGTAGTGATTTGCCAAACATTCTTTTACATTGGCAACTCAAATTCATATTGTTTCCATATTTTTTTCCAGTGGTCCTTTAGCACAACACTCCAAACCTGTGTGCCACAGTAAAGGGCAATCTGCTCTATATTGGAGACATTTCTCTGAGATAGCCAATGGTTATCAAATTCTGGTTATTAGGAAATTAGGGAGAGATAGACGGTACCAGGAAGTCCATGTATACGGCAAAGACAATAAGCAAAACAAGGAGTAATTCAGACAGGAAACCAAATTTAGGTCTACACTGTAAGCAGTAAGAATAATAGAAGGTGCCATAACAAGAACAGTCATGAGCACCATAGGTTTGTCAAGACCTCAGATGCCAAACCATCTGCCCTATTCTGGCATTTGAGTGAAATACATTATCTGTATCTCCATACTCAACGGATGGACTAAAGCTTTGATGGATTTTACTGAATTTATGATTTAAACAATAAGGCATTTTGGACTTCTTTAAACATGCCCTGAAAGAGAAAAAGATTAGAAAATAAAATAGGAATTCTTAAAATTAAAAATACAATCATAACCCTGTAAGGATTCAGCAGTAACTAGCCAACACTCTTAGCTAAATGGTATGTGAAATATTCTAAAACTAATGAGGTGAGAGTTTCATGTAGGTTTGATCAAAGCTCATACATAGACAATGTCAGTAAAGAAAAATGTCATCAACAAATGCTCCGAAAATGGCTCAAGGAAGGAACCTGAGGGAAGAAGAAAGAAATCAAATAAAATTAGCAATATTAGTAGTGTTTAAAAGCAACGAGAAAAATAAAAAAGACACCAAAAAAAGAAACTAAGAAAGTTCAAATGACAATTAAAAGCATGCAGCATTTCTAAGCTTGAGGGTGTTTTCAGTTGGTCAGCAGCCATCTCAGCTAGCTTTCCTGGCCAGATTTTCTTCTAGCATGAAAGTCTACTTTTACTCATTCCTAAAGTTCGAGGTCCTGACCTTCAGAATCTGCATCCTTCTGGTTCTCTCTCTTTTGAAATGAAACCTCAAATTCTGACCTACATTGATTTGAATCTTGCAAATTACTTTTCTATAAACTGGCTCTCTAGTTGCAATTTTTTTGCACAAATAGTACCTAGTCCTGGTAGCCATGTTTCCAGTACAGATCCTTCCTATGTTGTCCTATTTTGTTGTACCAATTAGCCAGGACAAATTATTAGACCCAATACATTATCTGGCTCCCTGTTTTGATGCTTGATATTCACAACATTTAGGTTTAATGAATTGATGCACTAGTTATGTGTGTGTGTGTGTGTGTGTGTGTGTGTGTGTGTAGGGAATCAGCATCCCAATACTTTGAGAGGGAACACAAAAAAAACACTGAAATCTTGAAAATATCTAGCCCTTCCCCTTTCTGTTAAACCTGTTGTAGAACTGAAGTATAGCAAGTACACTCTTTGGAAGGCAGATAGTTTGTAATTCTCTATAAAATACTTCCTGTTGTCAACTTGCTCCTCCTCCATGCCTCCCATACCTGCTGTTAATAGAGTGGAATGCCATTTTCCCCCAAACCCCAGTGTCTGTGTTCAGAATTGCACAATGTTTTGTTACTGATCAATGCTACCAGCTGTCTTGAATATAGAACACAGATAAAATTCAAGTGACTAAAAAGATGAAACAAAGCTTGAAGCAATTCAAAAGAAACAGGAAACAACATACCACTTCTTATATTATCAGACATTTTCATACCTAAATTGAGATAGGAGAACTAAGAAGAGACAATCACACTATTGGAAGGGGATCTGTCAGCATCAGGGATTTTAGAAGAGTGAACTTGAAGAAGGCCTGGTAAGAAAGAACATCAATTGCTTTTGTCTAAAATTCTGTCCTATGTATCTAGCCAGAATACATTTGTCTTTGCTCTCAGCAGTTGCGAACCTGACTTAAAAAAAAAAAGACCATTTTGTAGATGGAAGACTAAAAGAAGTCTGATGAAGAGAAAATCCTTATAGCAACCAGAGGTGAGAGGGGATTCTATTACACATAGGAAGACAACGTAAAGTAGTATCTTTAAAGTCCTGAAAGAAAAAAAAAATGTCAACCTAGAATCACAAAACCAATAACATTATCTTTCAAAAATGAAAGTGAAATGAAGATATCTTCAGACATATAAAGGCTCAGAGAATTCATCACCAAGGTAACTACAGTAGTCACCGCTTTATCTGTGGTTTTGCTTTCTGCAGTTTCATTTACTTGCTGTCAACAGCAGTATAAAAGTATTAAATGAAAAATTCTGGAAATAAACAATTCATGAGTTTTAAATCACATGCTATTTTGAGTAGCATGATAAACTCTTGTCCTGTTCTGCTTTGTCTTTGTCAGGATGTGAATCATCCCTTGGTCCAGTGCAGCCACACTGTACACACTCCCTACACATTAGTCATCAGTATCATCTACTCCTAACATCTAACCATCATCATCGTGGCTCGATGATCCAGGATCACCAGAAGATGACCTTGCTTCTGATATATCATCAGAAGGTCAATAGCAACCTAATCCTATGTCACAATGCCTACATAATTCACCTCCCTTCATCTCATCACAGAGGGATTTTATCATCTCATATCATCACGAGTAAAAGAAGAGTGAGTACAGTATAGTAAGATGCTTTTAAAAAGAGAGAGAAAAAGAATACCTTCACATAACTTTTATTACCATTGTTACAATTGTTCTATTTTATAATTTGTCATTGTTATTAATCTCTTACTGTGCCTAATTTATCATTTAAACTTTATAATAGGTATGTATGTATAGGAAAAACCATAACGTATATATATATAGGGTTGGTACTATCCATAATTTCAGGCATCCACTGCAGGGCTTGCATCATAGTCCCTATGAATAAGGGGGGACTAATGTACACTACAAAAAATATTAAGGAAGTCCTTCAGGAAGGAAAATGACAACAGATGGAAATATGGATCTACACAAAGCAAAGAAAAGCACCAGGAATACTAATTACATGAGAAAGCATAAAAGAATTGTTTCATTATTAATAAAATATTTGTAAGACATAATTGTCCAATAAAAATAATAACCTTAGGATATATAACATATGTAACAGTAAAATATACAGCAATAATAGTGCAAAGGCCATGAAAGGAGAAATTGAAGTAATATTGTAAAGTTCTTATCATATGTATGAAATGGTATATCACTTGAGGGTAGGCTATGAAGGATGTTTATCACAGATCATTAAGCAATGACTAAGATAACAAAACAAAGAGGTATAATAAGGCAACAAATGTGATAAAATAAAATTATTTAAAAAACAAAAAAGGAGCAAAGAAGAAATGGGGTCAATAAAAGATAATAAGATGATAAACTTAAACCTAGCAATATTAATAATCACATTAAATTTAAATGATCTAAATGCTCAAATTAAAAAGCAAAGGTTGCCAGATTTGGTTTAAAAAACAAGACCAACCAAATGCTGCCTAAAGGAAACATACTTAAAATATGAAGAGAAAAATAAGCGAAAAGTAAAAGGGTAACAAAAAAATGCATGTATTAGTCTGCTCTCACACTGCTATAAAGACATATCTGAGACTTGGTAATTTATAAAAGGAAGAGGTTTAACTGACTCACAGTTCAGTATGACTAGGGAGTTTTGGGAAAACTTACAATCAAGGAGGAAGGCGAAGCAAAAGGAAGGTGTCTTCTTCACAAGGTGGCGGGAAGAAGTGCTGAGCAAAGGCGGGAGAGCCCTTTATAAAGCCATCAGATCTTGTGAGAACTCACTCACTATCACGAGAGCAGCATGGGGGAAACTGCCTCCATGATTCAATTACCTCCACCCGGTCTCTTCCTTAACACGTGAGGATTATGGGGATTACAATTCAAGATGAGATTTTGGGTGAGTACACAGCCAAACCATATAAATATGCGTATATATACACACACACATATTTGTATATAAGCCAAACTAACAATAAAGAAAGCTGGTGAAGTGGCTCTACACATATTATATATGATAAAACATTTTAAATGGTCCATTTCCAAGGCATGATAAGTCCAAGTACCGGCAGCCAGCCTGTGAATGTAACAAACAACACGACTTATGCACCTAGAAGGTCACAATGAGTGAACAGAATATAGAGGAGGAGTCAGCCCATAAAAGGGAAGAAAATTTCATTATTGGGAAACTGAAACTTAAACGGGGAAGGGGACCAGGGCATAACCTTATAAGGGAGATAATGAAACTTAGGTGATGTCCAGGAAGATTGTAATCCCATAGTACTCAACCAGTGAGGAACTGGGTAAGGAACCTGCATACTAGGAGATAAATTATCTGTTGAACAGCCCTGGGTGTGTCTGCCTACCAGACACCTAATCTTGCAAGACTGCCATTAAAAGTCTTGCTTCTGCTGCACTTCCTATCTCCGAGTCCATTCTGGACAGGTGAATGTGTGTTTCTCACATATAGATAGATAGATAGATACCTATATATCTACATATATAGATTATATATATACATGCACATATATATTTCTCACATATAAAATATATATATCTCAAAGTAGATTTTTTTAGTTAAAAATAATTTAATTTAAATGGTGATTAGTCAAAACAACAAAGTCGTCAATATGTTCTCAATAACTGTTACATGATTCCTCATTTAGCAATTTCTCAATCTTTAGGTATCTTTAATAATTTGTGTCTGGTTTGGGAATTTTTCAGAAGGTTGTGCCGTTTTTCCTAAGTACTTTTAGCTAATTCTGTAAGTCTGAACCATTAGCATACTAAAGTTTTTTAAATAACCTAAATGCTACAGCGGAAACAAGAATTTTGTGCTATGTCCAGGAACCATAAACATATGCAGTCAATAAGTTAAAATATAGTCATAAAAAAGTATCCATTGAAATGAAAAACAAAATAAGAAGGCAATCAAATTGTACATAATATGTTTTCAAGTTAAAAAATTAAAATTAAAAGATTATTTAAATATATATATATGCACAGAAAGGGATTCAGAAAGGTAGACATCATTGTTCAACAGAAACCGTGATTTTTTTTTAATTGACAAATTATAATTGTGTATTTTTATGAGGTGAAAAATGATGTTATGTCATATGTATACAATGTGGCATGATTAAATCAAGGTAATTAACATACTCATCACCTCAAATACATATCTTTTTTTGGTGATGAGATGATTTGAAATTTACTCTCTTAGTAATTTTAAAATATATGATACATTATTATTAACTATGGTTATCATGCTGTACAATAATCTCAAAAAACACTTTTCTCCTAACAGAAACTTTGTACTTTTTAACCAACAGTTTTAAATGGTTTAAAAGGGTTTAACTAACCCTTTCCACATCCCCTTCATCCCCAATCTCTAATAATTACCATTCTACTCTCTGATTCTTATGCATGTTCGATTGTTTTATACTCATATAAGTGAGTTTATGTGGCATTTGTCTCAAAGTAGATTTTAAAAGAAAGAATATTACCAGGGATAAAGGATGTCATCCATAATGATAAAAGGGTTAATTAATTCATCAGTAGAACCATAAATGTTTATACGCCTAATCACAGAGCTTTGAAATGAATGAAACAAAGGCTGACATACAGCTGTAAGAAGATATAGATACATTCAAACTACAGTCAGAGTTAAATATCCTTCTTTGAATAATTGATAGAACAAGTAATTAAAAAATAAGCCATTACACCATAGACTTAAACACAATTAACCAACTTGATCTAACTAACATTTATAGAACAATCACCCTACAACAGCAGAAGACACATCCTTCTAATGTACATACAGAATATTTACAAAGATAAACCATGTTTTGGCCCATGAAACATATCTCAATAAATGTAATAAGATCCACTTATACAAATTACGTTTCTTACAACAATGAATATGTTATAAATAACCAAAAGAGCTCTGAAAATTAGGTAATTTCCAAATAACCTAAATATTTGGAAATTAAATTATGTACTTCTAATAATCCATGGGAAAATGATTTTTTTAATTAGAAATTGTCTTGAACTAAATAAAAATGACAATATAATCTATTACATTGTGTGAATGATGCAAAAGTAGTTAGGGAAAATTTATAGCACTGAATATCTATAATATAAAACAATTCTCAAATCAACAATTTCCACTTTCACCTTAATAAAACTGGGGTAAAAACAGTAAATTAAGTCCAAGCTAAACAGAAGAAGAGAAATAATGAAAATCAAAAGATTAATCAGTAAAATAGAAAACAGGAAAACAGCAGAGAAACTCAATGAAACCCAAAGCTTGTTCTTTGATATCAATTTTCTTAATAAACCTTTAGCTAGACAACTTAGGGGAAAAAAAAGAGAAAAAATAAATTACTCATTTCAGGAATGAGAGAAGTGATATGACCACAGATTCTATAATTACCGAAAAACAGTGAGGAAATATTATCAGGAGCCTAATGGATATAAATTCAACAACTTAGATAAAATATACAAATCCCTTGAAAGATACAAACAACCAAAGCTCAAAGAAATAGATAAATTTAATAGCCCTATATTTATTAAAGCAGTTGAATTTGAAACTAAAAAATCGGGCCAGGCATGGTGGCTCACACCTGTAATCCCAGCACTTTGGGAGGTCGAGGTGGGTGGATCACCTTAGGTCAAGAGTTTGAGACCAGCCTGGTCAACATGGCAAAACCCATCTCCATTTAAAAAAAAAAAAAAAAAAATAGCCAGGCATGGTGACCGGTGCCTGTAATCCCAGCTACTCGGGAGGCTGAGGCAGGAGAATAGCTTGAACCTGGGAAGCAGAGGTTGCAGTGAGCCGAGATCAAGCCATTGGATTCTAGCCTCAGCAACAAAAGCAAAACTTCATCTCAAAAATATAAAAATAAATAAATTTAAAATTTTTCCTACAAAGAAAATCCCACCCGCGATGGCTTTATTGTAAATTCTACCAAATATTTAAAGAAAAGAAAACCAAACACCATATGTTCTCACTCGTAAGTGGGAGTTGAACAATGAGAACACGTGGACACAGGGAGGGAAACATCACACACTGGGTCCTGTTACAGGGTGGGGGGCTAGGGGAGGGATAGCATTAGGAGAAATACCTAATGTAGATAATGGGTTGATGAGTGCAGCAAACAACCATGGCATATGTATGCCTATGTAACAAACCTCCACGTTCTGCACATGTATCCTAGAACTTGAAGTATAATAAATAAATAAATAAACAAGAAAGAAATAATATCAATTTTATACAAAATCTAGAAAATCAAAGATAAGGGAATATTTTTCAACTCACCTCTCTATGGGGCCTGCTATAGCAGCCTGGCCAATACGGTGAAACCCCGTATCTAATAAAAATACAAAAATTAGCCTGGTATGGTGGTGGGTGCCTGTAATCCCAGATACTTGGGAGGCTGAGGCAGGAGAATCGCTTGAACCTGGGAGGCAGAGGTTTCAGTGAGCTGAGATCACGCCATTGCCTGGGTGACAAGAGTGAAACTCCATCTCAAACAAACAAACAAACAAACAAGAAGTTTTTTTAAAGTAGGAAAAAAGAAAATGACAGACCTATATATATCATAAACACAGATACAGAAATCATCAATGATATGTTTGCAAATTAAGCCTGGCAATATATAAAAAAGATAAAATATCATGAGCAAGTGGGGTTTATCCCAGGAATGCAGGCTTGGGCTAGCACTCAAAAATCAATGTGAATCACCATGTTAATAAAGTAAAAAAGAACCATGTGATTATCTCAACAGCCATAGAAATGGCATTTGACAAAATCCAGCCTCTATTCCTGATTTTTTTAAAATAAAGTCTCATCAAACTAGCAATAGAAGGAAACTCCCAAAACATGATAAATGGCACTTAATGAAAAAGCTTTGGTATGCCATACATAATTTAGTGGTAAGGACACTGCTTTTCCCTCATTATCAGGAATAAGACAAGGATGAGCACTCTCACCATTTCTACTTAACATTGTTCTGAAAGTTCTAGCCAGTAGCAATTAGGCACTTCATTAAAGAAGATAAATGGATGGCAAACAAGCTCCAAAGAAGACGTTCTACGTTATTTGTTATTAAATGCAAATTAAAAGCAAATGATATCTACATACCTATTCCCATGGCTAAAATTTCACACCAAGTGTTGGCAATGTTGTGGAGAAACTGGAATCCTTAAACTTCTTGCTGGAATGTAGAGTGGTACTACCACTTCTGAAAACAATACCTAGGTGAGGTTGATAGGTGTAGCAAACCACCATGGCACATGTTTACCTATGTAACAAACCTGCATGTCCTGCACATATATCCTGGAACTTTAAATTAAATTAAATTAAAAAAAAAATTTGACAATTTTTTTTCCACACTACAAACGGGAATTTTTATTGATGCTTCTGACCCATGTTCTCCTATGGGCCTAGAGACCATGTATATTTTTGATATTGATTGCATTATCTCATTTACATGGTGGAATGTTAAAAGAATTGAGTACAGAGATAGAGAGTTTAAAACGGTGATTACCAGGGGCAGGAAGCAAGTGGTGGTGGAAGAAATGGGGAGATGTCATTGGATTCAGCACTATTTGTGGTTTCAGGCACCCACTGGGGATCCTGGGACATATCCCCTGCAAATAAGCAGGGAGTACTGTATCTGCTACTTTGTATTGTCTGACAGTTTCTTAAAATACTACACATACATATGATTCAGCCATCCCACTTATAGGTGCTTACCCAAAAGAATAAACCATATCCAGATAAAGACTGGTGCATAAATGTAGCTTTATTTGTATTGAAATGAAGCTTTATTTGTATTGAAAACAATCTGGAAACAGCCCAGATGTTAGCAGCAGAGGAATGAGTAAAGAAATCATGGTATATTTATGTGCAATGAAATACTACTCAGCAATAAAAAGGAATGAACACATTTGATATACCTAACAACATGGATGATTCTCAAAACAGGCTGAGTGAAGGAAGCCAGACAAAAAGAATACATGCTGCATGATTCTATTTACATAAAATTCTTAAAATACAAACTAATCTATACTGAGAGAAAGTGGATCAGTGACTGCCTAAGGAATGGGTCAGGGGGTGATGCAAGAGAGATAATAGAGAAAAGTACATTAGGAAATTTTGGGAGGATGAATGTGTTTAATCTCTTGGTTGTGGTGATAACTTTACAGGTATGATGTATACATAGTCAAAACTTATCAAATTGTACATTTGAAATATATGCCATTTATTGTTTGTAGTTATACATCAATAGAACTATTAAAATAAAATTGATATGTTTTACCTGTTTTTATCTCAGGAACTCAACCTATAAGTGTATGCTTTAAAACTGCCTTAATTTTAATGAGATAAAAATCTATACCTTTTGGAGTACAGGCTCTCATGTTGGCTTTAGGATAGACAGCCAGAAAAGGTATAAAGTTACAGAAAAATGTCTTTCTTCCAATAAAGTCTTCTGAAAGTTCTGCAAGAGAAAAATAATAATGTAGCTGAAGTCGTTACCTAGGAAAAGTACATTTAAAGATAATAGCACAGACAACATTTTAGCTGAAAATTATGAAGTTTTAATTAGTCTGCAAGCTTTCAAAAATCCCTTTAGGTAAATTGCAATAGCAACAGATGGCAGAAAATTTGGAAATCACAGTAGTGGGCACAGTGTCTTAAAATGTAGATATCTGCCTAAAAAATTAACAAAACCTTATATGTAAACACTCTGATCCAATGTACATGTTTAAAAATAGGTTATTTTTCACTGACAAAGTAAGTTAAATATGCATTAAAGTTATCCACAGGATGCCTGCATCAATATTCTTTGAGTCTTCAGAAAAAGGTGTTTTTATAAATTTTGTTTCTTTCATGATGATGACAATCTCTTGATGTGACAATTGTTTTCTCCTGATTCATCACTTAATCAGAAGTACTGAAAGACTGTAAAATTAGTAAGCTAGATCTATACCACTTGCAAATTCATCACTGACTGAATGAGTGATTAAATTGCCCAGCTTTTCTTTTTATAGGATGTCCAAGACAATTATACTGAAGCTCAATTGAAATTGATTTGGTTGGTTCATTCATTCACTCATATATTCCTACAATACTCTCAGTAATTTAGCATATATCAAACGCTAAAATAGACATTAAGGATTTAAAGTCAAATAAGGCCCAGAAATCCCTGTGGTGAAGAAACAGGCAATTTAGTGTGAAATTAGACACCAACTTGAAAATATAATGGGATAAGTATGATGGTAGAATTCATGCACAAGATAAGGAAAAAACACCCCCAGGTGTACCTATTCCTAGACTTGAGTGAGCTCAGTAAAACCTGTACAGAGAAGGAATATTGGAGTTAATAAGGCAAGGGTAGAAGATGCAGAATATGAATTGCCAGGAATTGAGTGAGCCACTTTCTCTTTATAATAAAATTTGATTGACCTAATGTTATTTTTGCTATGTAGCTTTCTGATAAGTCAATTAATCAGTTGAGCTTAACTTCCAATAAAGTGGTTGACATATCTTCCCAGACATTTGACCAAAGCTTCATTGATAAAGCAATATAAGATTTTATGTGTCTGAATGATGAAATAGATCCACAATTAAAGTGCAGCATAGAGGGTATTCTGGAACCTCTTCATCTGATACTCCACTCAGTGAGATCCCAATCTGATCTCCTAACATTCTCCTCACTGAAGTCTTAGATCATGGGCTTTGGAGTCAGAAAGACCTGGGTTAATCTTGTGACACTGACACCAAATATTGTTTGAATTTGGGTTTAATCTCTATCTGCTTCAGTGTTGTCATCTATACTGCAACATGAGTACAGTACTATCTATTTTATGTGGCTGTTGTAAGAGCCAAACGATGTAACATTTGTGAAGTACACTATAGTAGTGGTTACTTAGTAAGAACTTGGTGAACATACACGCTACAGAATGCAGAGCTATATACCCTAGCACTTGCTTTGATATAGTATTTTTGTACTCCAGATAAAATAGAAATGGGTTTGAGAATCTTTATCCTGAGGTGGAAGTTGCAGAGATTTTTAACAGTGATACAGAAGCTTAAAGAGTTCTCTGTTTCACAAGGACGTTTAGAATCTTATCTGAAATATCTGAAGCTCCACAATGCTAACCTACAACTATTAACACTCTTTGCACTTGCTAATGATCAGTAGTGCAGCTTGTTAAGAACTGATTTGCCATGTAATTTTGACCTGCATGGAGTAATTGCCAAAAGCAAGGCAATGTCATAATGATATCTGGAATTCATCATTGCACCCTGCCCAGTGCTATTCTGGTGGCACAACTGCCTGCCCAGTACATAGATTTCATCAAGAGAAGTTACCTGTGACAGAAAGGAAGTTTCTGCAACCAGGATTACTTTTCTATAACACAAATGTAACTCATGCTACAGTCTAGATATTCAAATAAAAATAAAATTCCTTTATCTTTTTAATCGATTATCTGTACTTCATAAAGTTCCCAGTCACTTTTTTTTTTTTTTTTTTTTTTTTTTTGAGGAGTCTTGCTCTGTCGCCAAGGCTGGAGTGCAGCGGCGTGATCTTGGCTCACTGCAACCTCCGCCTCCCGGGTTTAAGCGATTCTCCTGCCTCAGCCTCCTGAGTAGCTGGGACTACAGGTGTGTGCCACCACACCCGGCTAATTTTTGGTATTTTTAGTAGAGACCGTGTTTCATCATGTTGACCAGGATGGTCTCAATCTCCTGACCTCGTGATCCGCCTGCCTCAGCCTACCCAAAGGTAGGTGTGAACCACCCTACCGTGCCTGGCCAAGGCCCCACTCACTCTTTAGCAGGAAAAAATTAACTAAATGTCCAGTGTCATTTACATTTATAATAATTGAAATAGTGATTAAGTTAACATAATATTAGACTTTCTAGGAATAGTTCAGTTTCTGGAGTGGTCATTTTCTCTTCTTGCTTCTCTCTTTGATGCAGTGTCCTAGAGTATAAATGGGGAAATTCATGGTTCACGAGATCACTTACGAGCAAATGATGCAGGGTCTTTTTTGCACAGTGTTTTTCTCATGTTTAGTGTGGTGCTTAGATGTTCTCTAATCTCAAGATTTGTATATCTAAGTGCTTACTCGACATTTTATGTAGCTATCCAACAGATATCAGAAACCGAAATATTCAAAACAGAACTCAAATTGTATTTCTTGCTTAACCTTCTCCATTCATATAAATGGTCCCATGATCACCCAGTTGCTCAAACAAAAACTCTAGGAGTCATTTCCTTTCCCTTATCTTCCCCATCTAATGTTCAGTAGAGTCTATCAGTTCTGCTAAAAACATGTTTTGGATCTATCGTCTTTTCTGAGTCATCTTTGCTATTATTATGGTTCAAACTGCATTATCTCTTGACTAGATTCCTGTCGTAACTTTTCGTGTGTTTTCAACTCTATTCTTCACTTGCCAGTCAGGTTGAACTTAAAAATGTCAATCAAATTCACAATTTCCTTCAAAACTGTCAGTAGCTTCCACTGCATGTAGAATGAAATCTTGTCTAATCATATAAAAATTGAGGTTACCTTGCCTTACATCCCATGCAATATCCAGCTCCTGCTGCATGTCCAATGTCATCATTCTCATTCCCAAACACAATGACTTCTATTCTGTTCCCTGAGCAAGAAAAACTCTTACAGGCCTTAGAACCTTTACAATTCTCTGCTCTATGTGCCTGGAAATGCTCTTCTCCAGGCTTGTAGCAAGTTAAACTGCTACTTCATCAGAGAGGCTTCTGCCCATAAGTCAAGAGTAGCAGAATTAAGTTCTTTGCTTTCTATCACATCACCTTCTTTCTATCATATCACTTATTGCAATTTGTAATTATTGATTAATTAATATATTCCTTTTTTACTAACTTATTTTCTTTCCCTCCCTTACTATAAGTTCCATGAAGGCAGGAATCATACTTGTCTTGTTACCATGATTTATTTTACCACCATTCACTGAATGGAATGGATGCATATATCACTATATACTGCAGTTTGGTATGCATTCAATTATGCTTAAAATGATTTGTCAAACTACATAATTCTTTCCCTAGTTGTCATAATGTGGCTTTAGTTATTTAAAACTACTGTTGTTACCACTATAACCACTATTGCCTTTTAAATGTTCTATAATAAAATAACTGATGTCTCCTAACAGGCAATTGGCAACAAGAGCATGGTTCTTCAACTGGGCAAAACTGGTGGAAATTACCAGAGTGTTGTTCATATCTTCTACTATAAGAGTCAGGACTGTGTCAGTAGCATTTTAAGAGCTAGCGATGATGATTGCCTTGAAAGTTGTCATTCAGAAAGTTGAGATAACCTACATTCACTTAGGAGAAATATATAGCTTCTATTCATAGATCAGCACCCTTTCTGGGGTGTGTACTTTATCTGTAATCATCCAGATCTAAATTTTATGCCCAAAGCTCTGATAAAATAGACAATCCAAATATCCTTTGCTTTTTATGATGCTGGTCCATGAAGCATGATATTGCATGAGACAAGTATCACAAAGAATTTTCACTTGTCCTGAGGCCTGGAAAGACCTAATGAAATTTAATTTGTTTTGCTTGGAGCACTATTGACTCGAGCATATTGGATTCATCCAGAAACTAATCTCTGAAATCCTGGAAATAACTGCTTTGGCATTAAGTTTTTCCTCCTATTTTGTATCATTTTGACTGTTATAAATATGTGCAGAAATTACTCAAAACTGAACCTGTGGTGGTTAAATTTTTACATTAGACTTTTCAAACTTGAACTTTCCTCAAATTTATGCAATGAAAGAGAATTCAAGAGAGTCTTTCTCCCAGGAAACTTTCTTAGAAAATAATTTTAAGCTAACCAATGGAGTGCTTGTCTTTTCTCTTTTCAAAGATTCTTCAGAATTAATTTTCACAGCCACTTTTCACCTTTACACCTTTTGGTGAAACTTTGAGTCTGACAAATGTGTTAAATAGCTCAGACTAGCAGATATTAATGTGGAAATTGACACCCATCAGCCCCAGTTCCTACATTTATGTCTGTGTGCCTTTGGCCAAGTTATTTAACTTTTCTGAGCCTCTACTTTTTCCATTATAAAATAAGAATACTGTACTAAGACTGCCTGCTATGGAATATAATTCTCAAGGATTAATGGAGATAAGTAAATGCCTTAACCAAGGGGTTGGCATTGCATGTCCAATGAATAACTGCTATCACTAGCTATACTGGTGACTAACTTTTCTTTTAATTAATTCTTTGTGTCTCACAATCTTTGACTGTAAATTAATTATACATTTTTGTAGAAAAAGTTTGCTGTGTTTTTTAATGTTTAGATGCAATAATTATCCTTTTACTAACATTTTTCCTATTATTTGTTTTACTTTTTACTACTTAAGAAGGTAAAATATCATTATATAGGCATTATATATTTTAAATGTGTTTATAACTCTAGTGTTCATTTTCAGGACAGCTCTCACCACAACTTCACTGGATGTAGTTGTATAACAAAACTATTTATTCCCTTCTGTTCATACTTTGGCCTTATAAAATATAAAAATATATAAATATAAAATCACTTTCTGCTATAATGAAATTGGATTTTATACCTTTTTTCACATTCAGAGAAGTAGCGAAGAGATTCCTTTCAACCTTATGTTCATTCTCTTACTAACTTTTCACCAAAGAAGGGCTAATAATGTAATTGGTGACAACCTGTGGCAGTCCTTTCCAAGGGGGCAGTATTCCTGGGCCTTAGTGCAGCCATATGGGAGCGTTTCCTCCCCTTTGTCTCATTATCTACTAAAAGGATTTAGACTAATTTTTGTGCCACCATTTTTCTTACATTTTATCCCCCTTATAGAAAGCATGCATGAAAGTATTTGCCACAGAGGCAAGGCTGCCCACACAAGTCCTCTTTGTTCTAGTGTTTCTGACTGTGGTTGGAAATGTGAGGTAACCCTCACTCCATGAAACTGATTGGGTAAGGAGATATAGAGTCTGTTTGAAAGACCCAGGTGTTCCATAAACAGAAAGTAGGAAGGAAGAAGCTTCTGGTTCTAACTTATCATAGAAGCCCTGCTTTGAGAGAGTTCTAGCTTACCTAGAAATTAGGAAATGTGCATGGTTATTTTTCTTGTGTATAGCATGCTTCAAAGGATACTCCCTAAGAGAGAAAAGGAGCATGAAAGTTTTAAGTCATCCACAACCCCTAGCATTATGCTCCTTCTTTCAGAGCAATTCCAGTAATGGTTTGATACATTCAATGTCGTTATAAGAGAGGATAGTCCACTTGTATTCATAGAAGACTTTTACTGACTATTTTGGGTTTTCACTATACATGATTCCCCTTAAATTCCACCTAGAAAAGGTTTTCACAGTATACAATTTTATTTTTTTTAAAGAAAAGACTCCAGACAGTGAAATAAACACTAGTTCTAAATATAGCCTTCATACTCTGCAGAAGGCAGAGGTAATCTCCTCAAGAACCCAACCATGTAATTTGACCACTGTTTAATGTCACAGGGACTTGCAGGATCTATTTATATAAATTAACAGGCACTGATATGGTTTCAAATACATTTCTACAACCCATGTCATTCTTTTCTTGTGTTTTATAACTTCACAGTCTCAGGAAGAAAAAGTCAATTTTACTTTTAAGATTAAACTTGAAGAAATCAACAAACAAAATAACAATAATTAAAATATTCGACTTGATGTTCCCAGAGCTATTAGTGACACAGTACAAAAAAAAAAAAGCTATTTTTCAACACGAAAAATAGCTGGAGAACAAATTACCATTTCAATGAAATCTGATAGTGAAAGGTTTAAGAGCAGAGCCACAGGCTCTGGAGTGAAACAGAACTGGGTTTGAGTCCTTAGCTGGGCAAACTTAGACTGGTTATATAATTGGCCTGAATATCCTTCTGAGTGGAAATGTGGTGAAAACTCCTTCCCCATAGGGTCCGGGTAAGTATCTGTGATAAGTCGTCAAGCTTATAGGACAGTGCCTGACACGCAGTAAGGGTTGAAAAATGCCAGTGATCAGTTAGATTCAGTGCTTAATAAGTCAGCACTAATCTATAAATAACTCACAATAAATTTCAGACAGTACAAGAATATTCCGGTTTTTATTTTAACACATTTCATAGCTGACTTCAAGATCTTCAAAAAAAAATTTTCTTTTATAAAAGAAGACATTAGTAATGCATTCATGTATTTATTTGAAGACATTGTAATAGTAAACGGAATTAACATCTTCATTTGTTTCCCAACTTCAGTGTCTTCTCATTCTCTGATTCACAGAACTACCCAATCAATCTTCCTAAAGAACAATTACCATCTTGTTATTCTCTTCTCCAAAACTCTTTACAGAGTCCCCATTACCCACTGAATGAAGACCAAACTTATTATCTTGCTTTTTAAGACCCTCCACAAATATGTCCCTAACCTGTCCTTCAAAAATTATTCCTCACTCTTTTCCTTTATGAGTCTTATGTTATAGCCAAACTGAATTAGATTAAAAATTCCTTAAAGTCAGAGGTCTTCATTTATTTGTCTTTGTAACTCTGATATCTATTATACTGCAATGTATAGTGTGTATGTCCTTCCCAGTCAATACCAATATTAGTGGTCTCTAGGTTTGTTGATTTTTTTCTTACCCTTTCCAAAATTCACATCACAATTTATCATTGTCATTTTAAATGCTTTAAAATGACATTTAAAGAGTTTTCTGAAATGTTAGTGACTGCCAAACAATTCTAGTGCCTGCCATTTCAACTGCATTATGAAATTGTTAACTATAGTACTAAGATGATCCCAGGGGAAACATTCTGATATCACTTGCAATATATTGTTGATGCCTTCTTTATTTGCAACCTACCTAATCCAACCTTAACCCAGGCCTTTCCCATCTGAAGACAGGGCTACCACAGATACTGAATCTTTGCTTAGCCTCGTGTTGCAGAGAGTATATTTTTGTGTGTTACTTGTTTAGTAAAGGAATGAGTTAAAGGCCTTATCGAAGCGTGGGATTTGTGCTATTTTATTTTCCTAACTAGTGGATAGTATGCCACTATTGTGAAGAAAATAAACATAGTCAATTTTAATATTATTTTAAAGAACATACTGTTTTCAATTCAATACACTGTGATTATTTATATAATTATATATTAATTATTCATAGACTTGTTATAACTGCTTGTAATATTAGTGCTTTAAAACAGAAAGGCATAAAGGTAACTCTCAAAGTTTTAAAGAAAAAAGAGGACAAATGATAGGTATTACATGACTAGTAAGATGCTTTTCCATCTCAGTAATCATCACTGCCCCATTACTCAAGTCAAAAACACAGAAGTCATCCTTCCCTTATTCCCTTATCTTCTGCGTCCAAATTAATAGAACCAGGTTCTATTAGTTTTTCCAAGAAAATATGTTCTGAGTCTGCTCCTCCCTCATCTCCACTGCAACCATATTAGTGACAGATGCACTTCAAACATAGTCATTTTCTTATTGAATTACTACAATCATATCATCCTAATTGGCTTCTCACCTACCTGTCTCACCCTTCTATAATTCATTCTAAAGTTAACCAACGATTCTTACTTTCCTCCTTGAAACCTTCTAGTTGTTTTCTATTGGATGTAGAATGGCACCCCAAATCCTTACCATGGCCTGCATAGAAGACCTCCATGAGGTCCTCCCCAGCAACCTGTCCTGCTCCCTCTCCTACTAGTAAGTTCCTTAAATAAATCAATCTACTTTACAATATAGGGCCTTCGACATACTTCTGCCTCTGCTTGGATGTATTTCCCTCACGGTTTGCATATTTTTTCAGGCTGCAATGCAAATATCATTTTATCAGATAATCTTTCCCTGACCATTCAATCTTAAAGATAATTTTTAGTCCTTTGCTATCATATCAGTCATTTAATTGGCTTCATAAATATTTACTACAGTAATGAATTGGTTGATAATCTTGCTCATATATTTACTGCTTTTTTTGTATTTTTCCTCCCTTCCTACTTGTCTAAATTAGAAGACACTTGAGAGCCAGAAAACTATCTTCTTGTTAACTTCTATATACCATGGTCTAGAACAAGAGTTGGGAAACTATGGCTTCTGAAACAACATAGCTTGCTGCCTTTTTTGTACACAAAGTTTTGTTGGATCACTGCAACACCCATTTATTTAAATATTGCCCATGGCTGTTTTCCTGCTACGGTGACAGAGTCAAGTAGCTGTAACAGAGATCGTATAGCCTCAAGCCTAAAATATTTACTTTCTGACTATTTACAGAAAAAGTTTGCCAAATCTTAAGACTTGAGGGAAGCTAAGAAAGTTGCAAAAAATGATCAGTTATAGTCAAGGACCTAACCTATTTCAGAGCTTAAATTAGGGTATTAACAGTAGACAATAAGAGAAGTAGAGACATCACCCAGAGACAGAATCTACAGCATTTGACAACTGGCTGGGTGTAAGGAATAAAGGAAGAAGGTGAGGTGACTGCAGGGTTTTAAGTCTGGGTTACTTAGAGGATGTTGGTACCATTAACAAAAAACTGGGATGTAAGAAGAAGGATGTGATCTGGAAAACGACAATGAATACAGTATTGGAAGTATTACACAAAATGTCAGCAGTACATTGTGTCAGAGATGGCAAGCTGACAGCCGTTTAGAGCTCAAGAAAGTGACGGAGACTAGAAAGCTATATTTCAGATTCACATTTGTTTGACCAAGAACAATTTTTGATATTTGGAAAGTAAAGACTCAAGGAGATTTCAAAAAAAAATCTATTTAAGAACAGGACTTCAAGAAATTAATATATTTGATAATGAAAAGAGACACGAGAGAAAGAAATAGTCATTTAAGAAGGAAAATTACATTGGTTTCCAGAAGAAATGGTTTTTGAGTGCTGCTCCAAAAAGTTTAAAATGTAAAATGGAAGAGAGAAATAGAGAAAAATTTTACACATTCATAACAAAAATTATTTATATACCTATATATAAACATAAAAACAGAATTCTTATCAATTAAAAATAAAAATGCTAGTGCATTGTACTTGTAAGAATAAAGGTGTGATTGTTATAACAATCGTTCAAACAACAGTAACTTAAACAATATAGAAATGAATTTCTCTCTCTTATAGTAGTCTGAGCATGAGCATTTCAGGGCTGATATGGCAGCTCCATGGGGCGGTGATGAGCACCAAGCTACTACTAGCTTTTGATTCTGTAATTCTTAACATGCATGTTCCTCTTTGTGACTAAACAGCTCCTCCAGTTTCTGCCATCATATTCTTATTCCAGTGAGCAAGAAGAGGAGAAGAAAAGTAGAAGGCACCCCTCCTACTTTCTCTTTGTGGGCACAACCCAGGTATTGCACACATTAGTACTGCTCATATTGCATTAGCCAGAAAGTAGTCTCAGGAGCACTCCAGCTGCCAGGAAGGATGGAATATGTCTTTATTCCAATGACCCACAAAATGTATGGGTTTATTATTAACTAAAGAAAGACAGCAGATATAGGGGACGGCTGGCAGTCTCTGACACATACTGCCTCAAAAGAAGAAATGCTACACAGAATATGAGAAAAAAATCACCAAGAATACGAATGCCCTAACTATAATCAAATAAATGGAAAGTATAACAAGACAGCAGACAATTCTATCACATTGACAATTCTACAATATTCTCAGGTAAACAGACCTAACCACCCATGCCTATATCTCCATGCAGTCTAGACTACCTCCATATCACACCTAGACTATGACATTTGCCCCCAACCCATCTCCCTGTTTCAAGTCTTGTCATTCCCAATTAATCCTCGAAAATGCTTTCAAGTGATCTTCAAGAAAATCCAAATCTTTATGACCTTACTTTTTCCATAGGAAAAAAATCCAGGATTCTTGACATGGTATTAGACCTTATGGATCTTCACCCTTACCCCATATATGTACATGCTGCCAGCCGTCAAGAAATGCTTACAGTTTCCCTAATGAACCTTAACATTTCACATTTTTGCTGAGACTGATTGCTCAGCCTGAATGCTTTCCCCTGGTCTCCTGGTAAATGCCTACTCATCTTTGGATTCGGCTCAAATGTAACTTCTGTAAGTTATTTCTGATGTCTCACTTTACCACAAATAGAAGTGATTTCCTCAGCTGTGCCCCTAGTGCATCTTGTATATACTTTTATTACTTTATCACACATTTTTGTGTTGTTTCAGTTTGGCTTCTGCTTTGCCTACCTCAATCATTAAGAAATTAAGCTCTTTGAAACATAGGATAGCATAATCTCTTTCTTATATCTGCCACGTAACAGGCCTTCACTAAATGTTATTGGTGAAGTTACTGGGACCAATCTAATAACCCAGTCTCCTTAAATCCTGAATTAGAGTAGAAAGGGTCAGTGTTACCTGAAGGCTCACAGGAAATTTTGTTAGACATAGCTGTTCCTGTGCCTTGACACTTGAACACTGCCCTGGCCTGGGCTTTCATAGAAAAAAGCAAGAGCAAAACCCATGATATATTTCTTCTTTAAAAAAAAAATGTTTAAGAGACCACTATTAAAGTATCTTTCAGTCTGCTTCCAAGTTTTAGCCCTTCTGATGCTGCAGCAGCACACCGGAAGGATGAACTCAGAGTGGGGTCTGGTGTTTTTAGTCCGGGAATCTTTTTGTCTCCTTTGATACACAAAATAGGACATGGATAGACTCCTTCTTGATCCTGGCTATAAACATCAATTAACAGAGAAATGTACACTAATCATTTTTATTACTTCTCTTGATATGTAGGCTCTTTGTGGGAAGGAACATGAGAAAATTAAATTTGACTAAGTAAAAATAGTTCCAAGTCTCAGGAGATGTTTTTTAATGGTGACAAAATGAAAACTAGAAAGAGTCATTAGGCAATTATCTGACCAGTTCTATTTCTGCCCTGAGTACATTATGCCACGGGCTTAGTACAGAATCTGGAATGAGAAAATTCAGAATCCCTCAGAATTTTTCTGCCACTTGGAGTTCTGTCTGATTTTGTGTATTAAGTCTCCTTGTGATTCACATTAGGACTTTATATTTTTGGGCCTCCAGAACCTCATAACCTGTTAATGCTTCTCAATAAAATTACAATGATTAGTGAATTTGTGTGGCAAGAAAGGGAAAAGGGGAAGTTTTTCCAATTTCAAGGAAATTCAATTAAAGGAATTCTTTTATACTTTATTATCTCTTTATTAATCTGTTCTATTTTGAAAAAATACGTTGTTCCTTCTTGAAGTAATTGCTTTCTTCAAGAAAAGTGTCTCTTTCCGTATATTTTGAAATCAATGATTTTCTTTAGGGTGACTTGTATCACACAGGATTTTAAACTAACAAAGATTATTCCTCAGAATAGAAACATGATCTGAACATTTATTTTTGTATTTGTCAATATTTGTTCTGGACTAAGCCTGCTTTAGTCAGAGATCATCCCTGTTCTTTTGCCGTTTATTTTTCTTTTTCCTTTGAATAGTTTCCAACTGGAGTTGGGAGAGAAACTTCTTTCTTCTATGGCTTTGAAGCTACTTAAGATAAGTCTGGAGCTCCTGGAGGACAAATCTATGGAGTATACTGGTTCAAAACTCAAAACAAAACAAGGATGGTAGGGAGTAAGAAGCAGCGAGAAAGAGGATGAGAACACAAGTCCTGAAATATGAAAGTCTCTGCCTCAAGTTATTCCCCAGGGCGATTTCCTTGTTGCCCTCTTTATAATTTGATCATGTCAACCAACATTTCCCCTTTTCTCCTGAATCTACTCTGAGTTTGGTTTACGTTCTTTGCAATTGAGAACATCCTGACTAAAAAGTGCTCTTCAGTCTTTGACTCTAAAAAAAACTTAAATTTTGGTTTTCCTCTCTGAATATACAAATACAAAAGACTTAATTCTGAAACAAAGAATACCCTTGACATGGTGAATTCACAGTATGGTAACCCCTACTGTATCCTGGTGATGAAAATGATTATCGATAAACTAAAACATGGGGGAAAATGAATGACTATCTATCTCACAGAATCTTTTTTTTTAAATAATAACTTTTATTAGCTTACATAACTGTAAATGCAGAAATTGGGTGGATTTGAACTTAGTACAGAAAACAGGAGTTCTAGATATGTTTTTCTACATGTCTTTTTTTTTTTTTTTTTTTAAGAAGTATGCCTTTCACTATATATGGGCTTATGTTTGGTTCAGCTTCCTTTATGACGGCAGGATGGCTGCCAGTAGCCACTGGGGTAATGTAGTTCCATGTTCATATTCACCAGAAGAAAGGGGGAGAGATCTTGACTTTCCGTGGTTCTCTCCTAATAACAATGAAGTTTCCAGGAATGCTCAAGCAAGGTTTTTCTCATATATAATTGGTTCGTACTATCTTAGCCCATCCTACATCTGAATTTTGTTTAGGCATCAGCCCTTCCTATGTAACTCATGTCCCACTGGGTAAGCTAACCCTAACTCCATCTCCAGAGGTGGGTTCATATTTGTCTAACCCAGCGGGGCAACATCCATTCCCCTGTCAGTAAGTCGATTCTGAAATCCAGGCTTAAGGCAATCATCCTAGAGACTGGGGACATGGCATATTATTGCAAAAGAAAGAACTTATGTTCAGCACTATGCAGGAAGTGAACAAACCCTGGCAGTGAATACCTAGAAGTGAATGAGAAGCATATCACCTGGTTGGCAGTAGCAAGCCGTTTCGTGACCCAAAGGCAAGCTAGCCAGCGGGCAGGGCTGACTCCATCAGGAATGCATTGCTGGACTATCTCACAGAATCTTAAAAGCTTTTGAAAGTGTTAACAATTCCTACTTCCTGATTTTAAATGTAAACGATACAAAATGTCTAATTCCTGTTATTCTGCTTTCTTGGGAGAGCTGGCAGTACTGCCGCAGCTGTCTGTGCAGAGCTGTGAGGAGGACATTGACACCTTTGCCTAATTAATGTGCAGCTTTGTTGGACTTCTGTCCAATCTTTGACAATGCCAGCAGTGATAAGGGACCATTATGGTCTAATGAGCATGGAAAAGTTGGAAATCCAAGCCTCCTGCAGAAATGTTAAAGCCAATCTATTAGTGTGGGGGAGAAAAGGTCTTAAGCCATTCATTCTATTCATTATAAATGTATTTTGAATTAGTATAAAAAAATTCTTATAATTTGATAGCTCTATTATGTAAGTGTAATTTTTTTTTTTTTTTTTTTTTTGAGGCGGAGTCTCGCTCTGTCGCCCTGCAAGCTGTGTTGACTAGTCACAGCAGGGAGAAACAAATAAATTAATCTTTCTTTTCATAAAGAAGTAAAACTGAGTATGTCTAAATCAAGCTTTTTCTTTTTGGCTTTAATGAGGTATAATTGGCAAATAAAAATTGTACACACAAGGTATACAATGTGATGTTTTGATACATGTATACATTCTGAAATGATTACCACCATCAAGCTAATTAACATATCAATCACTTCACATAGTTACCTTTTTTATGGTGGGAATACATAAGATGTATTCTCTTAGCAAATTTCAAGTATACAGTACATTATTATTAATGATAGGCATCACTCTGTCACCAGAACTTTTTCATCTTATAATTGAAAGTTTGTACCCTTTGATCAACATCCCCCCATTTCCCCCAGCCTGCCCTTCTGCCTCACAACCACTATTCTCTTCTGTCTCTACGTATTTGATTTTTTCTTTTATAGTTTCCACACACAAGCAAGTTCATAAACCATCTTTCTGTGTCTGACTTATTTCATTTAACATAAGGTCCTCCAAGTTCATTTATGTTGTTTAAAGTGGCAGGCTTTCCTTCTTTTTAAAGGCTAATAATTCATTGTGTATATATATTATAATTTTTTATTCTTCCATCGACAGACACTTAGGTTGATTCTATATCTTGATTATTGTGAAAAATGTAGATACCTCTTTGAGATAGTAATTTCGTTTTCTTTGAATATATACACAAGCTCAAAATAAATTAAAGATTTAAACATAAGAACTATAAAACTATAAAACTCCTAGAATAAAACAGGCGAAAAACTGTATAACATTATTTATGACACCAAAAGTTCAGGCAGTACCAGCAAAAATAAGAAAGACGAACTACATAAAACTAGAAAATTTCTGTACAACAGAGAAAACAATCAACAATAAAAAGGCAACCCACAGAATGGGAGAAAATATTTTCAAACCATATATCTGATAAGAGGCTAAGTTCCAAAATATATAAGAAACTCATACAACTCAATAGCAAAAAAAAAAACAAAACAAAAAATTCCTAAATAACTTGATTTACAAATGAGCAAACGTCCTGAATAGATATTTTTCCAAAGAAGATACAAAAATGGCCAACATGCGTAAAAAAAGTACTCAGCATTACTAATCATCAGAGAAATGCAGATCAAAACCACAGCTAAGTATCATCTCATACTTATTAAGATGGCTATTATCAAAAGACAAGTGGTAACAAGTGTTATTGAGGTAAGGATGTGAAGAAAAGGGAGCCCATATACATTGTTGGTGGAAAAATTTTTGTTACAGTCATTATAGGAAAAAGTATGGAAGTTTCTCGAAAAATTAAAAATGGAATTACCGTATAATCTAGGTAGAAAGCCAAAGAAAATAAAATTACTAACCAAGTGTTTTGTCTTAATAAGAAGTAGCTGAAGGAAATGTTGTTTAATCTTAGTAGTCTGATATAAAACTGAAAAGTACATATGGTGCAATGTAAATGTTCATCATTAATGTTCACTGCTAGTCCATTATTAATTCATAGTAGGTTACATTGATACTTAAGCTATTACATTTACTTGGAAAATTATACAGAGGATGCCTAACAAATGTCCTAATTTATCCATGCCATTAGCTATCATAACTTGAACTTTCCAATCAAACTGTTTGTGTATGAATATAATACTTAGCACTGTTGTACTATTAGTATGTAAGTAAACAAGACAGATGATATCTCTGCTCTCATATAGGAAACATTCTGTTGAAGGAAAGCCTAATAAAACACTTAACTATAGAATGGGTTCAAGCAATAGTAAGATGGTGTGTTATTAAGATGTATTAGGATATAAGCCTCCTTGAAAAAAATCAAAAGACCTTTGTTGCACCAAATTTCATGCTATAATGATTTCTGTTCGAATGAAACTCCTATTTGCTTCCAGAGGATAAATTTCATTCCAATCGGAGAAAAAGGCTTAAATGACTTCAAGAAACACATTGTAAATTTGCCACCTGTTTTGCATTCTCCTGAGACATTTTCCTCAAGGAATTGATGTGCAAATCATCAAGGTCTACATATTTTTCCCATTACCTACAAAAGTAGTGACTATACAAATTAGAAATTTTGTTCACTAGTAAAAAAAAAAAAAATCAATAAAAGTACACTGCCTGGACACTTCTGTAAAAAGTTGTGATTTTTTTTCTTTCTGAATCATTTCCCCTAAGCCAGTTTCTACTGACAGTTTGTCTCCTCACATTAGTGACAGGAAGAAATAATTAAGTGTAAGTTGTCACTTGTGATCGAAAGATCCATGAAGTAAAAGCGCACTAAATGGGGCAAATGAAATCCTGGCTGTCCTCCCCACATCTGCTCATATAGAGTTAGGAATCATCTCTGAAACATTCCCACTTCTAATTTCCAGATTTTAGTGGATTACAAATGAGAATAATCTAAATTTTTTTCTTGTAGAATCTTGAGGCATTCTTTATTCTTAATCAGTTACCCTTAGGAATATACTCAGAATGTGCCTGAAATTGGGATAAATCTATGTATTATAGTTAGAGTGAAATATTAGTAATTGTTTAATGTTACTACACCTAACTTAACTGTTAGTGTGAATTGTGAGTGGATAAATAAGAAATGTTTATTGGTCTCATTGTTCATTCGTTTAACAAGCATTTAGTGAATACCTTCCATATAGCCGATATTTTTCAAGTAATTGAGAAAATAAAGATAATTAAGATAGTTCCTCACCTCAACTTTCTCTCAGTCTAGAGGAAGATAAAAAATTGATGGTTAGAATATAGCATGGTCAGGGCTATGGGAAAAGAGAAATATCACATGAGAAGGGTGAACAGACATGTGGATGGAATGCTTGTTCTTGGTCTGGAAGGATACTTTGGAGCTATTTAGGAGACTAAGGATGGAAGACTTTTCTGGGTAGGGTAAAATGTAGCAATTGCAATAGAGAAAATTGCAGAAAATGGCCAGTGTCTTTGTCTATTCTGGCTGCTATAACAAAAATACCATAGACTGGATGGCTTAAAAGCAACAGAAGTTTATTTCCCATATCTCTAGATCCTGGAATGTTCAAGATCAAGGTCCTGGCTGATTTGGTGTCTTTTGAGGGCCTGTTTCTTATAAAGCCTTCTTGTTGCTTCCTGGGATGGTGTAAGGAACAAAACAACTCTCTGGGTCATCTTTTATAAAGGCACTAATCCCATGCACAAGGGCTCTGCACTTATGATCTAATCACCTACCAAAGGCCCCACCTCCGATAGGATCCCTTGAGAACTAGGATCTCAACATATAAATTTTAGGAGAACACAAATAGACCATAGTCACCAGCAACTGCAGAGTCAAGTAAATATGAGGCCGCACCGGTGGGGAGCAGCAAGTAATGTGGTCTAACTGGGGAGAAGGGTAAGGAAGGAATAATGTAGGAGATGAGCCTGAAGAAAGAGAGGCTACGCTCAAATCATAAAGCCTCAAATGCTTACTTGAGAAGTTTGCATTGTATTCTGAAGGTTATAGGAGGGCACTGTAAATTTCCAAACATGGCTGGTTTTGTATTTTACAAGGGTTACTCTGATATTAAGATATTAGTAAGACTGGGGATAAGAGACCAGTTAGCAAGAGAAAAAGAAGGAATGAAGATGCCCTCCCTTCATCTCCATTAAAAAACTGGAAAGATGGTTGTGCTTCTACCTGAAAATGGAAATGAGAAGAAGAGGCTTTCTTCTTTGAGAGGTAGAGGTTGAAGAGAAAGGCCAAGTTCGATGTGAGTATTCCAGTTTCAAAGGCATGTACAACATGTAAAGCAGAGAGCACAGTAAAAAGGGTATAAGAGGTTAGAGAAAGTATGGCTTAGAAATAGACCTTATGGGTATTAGTCTCATTGGTTCTGGCTACCTCCATTTCTATCAAGCTCATGTTGCATGGGGTGCTCTGTTATGGGTTTGCCTATTTTCACTGTTGGTAAGAATCATCTAAGGTATTCATTAAAATATTTTTTTTTTTTTTCTGAGATGGAGTCTCGCTTTGTTGCCCAGGCTAGAGTGCAGTGGCGTGATCTCAGCTCACTGCAACCTCCACCTCCCGGGCTCAAGCAATTGTCTGTTGCAGCCTCCCGAGTAGCTGGGATTACAGGTGCCCACCACCATGCCCGGCTAATTTTTTTATATTTTTAGTAGAGACGGGGTTTCACCATCTTGGCCAGGCTGGTCTTGAACTCCTGACCTCGTGATCCACCAACCTCAGCCTCCCAAAGTACTTTAAAAAAGAAATGAAGATATTATCAGTTCTAGTCCCAGACTGGGTGAATCAAGATCTCCAACAAAAAGACCTGGAGACCTGCTAGTCTTATTTTGTTTTATAAATAACACCCTCAGAGGATCTTACCAGCATGGAATTCTGGGATCTGCTCATGCAGTAGCAACATTTGTTAAGCACCTACTGTGTGGTAGGCACACTACTCAAAGCTTTATGCACATAAAGACTGTATCCCTTACAACAACTGTCCCTAACCTTTTTGGCACCAGAGACTGGTTTTGTGGAAGACAATTTTTCCACGGACCAGGTGGGTGGGGGTGGTTTTGAGATGATTCAAATGCATTACATCTATTGTGCACTTTATTTACGTTATTATTACATTATAATATATAATAAAACAATTATACAGCTCACCTTTGGGAGGCCAAGGCAGGTGGATCACCTGAGGTCAAGAGTTCAAGACCAGCCTGGCCAGTATGGCAAACCCGCATCTCTACTAAAAATACTAAAAATTAGCGCAGGATGGTGGCAAGTGCCTGTAATCCCAGCTGCTTGGGAAACTGAGGAAGGAGAGTTGCTTGAACCTGGGAGATGGAGGATGCAGTGAGTAGAGATTGTGCCACTGCACTCCAGCCTAGGCAACAGAGCCAGACTCTCTCTCAAAAAAAAAAAAAAAAAAAAAAAATTATTCAACCCATCATAATGTAGAATCAGTGTGAGCCCTGAGCTTGTTTTCCTGCAACTAGATGCTCTCATCTGGGGGTGATAGGAGATGGGGACAGATCATCAGGCATTAGTTTCTCATAAGGAGAACATAAACTAGATCCTTCACAAGAGCAGTTCACAATAGGGTTTGTGCTCCTGTGAGAACCTAATGCTGCTGATCTGACAGGAGATAGAGCTCAGGTAGTAATGTGAGTGATAAGGAGCGGCTGTAAATACAGTGAAGCTTCACTCACCTCCAGCTGTGTGGCCCAGTTCCCAACAGGCCACATACCTGTACCAGTCCATGGCCCCGGGGGTTGGGGACTCCTGCTTTACAACACATAACAAAATAAGTATTATCGTCCCTGTTTTAACATGAGAAAACTGACGTTCATAGTCTTGCTCAAGGTCTCAAAACTAATGAGTGGAAACAACAACTCCTACTGATTCCAGTGTCTGTACTCTTTACCTTAAAATACATCTTGTCCTGCTTTGTGCTGAAAAATGCCTTGAATAACATATGAAAGGTATTTTCTCTTAGCAAAGAACATATTGTATGCCAGAGGAAATTTAAAAAATTCAAATGAAATTATCTTTATGTGTCTGCTAACAGTAGACCATCTTTAGTGTTGAAATTCCCTAACATCTCTCTCCTTCCTTGCAATAATGCTGCAATACATTCAGAATTGCTAACCAGTAACTATATCCTCAGACACTTTGCTTCAAATCCTTTAAATATTTTCTCTATTATTTTTGTCTTTTAATCTTCATCTCTTTTCCTTCTCTTGCCGTAAGATAGAAGCCACTAGCCACTGAATTCTGGTCAACTTCAAGCCAAAGGTGACTAAACAAAATGGGGATAGGAAGGTAGGCTTCCAAAGGATGAAGAGAAGGGGAGAGGAAGAATGTTGATACTTAAACTCAGAGTCATGCTTTAATAAATCATATGGCTTAATTGTTTAAAGCACCTGATTAAGCTGTATTTCAATATTAAACACTTTTGACTACAATTTGTCTTCTGTTCAACAAGTACAAACACATTTTTCTCACTACATGTGTCCCATTAACAATTAGGCTACTTTGACATTTAATGATCTGAGTGTCCTCATCCAGAATAATGTACTCTGCATGTTCTTGTGATGCTAAAAATTGTAGAAGTTAGGTCATATTTTTTAGCTTCCTCTTCTTCCTGAGGTTTATAGTGCAGCAAGCTTCTGTGCATGACCATCAATCCACCAATACTTATCAAAGGCACACAGGGTACAGCATCATACCCCATGTTATAGAGTGGTAAGTTAAGGAAAGCAAAGATAACATCTGACAGGTTTAAAAATAGAGGAGACAGGGCACATCCAATCAGGGGTCCTGGAATCATAGAAGAGGCTCAAGAATCTGGTGGCGATAAAGTCAAGTAAACATTCTGGTGTCGTGTAGAGAAAATGTAAGACGTAGGGTATCATAAATGGGTAACATCAAAGGGCAAGAAGTTCTGTGCTACAAACTTCAAAGCCTGTGAATGGAACATGTTGCAGTGCAAGAAAGTAAAGACCTGCTTAAATAATAACGAGGATATGTTACAAGATCCTAAGAGGCATTTTGAAAAGGCTCCCACTAGTTAAATCTGGAGCAATTTGAGTATCAACATAATGACCATAAGAAATCACAACCCATTAAATAGGAGTACATGATTCCATGCAAATATTAATCAATTAGGCAATCAACCAATTATGAAGAAATGTTCTTTCTTATAGTACAATGTAGTATTAAATGTATAAAGAGTGATACAATTGGAAAATCATCATTTGGCAACCATCAAAATGATAAAGGAGTGAGGCAAAAATCACCAATTGTCTCAGTTTGTTCAGGCTGCTATAACAAAATACTATAAACTAGGTGGACTCTAAGAACAACAGAAATTTATATCTTACAGTTCCTGAGGCTGAGAAGGCCAAGACCAAGCGGCAGGCAAATTCAACATTTTCTGAGGGCCTGCTCCCGGGTTCATAGATGGATATCTCATTGTGTCCTCAAATGTCTCATGTGTCCGCAAGGAACAAGGGAGTGCTCCAAAGTCTCTGTTATAGGGCACTAATTCCACTCATGAGGTCTCCATTCTCATGACCTAATCACCTAACAAATGCTCTATCTTCTGATACCATCATATTGGGAGTTAGGATTTCTACATAGGAATTTTGAAGTGACATGAAAACATTTGCCAAAGCTCGTGAGGGGACGTTTAATGAGACACAAGACATTTACCTAGCTAGCCTCAAAGTATCCTACCACAAGACATCTATTAGTTACAAAGTGAAGAATAACAACCTGAAAGTGGATAAACTTTGAGACACCACCTTAACCAAGTGATTAAAGTTAATATTATCAATAATAGTGTAAGACAACATTAAGTGCCTTCTGATATGATACACTGGGAATAGTACATTAGTTCTGCAGTATTGTTTCTTTTTTAAGACATAACCTGAATTATTCATGAGGAAACAGTAGATAAACATCAAGAATCATTAATTAAAAACATTAGTTGACTGTACTCTTGAGAGTTATAAAAGACAAAGACTGGAACTGTCCCAGATTAAAAAGAGACTCAGGAGACACAACTGATTGCAAAAGGATCACTTTTTACTGTAAAGTACTTGATTAGGGCAAATGGTGCCATCTGAACAAGACCTATGTGTAGTACTATATATAGATAACAGTACTAAATCAATGATGCACTCTTGATTTCAAAAAGTGCCCTGCAGTTATATGAGGAAATATCTTTGTTTTAAAGAAATATACCCTGAGGTATGTGAGGTAATTAGTGGTAATGAATAATGTCAGCTACTTACTCTCACATACTCAAAAATGGACAGATGATGGATAAATAGAGAAATCAAACGTGGCAAAATATCATTTGAAAAATCTATATGAATATGGAAATACTTTGTAAAATTCTTATAACTTTTTTGGAAATCTAAAATTATATCATAATAGAAAATTTAAATAACATAAAATTGAAAATTGTCAGATGTAGTTATATATATTTGTTCTGGCTACCTATTGTTGCATAACAATCTAAAACCTTTCAATTTAAAGTAACAAAATTTTTTATACCTTATGATTTGGTGGGTAGGAATTGGGGCAGGGCTCAGCTGGATGATTCTTCTACTCTCTTGAGGTACTGACTGAGGTCAGTTGGTGCTATTCAGCTGCCAGTTGGTTTGCTCCAACTGGAAGGAGCCATATCAGCTTCACTCATATGACAGACATCTTGGCAGGGATAACTGGCAGGCAGGAATTAGTTGAAATAGTCATCTGAAACACATACATGTAAATCAGATGTCTGACATGATATCTCAGGGCTGTAAGTGCAGGTTCCCAGAGACAGGAAGTGGAAACTGACAGTTTCTTAAAGCCTAGATCCAGAGAGAATGGCACATGTCTGCTGTATCTAATTATTCAAAATAGTCACAGAGCTCACCAGATTTAAGGACAGGAGACACAGACTGCACCTCTCCATAAGAGGAGTGTCAAAGAATTTGTGAGCATCATTAATCGGCCAAAATAGTTGCTCATAAAAAAAACTTTATTTCCTCCTTTATTTGTTTGTGTTTTATATTATTGATTTATTGTCTCATCTTTATTATTTCCTTCTGCTAGTCTTCAGTTTGTTTTGCTGTATTTTGTGCATCTTGAAAAGGAAGCTTAGATTGTCCTCTTTTAGCTCTTATTTTTTCTAATAAATAGATCCTAGACTTTAAATTTGTATCTAAACACTGCTTTAGCTGAATACTATTAATTTTCATATATAATATCTCAACTATCGTTCAATTAAAAATATTTTCTTTTTTTTTTCTTTCTTTTCTTTTTTTTTTTTTTTAAGAGAGACCGGGTCTCACTCTGTTCCCAAGCAGGTGTACAGTGACATAATCAGCTCATTGCAGCCTCTAACTCTTAGACTTGTGCAATCCTCCTACCTAAGACTCCTGAGTAGCTAGAACTATAGACATGCACCACCACACTCACCTAACTTTTTCTGTGTGTACATGGGATCTTGCTATGTTGCTCAGGCTAGTCTCAAACTCCTGGCCTCAAGTGATCCTGTCACCTCAACTTCCCAAAGTGTTGGTATTACAGGCATGAGTCATTATGCTTGGTCTGTAGTTTCCATTATAATTTATTTTTTGATCCCTGAATTTAAAAGTGTTTGGTTTCCAAGGGTTGGAAATGTCCTAATGATCTTTCAGTTACTAAGTTTTAACATAAATTTATTCCAGTTGGAAAAACTAAAAATTAGTCAAGGCTTTCAAATACATCAATATTTGCTATATGACCCGGGATCTTATTAATTTTTAAAATGTTTCATCTGCAATTAAAATAATATGAATTATATCATTGTTGAGTGAAACAGTCTACATATGTTTATTCAGTCAAGTTGGTTAATTGTGTTTCTAAGATCTTCTCTATCCTTTGAGAATTTTTGTTTACTTTTTAAAAATAATTTCTCAAGAGATGTGTTAAGGTCTTTTATTATGATTGTAGATTTTTCTGTCAAAATTTTTAGTTATATAATTTTTTCTATTTCATTTTTCTATTAAAATTTTTAGTTTTAGATTTTTCTATTAAAATGTTTAGTTATATCAATTTTTTACTGTATGCATTTAATAGTTTTTTACTGTATGTATTTAATAGTTACACTATTGGTGGATAAAGATTTGGGATTTATCTTCCTAGGAGACTGGCCTTTTTATCATTTTGAAATGTAAATCCCTTTAACTAGTAATACAGATTGTCGTAAGAGTCTACTTTTTCTAATGTCAATATAGCTAAGCCAAATTTTTTTTGGTAAGTACTACCTCCATGATATACCTTTTACATTTTACTTTCAACTTTTCTTTGTCTTTCTATTTAAGATGCACTCTTGTCATCATCATATAGTTTGATTCTGATATTCTAGGTCTTAATTGGATTATTTACTCAATTTACATTTAATGTTATTATAAATATAGTTATTTTCTAGTTCATCCATCTATTTTATATTCTTGTTACTACTATCTTTTCTTGCTATCTTTAAGTCAAATAACTATTTTACTATTCATATTTTCTCTCCATTAGCATTTTAAAACTATTCCTTCAGTGATTACCCTAGGAACTTAACTATGTGTGGTTGACTTAATGTAGCCTAATATAAATTATTATTTTAAACTTTTTGAACTTATAAAGATGTCTCTAGCTATAAGAGTATGAGACACAAATTAAGCACTTAATATGTGTCTATGATATTATAAAAGGAGGGAAGTAATATTTAAAAGAGCAGATAAAGTGAGATAGCAAATCTTGAGGAAGAAATAAAGCAGCAAAAATGCACCATTTCTTTGCATGCAAAGTGTAAGCATTTTAATTAGAGCTTTCAAATTCTTAAAATATTTGCCTTCTGCATTCTTCAATCTCTCAAAACTTACATTACTTTACAAGTGTTTCTCAAAGTACTGTCTGTGAACTACCTGCAACAAAATAATGAGAGTGAGGAAGAGGGGTTGTGCTTATTAAAAATGTCAATTCCTGCGATCTATTCTGTGGATAAAACTTAGAAATTATGCATGCTTGATTTCAAGAACCTACCAGTTGTATGAAAGTATTGTATAATTAATCCAGTTGTTCATATTGACTTAACAATATGAACTAATACTACTTCTAAACGGGTCATGCATCTTCATGGCAGAATGCCTAGATTCAAACTCTAGTCTTTACTACTTATAAGGTATGTGACCTTGGGCAAGTTACCTTATATCTCTATCCTTTAGTTTCTTATTGTGCTAAATAAATGTAATAGCATATACCTCATATATTCAATGTGAGGATTAAATATATGTAGAGTACTCAGAATCGTACTTGGCTTATAACAAGTATTTAAGAAATGCTGTTTTTATATTACATTATCATTAATAAAAATGATTCTATTCTAGTTTTAAGTCACCATTTTACAGGTAAAAATTATTAAAAATGTGGGTGTACCTGAACTGAACATTAATTTTCTGAAGTTGATTTTCCTGATATCAATTTATTTTGTTATATTTGGTCTCTGATTCCCCTAAGTATAATTTCGAAAGGAAAAAAATCTAGGTAATTGACTGTTCTAATCAGTTACATTTTGTTGATAAAGGTTTCGTTATATTTATTATCCCTAATTTCAGTAAATTCACAGAAACAATCCATTATTTATTTAATTGCTAGGATACACTCTCTTTTGGAACACGTCTTCCAGAGATTCATGAGTAAAATAGGACCTGGAAATTATGCTGTCAGAGTTGTGGATAAATGGTCTGGTTTAACTGCTCAGTGAGACAGATGAAAAAATTATTCTCAACTCCATAAGCAACACTATTGGATAAGGCACCCATACCATTATCCATTAAGGTACCATTTTAATTTAAAATTACATTTTAATTACATTATGGGTACTCATAATGAGTCTGAGTCTGGCAAAGCTGGAAGGATTGGTGCTCAAGGAGAGGAAAGAAAAAGATTCAACACTCTGAGGAAAAGACCATTCAACCACAGGGCACCTCAAAATGACTATTTTCATTCTAACCTTAGTGCATGTAAAAGAAAATACTTCTCTCAGCTGCTGTACAGTATAGCTGCAAGTGGTTTCCAAATCAAGGTATTATGTTTGCCTTGATCCCAGTAAATTCCAAGGAATACAAGTTCTGGAAGATGTCAGTACCCATTCCAAAAACGATAATATCTATAGCCAAGTGACTTTGGGGAAAAAAATATGTGTTAAACTAAGTTAACTATGTTTTTTTTACTGTGGAAAGATAAAAATGAAGCTGTTTATCATTTGTCAATGTAAAATGTGATTTTCCAGAGGCTATACTTACCCTATGCTTTCCAAATTATTTGATTATGAAGTTAAACTTTGTTCCCACAGAGCCTCTCACAGAACTTATGCTCAAAGAACACACACTTGATGGGAAACTCTGTTCCAGTGAATAAGAAAGATAGAAAATACCGAGGAAGTATGCCTTTACATTAAGAGAGAAAAGTATCATTTCCTTCAATGATTGAGGGAAAATACAACCAAGAAAATTGTAATTGGTAAGGGAGAACACTTTAGAAAAACTTTTTGAAACTGTATTTAAAATTTCTTCCATCCAACACCCAGATCTTGGTTTCTCCAATAAGATGAAAGAGGGCTCCTTGGAGATATGGATAATCCTAGGGCTTGGCCAAGAAAAATGCTAGATGCCCCTGGCACATCTTATAATGACAGAAAATAGGAAGTGTTAAAAAATTAAAAACGCAATAATAGATGCATGTCAAAGGGATATTAGAGACAACTGAAAGAACTCCCAATGGTCAAAGGCAGAAAAATTTAACCAACAAAATAAATACATTAGTACAGGATTATAACTCAAAGTATAAAATAAATGTGTGTGAACCCATATTGATATAAACAGGCCATTGAATAAATACATAAATAAATAAATAGGGAGAAGAGACAAATCTTTCTTACAGAAAAGTTCCAAATGATGTATGTGAATACTTTCTGTTCAGGAAGTGGAGCCAAACACTCCTACAACCCATCCCCCAGACCTCTCCTGTGTGGGGTGCACTTAGCAACCTGCTTCAAAAGTATAGAGCCTGAAAAGGGAGAATAAAAGTAACTCAAAATAGAGAAACCTGGCAAAAGCTACCTGGACTAGATCATGGATAATACCACCAGTAGTAAGTCATGTTGATAGTGTGGACCTGTATTAGCCTGCCAGGCCTGCCATAACAAAATATCACAGCCTAGATCCCTGAGCAAGATGGCTAAGTAGGAACAGCTCCAGTCTGTGGTTCCCAGTGAGACCAATGCAGAAGGCGGGTGATTTCTGCATTTCCAACTGAGGTACCTGGTTCATCTCATTGGGATTGGCTAACGCCTAGGGCGAGCAGAAGCAGGGTGGGGCATTGCCTTACCTAGGAAGTGCAAGGGGTCAGGGAACTTCCTCACCTAGCCAAGGGAAGCTGTGAGGGACTGTGTCATGAGGGATGGTGCTATCTGGTCCAGATACTACAATTTTCCATGGTCTTGGCAACCAGCAGACCAGGAAATTTCCTCGGGTGCCTACACCACCAGGTCCCTGAGTTTCAAGAACAAAACTGGGTGGCCATTTGGGCAGACACTGAGCTAGTTGTAAGAGTTTTTTCCCTACCCCAGTGGCACTTGGAACGCCAGCAAGACAGAACCATTCACTCCCCTGGAAAGGGGGCTGAAGCCAGGGAACTGAGTGGTCTCACTCAGCAGATTCTACCCCCACACAGCCCAACAAGTTAAGATCCATTGGCCTGAAATTCTCACTGCCAGCACAGCAGTCTGAATTCGATCTGGGATGCTAGAGCTTGGTGGGGGGAAGAACATCTGCCATTACTGAGGTTTGAGTAGGTGGTTTTCCCTTCACAGTGTAAGCAAAGCCACCAGGATGTTCAAACTGGGTGCAGAACCCACCACAGTGTGGCAAAGGTGCTGCAGCCAGGCTGCCTTTCGGGGCAAGGCATCTCTGAAAGAAAGGCAGCAGCCCCAGTCAGGAGCTTATAGATAAAACTCCATCTCCCTGGGACATGGAGACAGGGGTGACTGTGGATGCAGCTTCAGCAGACTTAAACGTTCCTGCCTGCTGGCTCTGAAGACAGCAGTGGATCTCCCAGCACAGCAGTCGAGCTCTGCTAAGGGACAGACAGCCTCCTCAAGTGGGTCCCTGATCCCCAAGCCTCCTGATGGGGAGAAACCTCCCAGCAGGGATTGACAGACACCTCATACAGGAGAGCTCCAGCTGGCAACTGGCAGGTGCCCCATTGGGACAAAGCTTCCAGAGGAAGGAGCAAGCAGTAATATTTGCTGTTCTGCAGCCTCTGCTGGTGATACCCAGGCAAACAGCATCTGGAGTGGACCTCCAGCAAACTCCAGCAGACCTGCAGAAGAGGGGCCTGATTTTTAGAAGGAAAACTAACAAACAGAAAGCAATAGCATCCACATCAACAAAAAGAATGCCTATGCAAGCACCCCATTCGAAGGTCACCAACATCAAAGACCAAAGGTAGATAAATTCATGAAGATGAGGAAAAACCAGTGCAAAAAGGCTGAAAATTCCAAAAACCAGAATGCCTCTTCTCCTCCAAAGGATCGCAACTCCTTGCCAACAAGGGAACAAAACTGGACAGAGAATGAGTTTGACAAATTGACAGAAGTAGGCTTTAGAAGGTGAATAATAACAAACTCCTCTGAAATAAAGGACCATGTTCTAGTCCAATGCAAGAAAGCTAAGAATCTTGGTAAAAGGTTACAGGAACTGCTAACTAGAATAACTAGTTTAGAGAGAACATCAATGACCTGATAAAGCTGAAAAACACAGCCTGAGAACTTCATGAAGCATACACAATTATCAATAGCTGAATTGATCACGTGGAATAAAGGATATCAGAGATTGAAGAGCAACTTAATGATATAAAGCATGAAGACAAGATTAGAGAAAAAAGAATGAAAAGAAATGAACAAAGCCTCCAAGAAATATGGGACTATGTGAAAAGACCAAAAACTATGTTGGATTGGTGTACCAGAAAGTGACAAGGTTAATGGAACCAAGTTGGAAAACACACTTCTGGTTATTTTCCAGGAGAACTTCCCCAACCTAGCAAGACAGGCCAACATCCAAATTCAGGAAATACAGAGAACACCACAAAGATACTCCTTGAGAAGAGCAACCCTAAGACACATAATCTTCAGATTCACCAAGGTTGAAATGAAGGAAAAAATGTTAAGGGCAGCCAGAGAGAAAGGTCAGGTTACCCACAAAGGAAAGCCCATCAGACTAACAGTAGATCTCTCTGCAGAAACCCTACAAGCCGGAAGAAAGTGAGTGCCAATATTCAATATTATTAAAGTATTTTCAAACCATATTTTCATATCTAGCCAAACTAAGCTTCATAAGTGAAGGAGAAATAAAATCCTTTACAGACAAACAAATGCTAAGGGATTTGTCACCACCAGATCTGCCTTACAAGAACTCCTGAAAGAAGCACTAAATATGGAAAGGAAAAACTGGCACCAGCCACTGCAAAAACAAACCAAAATGTAAAGACCACTGACACTATGAAGAAACTGCATCAACTAATGGGCAAAATAACCAACTAGCATCATAATGACAGATTTAAATTCACACATAATAATATTAACCTTAAATGTAAATGGGCTAAATATCCCAATTAAAAGACACAGAATGGCAAGTTGGATAAAGAGTCAAGACCCATTGGTGTGTTGTATTCAGGAGACCCATCTCACATGCAAAGACACACATAGGCTCAAAATAAAGGGATAGAGGGATATTTACCAAGCAAATGGAAAGCAAAAAGCAGGGGTTGCTATATTAGTCTCTGATAAAACAGACTTTAAACCAAAAAAGATTTTAAAAAAACAAAGAAGGGCATTACATAATGATAAAAGGATCAATGCAACAAGAAGCGCTATCCTAAATATATATGCAACCAATACAGGAGTACCCAGATTCAGAAAGCAAGTTCTTAGAGACCTACAAAGAGACTTAGACTCCAACATAATGATAGTGAGAGACTTTAACACCCCACTGTCAATATTAGACAGATCAATGAGACAGAAAATTAACAAGGATATTCAGGACTTGTACTCAGCTCTGGACCAAGCAAAACTAATAGACATCAACAGAACTCTCCACCCCAAATCAACAGAATATGCATTCTTCTCAGCACCACATAGCACTTATTCTAAAATTGGCCACATGAAAACCCTAGAAGAAAACCTAGGCAATACCATTCAGGACGTAGGCATGGGCAAAGACTTCATGACTAAAACACCAAAAGCAATTGCAACAAAAGCCAAAATTGACACATAGGATCTAATTAAACTAAAGAGCTTCTGCACAGCAAAAGAAAGTATCATCAGAGTGAACAGGCAACCTACAGAATGGGAGAAAATTTTTGCAATCTATCCATCTCACAAAGGGCTAATACCCAGGATTTATAAGGAACTTAAACAAATTTACAAGAAAAAAAAAAACAGACAACCCCATCAAAAAGTGGGCAAAAGACATGAACAGACACTTCTCAAAAGAAGACATTTATGTGATCAACAAACATATGAAAAAAGCTCATCATCACTGGACATTAGGGAAATGCAAATCAAAACCACAATGAAATACCATCTCATGCCAGTTAGAATGGTAATCATTAAAAAGTCAGGAAACAACAGATGCTGGAGAGGATGTAGAGAAATAGGAATACTTTTATACTGTTGGTGGGAATGTAAATTAGTTCAACCATTGTGAAACATAGTGTGGCGATTCCTCAAGGATCTAGAAGTAGAAACGCCATTTGACCCAGCAATCCCATTACTGGGTATATACCCAAAGGATTATAAACCATTCCAGTATAAAGACACATGCACACGTATGTTTATTGCAACACTATTCACAATAGCAAAGACTTGAAACCATTCTAAATGCCAATCAATGATAGACTGGATAAAGAAAATGTGGCACATATACACCATGGAATACTGTACAGTCATAAAAAAGAATGAGTTCATGTCCTTTGTAGGGGCATGGATGAAGCTGGATACTATCATTCCCAGAAAACTAACACAGGAACAGAAAACCAGACACCACATGTTCTCACTCATAAGTGGGAGTTGAACAATGAGAGCATATCACAGGGAGGGGAACATCACACACTGGGGCCTGTTGGGAGGTGGGGGCCAAAGGGAGAGAGAGCATTAGGAGAAATACCTAATTTAGATGACAGGTTGATGGGTGCAGCAAACCACCATGGCACCTGTATACCTTTGTAACAAATCTGCACATTCTACACATGTATCACAGAACTTAAAGCATAAAAAAAGAACACGGATTAATTTTTTCACAGTTCTGGAGGCTAGAAGTCCATGACCAAGGTCCTGCAAGGTTTGAATTTTTCAGAGGCCTCCTTCCTTGGTTTGCAAGTGGCTGCCTTCTTTCTACGTCCTCAGTCAGGGTTGTCTATGTTCTAATCTCTTCTTATAAGAACATCAGTTAGATTGGATTAGGGCCTACTTATAGGACTTCATTTCACCTTAGTTATAACCTTCAAGGTCCTCTCTCCAAATGTAGTCATTTTGTGATGTGCTTGGAATTAAGACTTCAACATATTAATTTTGGGGGATGCAGTTCAGCCTGTAACACTATCCCCAATATAATGTGATGAGAAAAACATTTCAATGCTGTGGTATTAGGTCCTATAAATTCCTAATTCAAATCTAGCCACTAGAAAACCATTAGACAAACCAAAATTAAGGAACGTTTTATTAACTATCTTACCAGTACTCCTCAAAATATCAAGGTCATCAAAAACAAGGAAAGCCTGAGAAACTATTGACTAGAGGTAACTAAGTAGACATAACTACTAAATATGATATCTTGAATGGTATCCAGAAAGAAGAAAAAATACATCTGTGGGAAAATGAGTGAATCTTAAACAAAATATGGAGTTCAGTAAACAGCAATATACAAATGCTTGTGTTTTTAATTTTGGAAAAAATGTAACTCCAATGTAATATTTTAACAATAGAGGAAACCCCATTAGGAGTATGTGGGTATTCTCTGTACTATCATTGCAATTTTTATGTTAAAATTCTATTCTATTCTAAAACTATTCTAAAAGAAAAAGTTAATTAGAAAATGAGTCTGTTCCCTATTGAATCTAAATATGTTGAGACCATTTAGAATAAGAATATGGTGTGGCCCCTTAAAAGTCTAGCATCGGAAGAAATTATAAAAGTCTGTAATGAATGCCATCTGAAATCAAAGGGAAAAAATGGAGAATGCTGGCTCTTAAAAATTTGTGTGATTGAGTGGTAATGATTCTGGGATTTATTTCAGGTTTTAAAGTTATGGGAAAGAGGTAGATATGGGGAAGTGAAACTATGCCAAAGGATTTCCCTTACCAGTAAATAACAAAATGAACAGTAATAATGAAAATATTAAAATTAGTAAAAACTCATTAGCAACAAGCCAAAAATGGTCCATCCTCACTAAGTATAGATATGGATTTTTAAAAGCTCTGTACTTTGGTTTTCTTCCTTAATCTTAGAAGGTTTTTTAAAATTTATTTTTTGACAAAAATTGTATTTTTTTATGTACAATTTGTTTTGAAATGTGCACATATTGTGGAATGGCTAAATTGAGCCAATTAACATAGGTATTACCTCACACATTTTTTTTTGTGGTGAGAACACTTAAAATCTATTCTCAGCAATTTTCAAGAATATCATACATTATTATTAACTACAGTCCTTTGGAAGTTTTTTTCTTTTTATAAATAATATTCATTTGGTAAGGAAACATTTATTTCAAGGTTAATAATTCTTTCAGTTTCATTTTTTTAATGTTAGATTCAAATGCAATTAAATTTAATATTTTTTATCATTAAAAAAGCATGTATTCTATCATCCAATTTTTAAATAATTATATCTGGCTCACTTTCTCTTTTCCTCTGCTTATACACATAGAAATTGGAAAAAGTTTCCCAAATGTAACACTGTTGTATAAACAGAGGAAAACAGTGTGGTGGGATTTTGGATGAGTTATTTCTTCTTTGTGCCTCTCTAAATTGTTGGATTTATTTTTAAGATAAGCAGGCATCATTTTATTAAAAAAAAAAAAAGTTGTTATCTTTAAAAACTATAGCTACATGGAGAAAAGAACCAAATCATCCTTTTTTTTTCTTCTTTCTTATGCCTTTGAAAGAAAAAAAAAAACAGTGAAATGAGCACAGGAAAAGGCTGTTTGCGGTGTGGTTTGAGATTAGAAGAGTATTTCACCTTCAGAGGAGGGATTTGCCCAGTTGGTTCTCTGTCTGAGGAAGTCCCACAATGAAGTACTCTCTGTTTACATAAGCAACAATTAAAAGCATCATAAAGGTGGTTTATGCCAAAATGGAAATCAACTTGCTGAGATACCATGGTCAAACAGAACGAAAGGTTCTACGCCACACCTGGAAGTAATCTAGAGAAAAGAAAGTAAAAGTTTTTCTAAGATTAAAAAGCAAAACAGTGAAAAGTAAGCAATAGTTGATAATGGGCAAGTTCAATGGCAAACTGTACTTAAAGTTATCAAGAACTGACAATTGAAATTTATTACAGGGAGATTTGTAATTTTTATTAAGAATTCCAGTAAGTTCCAAATTTCTGGGTAATGTGAATTACTGGGAAGGAATTTGCTATTTTCAGGCCAAAATTTGATTTTTTTAAATGATGTAATAAGGTCAATAGATCATAAGTCTCCATTATCTTACCTTACATTGACCCATTTAATGACTGAAATGTATGAATTAGGCCCTGTCAAGGATTGGACAAAGATTACTATTACTTTGCCCCCTTTTTTTTTTTTTTTTTTTTTTTTTTGCATTTAAGCAATGTCTGTGCACTGTTTTCATAATTCTCACTTTCTCCTTACTTCTCAATGATCCATTTTTTCCTTAATACCCCTTGTAGAATAATTTCCACTGTCTTCACATATAGATGAGAATTTTAGGATTTGTCCTTGAGTAATTAAAGGAGATACATGCATATAATTGCTTAAAGCCCCCTATTAACAATCTAGGAATGACTATTAGAGTTTACATCTAACAACATCGAACGAAATCTCTGCTAATGGAAGGGCACTTTCAGGACCAATACTAATTATTCCTAGATCAATCCTTAGATATTTTGTGCAAACATTATTTCCTGGTCAAACAAATTCAGGAAAAAAAAATCCATTCCATATACTTCCCTTGATGGGCCCCAAAGCAGTGTAGAATATTAAAGACTTGAGAAAATCTTGAGAAAATCTCAAGAAAGACATAACTATGGTTTTGCTTAGTTTATGCTTATTTCATCTGAGACCTGTTTCCCAGCCCCTATTTCCCACATCATTTCAGCAGCAGAACACACTTTGGAATTTCATCTAGAAATTTGTGTTTTCATGTTGTTATCTTTACTGTAATAATTTTTATTTATCTTTCTGTATTTTCTATTATTTATGAATGGCTTAGATTGAATATTTTGTCTTTCAAAGGGTTTAATTTTCTATGTGGCTAAGCTTTGCCTATGCTCTTTGGACTCACTACTGATAAACAGAGTTTTTGTTTCATCAGGGGTTTTCTGCTTTACTTCATACTCTGTCTGAACCAATGCTCTTCTTCTATGTAAATTATTAAATTGTTTTTCTAATTTCATATAGTTTTGTCTCCTTTTACAGACATAACATTATTCAGATTGCAATGATCAAATCACAATCCTCTCTAAGCTCCAACTCAATATGAGATCTCCTCTTATGTTGTTAATACAAGTCATTTCTGCCCTTTAAGTCTCTAAGTTACCTTTAGCAATTTTGATTTAATCAATTTATTCGGTAAACAAAGAAATTAGCAATCTTCTGCAGATATTCATTAACTACCTAAATATTTATGAAGCACTTGCCACATTGCAGCCACTATGCAAAGTGCTGGGGATAATAAAAGAGAAGTATAAAGAGTTACAGGGCCACATAATGAGTTAATCTATGCTAGTGTGAAGGACCACAGGTTTCCCATGATGTTTAAACCAAGGGAGTCATTCATTAAACAAGTACTTATTAAGTACCTACTCTGGCACCATGCTAGAATTGGAGATGAAACATTAAACAGAAGACATAATATCTGACCTTGTGAAGACTTAAGTTTCATTGGAATGACAGAACACATTAATAAACTCTAAGTCATCAACTATAAGAAGTAATAGGTAGTGAATAAACAAAACACAAGGAAAACAGAGGACCTGCCACGGTTGTTCTGGGGAGAACTCTCTAAACAACAAAATCTAAGCTGAGAACCCAAAAATAAGAAAGTAATTATTTTTGGATTTAGAGAAGGTTAGCTTCTGGCAATACAAGTGGCAAGGGCAAAGTCCCTGCAGTTAGGAAGAGCTAGGCCTGTCTATGCTGGCATCAGTTAGGTGAGCAAGCGACAAGAGAGTTCCATTAGATGAAGTTGGACTTGTTGTGCCCCTATGCAGGTCATGGCAAGAGTGACTGTTGTACTCCAATTAAGAAACTATCTATAGGTTTTAAGAAGAGTGGCACAATATGATTTAGATTTTGACGAAGTCGTTTGGTTTCTGCCTGGAGAATGTATAGGAGGGAGCCAAGAGCAGAACTGGGAGGCCAGTACAGATGATGTGAAAACAATCAGAGGGAAGGAGTTGGAGAAAAGAGAAATGGCAGTCCAAGGCTCCTGCTTTAGTAACACAGTAGATGGTGGTGTCATTTGCTGAACTAAAAAAGACTGGGAGATGTCAGGTTTCTGGCAGAGAGAAATACAATAAAACTTTTTAGAACATGTTAAGTTTGAGATGTCTCTGACTCATCCAAGCGCAGATCTCGTGTAAGATATTGTATTTACAACTCTGGTTTTTAGAAGAGCCTCATCTGGTATTTTAAGTCAAAAAACTGCTCATCACTCGAGGCCAGGAGTTCAAGACCAGCCTGGCCAACATGGCAAAACCCCATCTCTACTAAAAATACAAAAATTAGCTGGGCATGCCTATAATCCTAGCTACTCGGTGGCTGAGGCAAGAGAACCACTTGAATCCATGAGGTGGAGCTTGCAGTGAGCTGAGATCTCATGTACTGCTGCACTCCAGCCTGGGCGATAGAGTAAGACTGTGTAAAATCAAAAACAAAACAAACAAACAAAAAATACCTGCTGAAATCACCTATCCTATAGAGCCATAGAGAGACCATAACAAGAGAAGAAAATGGACCCAAGGACTCAGTCCTGAGAAAATCCAACCGTAGATTTTGGGTAGCAAAGAAAGAGTCAGAAAAGTGAGTCAGTTAATGAGGTAGGAAGAAAATGGAGTCTATTTCTGCAGAAACGAGAGAAGAAAGTGTTCAAAAATAATAGAATTGCATGTCTGATTAAATATTGCTGAGAAGTCATGATAAGGATAGCCCAATTTCCATTTGATTTTGTCACATGGAGGCTTTTGCTTATCATGGCCTGGGCATATATCTGAAAAAATGAATGTGAATAGTTTAAGTAAAAAGAAGGGCAGGAGAACATCTCATTCAAGGAAAACAATGTATGTGAAGTCCCTAGATGGAAAGGAAGAGGTCAAGGCCCAGAGATCCTGTATGAATGAAACATGGGCACAGAAGAGAGTGATAGGAAAAAAGGCTAACAAAGGAGGGAAGAGATTTTATTAAGTGTGGAGGATATAAATGTCAATATGGTATGTCTTATCAGCATAAATAAAATTTTCCCCAAAAATTAAACTGGGGAGGTAGAGTAAGGTAGAATATTCTAGAGAGAAGATATACCAAGTACAAAAGTCCAGCTCTAGGGAGCAGTATGGTACCCTTAGAGCATTGAAGTACTTAGCAAGGCTGAAGTGGAGCATGTTGTGGAGTCGTGAGAGGAAATATTCTACAGGGTAGCCGGGGATCAGTCAGTCATGAGGGACTGTGGGTGCCATGCTTAAGTTTGAGCTTATTCTATAGACAGTGGTAAGACACTGAAGAACTTTAAGCAGCTGAATGAGATAATGTGATTTATAAAGAAAGATTAATATTTTGAAAAGATAACTCTGGCAAAAATGTGGGAAATATTTCAGGACTGGGGGTTGGCGGACTTGAAGCAAGGATCCCATTAAGGGGACTATTGGAATACCAGGTCTAGGCAAGAAATGTTGACTGCCTGAATTAAGATGATGGCTGTGGAAATAAAGAAGGAAAACACAAATTCTCAAAATTTTAAAGAAATGGAAGTGAAAAAAACAATAACATTTGGAGGTAGGGTACTGTGTAAAGAGACTTTCAAGGTAGTTCCCAGGATTTAGGCTTGGGTGACCAGATGGATCTTAATGCCATCGTCCAAAACAGGAACTGAGTATATCAAGCAGCAAATAAAGAGAATGAAGATTTCCATGAGGACAAAGAGTAAATGTCAAAGTATATGAAGTGAAGGAAGAAGTGGAAATACAGAAGCTTATAGTATGAAAGTGAATTATAAGAATTTGGGATTTTAAGGTAGGAGTTTTTCTAAATAATGAAATGGATCAAGATTTGTTATAGAAGAATAAAAAGATAGAAAAATTAAATGGAGCCAGATAGCTGATTCAAATTTTTAAAAGTCACATGCCCAGTTGTTCTGAACATATGTTCAAGACGTTTGCCAATATAACTGGAAGCTTTCTAGAGAAGAAAGGTGGAAACAGAATGAGTTACAATGTTCACGGTATCTTTAAGACACAAATCAAAGAGTTATTCATCAGAAGTCCAGCTTTCCAACATAAGGACAGAAAAAAAAAATTTTCCTGTGAATTCTCAAAAGAGGACAATGACTGTGGTTTTATAACTGGGGTGTGCTTCCTCTGATAGCCATGCCATGTACTTGTTACTACTTAGACCCATGGAATAAACACCACACATCTCTGTGGAATTGAAATTTATTTGAAAATTTAGAGGAAAATTATAATCATTTATTTGTATTAAAATCAACATGTATGTATGTAGTAGCAGAAAATAATTGGTGAGCTTTTAAGACAAAATATGGGTCAACAATTAATTTCTACACTTACAGTTGTATTCCTAAACTGAGAGATATCACTATATCCTCCTCCATCTTTTGAAGGTTATAGATATTCAGTGCTTCTCAAATTTTTCCATGAATTTAAACACTAGATAGGTAAGATCCTAAAAGTAATCACTGTTATGGATTATATATAGATTTTTGTTCTCTCGATGGAGACGGGTGGTCCAATGTTAATGAAAGTAATACATTAGGAGCCAAAACAATGCAGAACACTACTCAGTTCTCTCTCTGACTTGAACAAAGGACAAATTTTATCATGGGTTGCAATGCATATATTTCACATAGTTTTTCAAAAGTGTTACTTATTTTAACACAATTTTAAAATAAGATTGGGCAACAGAGAGTTCAAGGTTATATTATTTGACAAGTATCAGGAGTATAATTATATTATATTGCCAGTTAAGAGTTGGTTTATATGCACTGATGATCATATTTTTAGGTAGGAATTTAGGTTAACAGAACCTAACTCATAAAAAATATGTGCCTGAAAAGACTCTTCAAGGAGATGAGCTGAAGCATAACAGAAAGCTCACTTGAGTGTAAACAATTCCATGACCAGAGACAAGATATCCTCCGAAAAGAAATTTGCATCCAATTACAAGTTATAAACAGATGGGTAACAAAATTTCCAAAGGATATATCAATAACGAGGCCATGATAATTCTAAAATAGAAAAATAAATTTAAGTAGATGCTACTAAACACCTGCTATAGACTTGGGAACAAATCTTCAAAAATCCTTTGAAAAATTGTTTACATTTAAATAAGTAAACTGATTGCACAATGTATCTGTAAATAAGAAGCAAGATGGCTTGCTTAACACAATATTTCTAAAACCTGGCTTTGCCTCAGCATCACTTGAGAAGATTTTCTAAATCATAGATGCTCAGGACCCACCTCACACATCTACTAACTGAAGATCTTCCAGGAGACTGTGTGCCTAACAGGCTTTCCAAATAATTCCTGTGCATGCAGACTTAGCGAGCTCTGCAAGCCTGTTCACTGTAAAGCAGATGGAGGCTAGATGTTTATTACCAAAAATAATTACCCTCTTCATGCAATAGTTGATGTTTAGCTCTTCTATCTGATATTAATTAGACAGCACTGCTAAAATACTCTTAATTTGTGACAATAAAACAGTGTTCCCAGCACACATGAAGGTGATTATTTCCCTGGTCTCTTTACTTGGAGAACCAGCAGGTGCCTACACCAAGCTCACACAGAAGAAGTATTGAGTTATTAAAGAACTAATTGAAAAGAAGGGAAGTCAGTACACATCCCTACTTTATCTTCTGGAAATTATTATCTGACTCACCAGGAGACTGTTTCTAAGTGCAAGTTCCATCAAAAGCTGCTGGCCTATACTGAATTCATTTAGTTAGACCTATAACTGATTCATGGACTTGGAGTCAAAGGCCACAAAACGATCAATAAAAGCTACACACAATCCTGTGCTGCATCTGACAAATTTCTCCCAAAGTTGCTAAAAACAATAACAGGCCTAAATCATTCATCCAATCCTCTAATAAAATATAAACTTAAGTAGCTTCAGCTTAATAATTTATCTAGAAGGACAATCTTACAAGCTTAAAAAATTCCTAAAACTTTCAGACAGTGAGTTACCTACTGTGTTTGCTTGTTTTATTACAGAGGGTTCGACAACACCCTCTATATTAAGAGGAAGCCATAACAGTCAAAGTTTAATAGACTGTCAGCAAATGTAAATATACTTACAAAACAGAATGTTAATATTTTCGGCCATTTAGCTGTGGAAGCAAAGATACAACTGACAGAAATCAGGGAACATGAATGAAGAGAGGTAGGAAGTAGAGGAAACATGGGGGAATTAATAATATCAAATAGGTGGAATGGGGAGTGGTCAACAGATGTTCTCTAAAGTTTGATAGAACAAGAAATAGAGGTTTAACATTACAAAAATAGACAGTAGACAAATGAAAAACTAAATAATATCTTTTAAAATAAAGAAGATTTTATTTTGTTCCTTTTATTTTTAGTTGACACATCATAATTGTATATATTTATGGGATACAGAGGGACATTTGATACATGTATACAAAATGTAATGATCAGATCAGGGTCATTAGCATATCTATCACCTGGAATATTTATAATTTATTTGTGCTATAAACATTCCATTTTTTCTAGCTTTTTAAAAATATACACTAAATTGTTGTTAACCATTTTCACCCTACAGTGCTACAGAGCACTAGAATTTTTTCTTCCCATCTAAATGTAACTTTGTTAGCCAGCCTCTCCCTATCATCCTCTTCTCCCTACCTTTCCCATTCTGTAATGACCACGATTGTACTTTCTACTTCTATGAACTCAAAAGTAGAGAGGAGCTCATTAAAATAAATCTTCAAGTTTCATAATGCTAAGTTAATAGATAGATAAAATCTTAAATTGATAAGTCAATAAATAAAATTATAGGTTTAATATGTAAACTCTTGGCAATAACTGGAGTAAGAGTTAAAAGCAGGAGATACTTTGGTTTTGATTTTATTTTTCTTGGCAGCAGGACAAGCAGCAGTGTGGAGTGGTGGACTGAGGGAGATGGGAGTGGGATGGCAGACACTTATTCTTCATTAGAATATCTTCTGCACTGTGGGATCTGTTTAATTATGTGCATGCACTACTTTGAAAAAAGAACTTAAAAGAATGGAAAAAAGGGCCCTGAGCACTATAAAATTTAGAGTTAATCTTAGCTTATAACGCTGGCAAAATTAGGCCTGATGAATATCAATTCAAAATCAGGTTTCAGTGATCTCTCACAAAATTTAGGAAACTGAGTCCTCATATCTTCCACTCAATCTGGAACTTCAATATTAAGATTTGTTCTTTGTTTCTGAAAACATAACGTTCATAACATTTTAGTCTGATAAACTCAAGTATTGTCTCTTTGCAATTTCATTTTCTATGTTGCTTCTCTAATTATTAGTATTTTCCTCTGATACTTGAAATTCTTTCTCTGAATAGCAGAAAGGTGAACCTGTGATTTTGTGATGCTTTCCCCATCCAAGCATAATAATCTAGACAAAAATGAATGACTTAGATGGAGACGAATGCCCCTAATGAGGAGGAAATTTCTTAACCTGCTAAATTTCTTCAACAGGAATTTTTGATGCCTCTGAAGTTTTACGTTGCTGAATGTTTTTTCCTGAAGTCCCTGAGGTTTACCCCGCTATGTAGACCATCTGTGATTCTGTAGCACATTGTTTTGGATGATGTCTCAGTACCTGTTGAAATTCCTTTTAATGAGGATTGGTGAAGAGATGTTATAAAACCACACTTAACGGATTTTGTAAAATCCACACTATTTAATTACATTTCCCTAAATGTGCTCAGTTCCCATGTGACCAGGCTGTACCTATGATTTCTCTTAAAACTTGAATGTAACTTAGAGCCTCAGAAATAGGTGACTCAGGCTGTAAACTTAATTGTACCCTACTAGCCGTGCTCTCTCATCTCTGATTGGTTTGATACTTCAGTGGCACTATAAAAAGGGAGTGTGGGAAAAATCATATTACCAACACTTAGGGGAAAAATAAGAAGAAAAAAAGAAGGCAAGTTGTTATAAAAGATACTATAAACATTTTTTAATTAATTAAAGGAAAAAAGTTGCATATAAAACACTACCGAAATATTTTTATTTCTTATTTTAATCTCCAATCACTTTTTCCCTGTATGTTTGGCCAGTGTAATTATCACTCACTAACTGGCCTATAGGAAGCATTACTGATACTCATTTTTCTAAATACAAATTTAATATTTATCATTCACTTGACTTAACACTGTGAGTAACAGTTACAATAAAAAGTACAAGTAGGTAATTATATGTGGAAAAGGAGTGTTTCTCAGAGATTAGAATAGAAATAAGTGGGATTCAGCTCTACCCATTAAGAATGTGGCCAATGCTAGTATATAAACATGTTGGGCCTCGGTTTCTTTCATAAGTAGAATTATGGGAATAAACACTTTATTTATTTGTTTAGGACTTAACTTTTCAGAGTAATTTTAGGTTCACAGCAAAACTGAAGGGAAGACACAGAAATTTCATACATACCCTCTACCCCAATACACACATAGCCTCCTGGATTATCAATATCCTCCACCAGAGGGTACATTTGTTACAATTAACAAACCTACACTAACACTTCATAATCACTCAAAGTCCATAGTCTTACCATAGTGTTCACTTTGGTATTATACATTCTATGGATTTGGACAAATGTATAATGACATGAATCCACCATTATATTATTATACAGAGTAGGTTCACTGCCCTAAAAACCTCTGTGCTCTGCCTATTCAACCCTGTGCCCCCAACCCCTGACAATCACTGATCTCTTTATTGTCTTCATAGTTCTACCTTTTCCAGAATGTCATACAGTTGAAATCACACTGTATGTAGCCTTGTGGATTGGCTTCTTTCACTTTGCATAATAATACACAATTAAGATTCCTCCATGTCTTTTGAAAAGGGAAAGTTTCCCTTGTCCCTTTGCAGGGTGTGGGATGGGGGTGTGGTTTGCTTCTTCAGTGCCCCGCAGCTCGAACCTATAGGGGAGCATACAGATTGGCAGGCTGTGGGGCTCCGACCCCAAGGCGGGGTCTAGAGGTGAATGTTTACAGCTGAAGCCCCAGTGGGCGTTTGTTACAGGGTGCTCTTTTAGTTTGCCGTCTACAGGAAGCTTGCGTTAACCAGTCCCATTAGACCCTCTACCTTGTCGCAAGGACAAAGGGCTTTCTGTATCTCAGGGTTTCCTGCTTTGGTGTGCCAGAAGAATTGGATCACATGTGGGCTTTGAGAATGAGTGCAAGGTTTTATTGAGTGGAAGTAGCTCTCAGTAGATGAGGGATCTAGAAGGGAACTGGTTTTCCCTTGGAGTCCGGTGGCTGGGCGGCCAGGGATCTCCTCCAGCTACCCTAGCCAAACTCCAAGTCGTTCTGCTGGTCGGTGGCCTATGGGGAGCTGGTACCTGTTGGTATGATCCTCTTGACGTCCAGCTGCCTGTGTGTTCCTCTGCTGATGTGCTCCCCTCCATGTCCAGCTGCCTCTGTCTCTGCCTTGCTAGGGTCTCAGGTTTTTACATGCCTAGGATGGGGACGTGGTGAGGGTGGTCTTGGAAAATGCAACATTTGGGTGCCAAGGCAGAAGTGCCTGTTCTCACTTAGGTCTGTGGGGGTAGTGCCCTAGCCAGGGACCACGCCCTCCCCTTCCTAGCACTTCTCTTCCCCACTTCTGTATCATTTCAAGGGACCACACTCTTCCCTTCCCAGTACTCCTGTATCACTTTCATGGCTTCATACCTAATTTCTTTTTAGTGTTGAATAATATTCTATTATCTAGATATATCACATTTAATTTATCCATCCACCTACTGAAAGACATCCTGATTGCTTCCAAGTTTTAGCAATTATCAATAAAGTTACTCTAAGCATCTGTCTTCAAGTCTCTTTGTAGATAAAAGTTTTCAGTTCATTTGGGTAAATACCAAGCGGCATGATTGCTGGATTGCATATAAGTGCATGGTTAGTTTTATAATAAACTACTAAACTATCTCCTGAAGTAGCTGTACTATTTTACATTCCCACCAGCAGTGAATGAGGGTTCTTGTTGCTCCGCATCCTCACCAGCATTTGGGTAAGTGTTCAGAATTTTGGCCATTCTAATAGGTATGCAGTGGTATCTCATTGTTGATCTAATTTGCATTTCCTTGATGACGTATGATTGAAGCATCTTTTCATAGGCTTATTTGCCATGTGTATATCTTCTTTAGTGAGGTGTTTGTTAAGGTCTTTGCTCTATTTTTAAATGGGTTATTTGGTTTTTTTGTTATTGCATTTTGAGATTTCTTTGTAGATTTTTGATAACAATTCCTTATCCAATGTTTGTTTTGCAAATATTTTCTTTCTGTCTATGGTTTGTCTTCTCTTCTTGACATTGTCTTTCACAAAACAGAGGCTTTTAATGTTAACAAAGTCCAGCTTATTAATTATTTCTTTCATGAATCATGACTTTGGTGTTGTATCTAAAAAGTCATTGCCATTCCCAAGGTTATGTAGGTTTTTTCCTATATTATCTTCTAGATGTTTTGTGTTTTACAGTTAGGTCTATGACCCATTTTGAGTTAATTTTTGTGAAGGGCATAGGGTCTATGTTTAAATTTACTTTTTTGCATGTGAATGTCCGGTTGTTCCAGCATCATTTAAAAAGGTATCTTTGCTCCATCGTGTTGCCTTTGTACCTTTGTCAAACATCAATTGACTGTATTTATGTGGGCCTATTTCTGGGCTCTTTATTCTGTTCTATTGATCTATTTGTCTTTCCCTTCACTAATACCAAGTGTGGTACTAGGAGCTTTATGTAAGTGTTGCAGTCAGCTAATGCCAGTCAGAACTCCAGTTTTGTTCTTCAAAATTATGTTGACTATTCTTCATCTTTTGCCTCTCCATATAAACTTTAGAATCCTTTGTTAAAGTTCTGAAAATAACTTGCTGGTGACATGCTTTATTTTAAAGGTATTTCTAAGCGAAACTTCAAGCCTCTGTGACTCTCACATTTTTACCATATAAAATTCCTTCTTCGAAGGGTTGTTTTTGGGAGGCTGCTATCAGCCAATGCTTTACAAACAAGCGGCAGACCATTGACTTGACTGGGAATGGTTTTGCTTCCTGTCCAAATAATTTAAAGCCTGTTAAAGGTGTGGTCCAGGGTAAGAGTAGGCATGGTGATTTTTCTCCATCCACTCCTACTCTGTGAATTCTCTGACAACCAGACTGTTTCTGTGCAGACATAAGTGGTAGAGAAAGTATGTTTCAAACTGTCAAACTACTGAAAATATAGCTGTGATAATCAAGAGAATCACTTAAAAGGGTGAAATGGAGGTCGGGGTTTGTGTGAAAAAATGTTAGAAATAAGTGGTAATACTGAGGGAAAGCAGTAAAAGAGGGGAGTTTTTTCTCCCTGTCACAAAGCAAGGCAATGCCATTGTGTCCTGCTGCCCTAGGCAAAGAGTCTGTGTAGCCATAGGATTTTATTATCTTTTAGCTTAGAAAGTACGTCACTCTTGAACAGTTTTAGTAATTTAACATGTTATAGCAAAGCCCATATAAAACATTTCCAAAATCTTTATTTTTTTCATGACTAGTTAAATCTTAAACCTATGTTTTGTATCTCACATAAAACATTTTCTTCCTCAAATATTTCCTGTCTTCATTCTTCAGAAATTATAGTGAGGGGGTTTGATGAGACATTATTTTGCCTGTGCCAAGGAATTAATTTTATGCATGAAGTGGCAGTGCAATATCCCAGCAGGGCAGGTCATCACTAATAGTGCAGCTCTGAGTCCTGGAACAGTGGAGAAGGACAAGGGACTCACTGAAGCTTTCTGGCTTGGGATTGTTGCTTTTTAAATAGAGACTGAAAGTGAAGATGCTGAGCCCATTAGTGTCTTTCCTCCTTAAGGTTTCCACTTATTGGTGGAATGTTCAGTAGGGAACTGAGTAGGCATGGGAGGGAACCTGGGTTACCATAACTGTGCATTTTATACCTATATGGTAAAAATGTCTTTGTTGTCTCCTCGGAAAGAAATAAAATTGACAGAGACAGAAACAGATGGAAACTGAAGTAGTTAATAGAGGAAATGAATTCTAGCTTCTTAAAGGGGTGCCTTAAAGGATAGCATATAAAAATTCAATTTTATTTTAAGTGTCAGAAATTTGCTGGTATATATAAATGAAATATCTAAAGCCTTCTTCATTTGCACAAATGAGTGTTTACATAATTTCTTAAAATATACTAAAGTGTAAAATATGAGATTTAAAACATCAAAGTTTGGAGAATTGATTGGCTTTAGAACTTTGAGATTTCTTCATTTTCTATGCTAACCCAGATGCATGCATCTAGATCCTTAATCCCATTGAAATCTAGATTTTTTAGTCATTTACAATTGAAATACATTTATTAATTAACTAAACCTAGAATATTTTGCTTAACATAAGTATATTCTAATACGCCTAATGTTGCCTGAGGAAATACAATACAACTTTAGATTAAAAATAAAACAAAACAAAGACAAAACAAAACTGAAGTGTGAGCCTATCTTCTGCAAATACACTTAGGAACACGTTTCCAATTCAGCTTAACTTTCTCCCACTAAGAAACATTAAACCGCCTTCATGAATTCCTTTTAAAAAAAGGATGTTCATATAGTTGGATTTTACCTTTGATGTGCACATAAAAGAAGTTGCTTCACTTAAAAAGATGACCATAAATCTATTTTTAACATATAAGTATGTCGCAATAAGATTTTTCTTTATTATCTATTTAGTAAGCAATAGAACTGTCTAATACGTTTGGCTTTATATATTTGTTTTTCTACTTATGAAGACTAAAGGTATCAATGTCAGTGATTAAATGAGCTTGCTGCAGAAAAACAATTTGTAGGTACATCAAATAAGTAAAATAGTGCTTACCAAAGTAGTGTGATTGTGAATATAATTCTTTCTAATAAGTTACTGGAAGGATTTTCTTCCCCTTTTAAGGCTTTAATTTATTATTATTTCACAGCAAGGGTGGAGATGTTCCCAATCCATTTTCCCTCTTGTTTTTCACAATCTCCCAAATGAAATCTTTATGAAACAGAACTCAATGCTTCTATTTCCCCATAATAGTCTTCTAGAAGGAAGTGAATATCTCTTAAATTTATGGTAAAAATGAAGGTTCTATCTGCCCACAAATATACTAGTCAAGCCATTTATTTGACACTGCCTGCTCTCATTGTACATTCCAAGTCACTGAAAACAGGACAGAAGGCTCTGAGCTATGTGCGCTGCTAAGTGGAACTATTTTGTTTACATGCACCAATGCCCCATTTGCAGAGAACCACAACGTAATCAGTGCAAGATACACAAAGGATAGATTTATTTTGCAGCCTGGCTTAAAAACAATAATGCCAAGACCTCTCAATTTCAAAAGTTTAATTTGTTTGATAAAATTCTAAGAACTGTGTTGCTCAATGGTCGTTATCATGTTTAGTATCCATGATGGATAGAATTCAGATGTTGCCTTCTCTTTATTTAATAGAAGCATTTTATATATATTTCTATTATTAATGTCTATAGTAATGGTACAGTATTCAATAATGATGAGCTACTTGTAATGATCCCATGAAGATTATATTCTTGAAAAAAGGTTAAAATATGGTTTTATTTTAAAAAGCATTATAAGAATATAGGGGTTTAAAGAAGAAACATCATCTGGTTGAACTATCTCATGCAAAAGAGAAAATGCCATTCCAAAAGAGAAATGAATTCATTCAAGTGCATGCAAGTACTTGTATCAAAAGCTGTCTAATTCTGCAACCAGTATTATTTCTATCATACTCCATTGCCTGCCTTGTACAAGTTAGTTGGCAGACAATGAAATGCAATGCTCACTTTCCTGGAGCTCCAATCTCCATCCTGAAATCACATTTTTATACCATCTGATATTTTGGGAAAAAAATGAACTAGCAAATAGGTCAGCTTAAGTTAAATGTGCAGTTTTCTACATGGTACACTTTCAAAATCACTGAAGGAATCCACAGTCCAAAAACTTATTATTTATGTCTGTTGTGGCATATGAATATATCATCATTACTGTTACTTTGAAGATTAAGCTTGTATCCTTCAAATTGTGTTTGAAGTCATCTGTGCTCTACTACGTTGAGGGATAGATTTTAGTCCAAATTTTTGATACATAACCATTCCCAACTTGCTAGTTTTGCAAAGATTTAAAATTCAAAGGCTTGGGACTGAAACATTTTTCTTTAGAGTTACGATTCCTTATTACACTTGTTTTTGGTGAACTATTTTTAAGGTGACTGCAAATTTAAGGTCTCATCTCCAAGCCTTTCTTTCTCTCCCACATCCTGGTTTCCATTAATACTTCCCCAAGAGGCCAGACTGAAACATGGATGCTGTCACATAGATAAGGTAAAGGCGAGGTTGTCATCTTTTGTTCCAAAGGTATTAAGAAAAGAGAGCAAAAAAGGAAAAAGGATACGAGGAGTAATATACACAGCTTATATGAAGAAAGAGGACAGGTGTTTGGTTTGCTTGCACTCCTCTTTGCTTGTGTTGAGGGCACAGAAGGCCTCTGATCTTTCTAAAGGAATCACTGAAAGCAGCTGCAGTGTGAACCAGCAGGTCTACCATGGGCCTTGCTAAGTCAAGGGCAGGATGGAGGACATGGCAGAGACACTATGGGTGCAAAGTAATGATGAGAGCCAACTCAGAGCAAGGAAGGCCAGATCAGATATGTACACTGATCCACAAATTCAGTAACAGTACCAACAGTTTAATCAGAGCGCAGGCAGATGAGAAATATCCTCACTGTCCAGAAAAACCAGTGGATCCCATAGAGATTGTCTTCACCCACTGCTGCAGCCCCATTCTGCTTCCAGATGAAAGAGTACAAAGAAATAGAAGCTTGTGGAAGTTTCTACAATTATATGAATAAAATACAGTGAAAAACTAAGGGGACCACTTAAATGATTATTTGGACTTAAATGTAAACTAAGTTGGACTACAGGTATTTTGTTTTCATTTTCTTTCTCCAGATCATTTATAGGAGTGGGGTGTGAGTAATTTTGCAGCCCTGCCATATATACACACAGTCAGATTGACTGTAGATTCTATCCCTATTATTTAATAAAGGGTAGCAGTTATTACACTAATTTATATCTTGCGTCCACTCAGTGCAACCCTGGACTGACTGTATTCCTAAAAAAAGGCCAGGAATGGAGGAGGTAAAATACATTTAATTAATTCTACCTATTTAAATTGCTTTTGCTCACGTAAACTTTAAAATAGGCATTTGGGAGCATATTCTAAATAGAATCCCTATGGATCGGGGGTCCCAAACTTAGTTCACAGCCACTTAGGTTTTCTGTAATTTTTTAAAACAAATGCTCAAAACCAAACAAAATGACAATTTAAATGAATAATTTAATCTTCTTTCATTAAGTAATTAGAACCAACAGCCTATTACATTTTATGCCCTAGTAAAATCATCATTCTTTGGAAAAGAATAAACAGAATTTTTTTTTAAAAAAAATTTATTTTATAATTAAATAACTACAGTTACTAACTAATAGAAGGTGTATAACTATTAAGTACTGCACAGTTTTTCAAACAATGCAGTTATATTGGGCATGGCCATCCCCCCATCTTTTCCCAATCCATATTGATTTTTGCAGAGTACTTGCTTTTTATCACAGCAACAGCAACTGATGAAAGCTCAACTTCTCAAGGATATGATGATGTCAATTATGTAATTTAGTGCATTAGAATGTAGAAATAGTGAAATACCTCAAGCTAGTATTTCATATGATGTCCAACAGATATTGGGTATTACAGTATTTCCCTTAAAAAGTTAATATGTCCTGCAGTGTCCTGTCCCTGTGAGTTTGCTGTGGTGGGTTTAGTACACCTACGTGCACTAAAACCTGAAGGTACAGAAGCTATGTTCTTTTAGCCCAGTGACATAAATTGGGTAGGAATTATGGGGAATTATGGGATTAATATTACTTGCAATATCTTTAGAACAATGTTCGGCACTTAGTGAGTACTGATTACAGTTTATTCTAACTACTATTATTAAGTATGACTGTCCCTGTTGGAAAGAAACATGTTCTAGTGACCAAGTACAGTTTTAGTTTTGCTTCATCACATTTATTGAAAGACATTCCTCATTGCTCCTTATTCAATGGTCCCATAATACTTGCTTACATCTCTATTGCAGCGGTTATATATAATTGCAATTTGCTCATGTCTGACTCTACCTGCAGCTCTAGGGCAAAGAACACTCAGTCATTTGACATCACAAAGTCAAATGACATCACAGACATCACACTTTGAATAATATAAAAATATGTTTAATTAACATGTATTGAATGAATGATCAAATGCAGAGTATTAATCCTCAGTGGTATTGAGCACTGAGTCATAAAGAACATATTTAATTATCAACAACTACTTGAAGTTCTAGAGGATCTTTTCTTGAAGATTTTATAAATCTTTGTATTACTAAGCCTGATTTATTGAGACTAGTCCATTGAAAGAGGCTTATACCCTGAGAAATATGATGTAAGCTTCTATATTTGTAGCATTTGATTTTTTCCAGACCTCTCCATAAATCAATGTGGTTGTCAAGGTGATCTTTATGTGGTCATGTCAAGCATTAGATCCTTACAAATCTGAGTATTAAGAATTTAATAAAATATAAACCAAGCTTCAGAGAATGCAAAAACTTGACTCAATTTATTTCTGAGGTAAAATATATACTTACTAGATGACCTGACTCAAAATAGCTGTTCAATGAAGATAAAGATATTTAACTCAGGATTTTAATTCCAAGCATGATTTCAATTTGTAAGGCCTCCCCAGGCACTTTTAAGCAAAATGTCTTCAACACTCAACTAAACTGAGTTTAACATAGTTGAGAATAAATATTTTCTGGCTTAAGGCGGGCGGATCACGATGTCAGGAGATCGAGGCCATCCTGGCTAACACAGTGAAACCTCGTCTCTACTAAAAATACAAAAAAATTAGCCGGGCATGGTGGCGGGCGCCTGTAGACCCAGCTACTGGGGAGGCTGAGGCAGGAGAATGGCGTGAACCTGGGAGGGGGAGCTTGCAGTGAGCCAAGGTTGTGCCACTGCACTCCAACCTGGGCGACAGAGCGAGACTCTGTATCAAGAAAGAAAAAATAAATATATACACATATATACACACAAACACACACACACATATATACACACACACACAGAGCTATATAGGGGTGTGTGTGTGTGTGTATACCTATATATGTATATATATTTTTTCTGGCTTATTATTTAATAATAAAAATTGGAGGCAATTAAAGAATGTGAGGTTGTTCAATTTATTTAATCCTGAATTGCAGAAAATCTGTATGTAAAGTAAACTAAAATGAAATTATTGGGTTTTTCTGGTAAACAAATCTTTCACAACATTTCTAGGAAGTTTTTAGGTTTATCTTTGCATGTAAGTGGTGATACAGCAAAACGCCAAACTAAACCAATTTGAATTTTCAAGTGAAATGATTGTCTCATACCCTATTCTGGAATTTGTTGTTGTCATCAAAGCTACCAATAAATTAATAACTCAATGAAGGGACATGGAGGAGAGACTTGCAGAAATGAGAGTTTGCTTCCTCACTCCCTAATTTTCTGTATGTATTCAAAAAATTTATGTTGATGAAACTAAAAAGAAAACCAAGAAACAAAATTAATGGGAGTTAGTAAATAAACCTTCCCCACTAGAACAAAAGGTCAAGCTATAGATTAGAATTTAATAGTATGTCCTCTGTTTATATTCCTAACAAGGTCAGGAAGGCTCGCTATTTATAGAATCCTCATTTTTCATGGAAAGATAATTTTAATCACAAACCTTCGTGTATAAGTTGTTTTAGTGTTTGCTTTAACTCTCACGTAAGGATTCTCATTATATCCTAGAAAATGAATAAAACATTAAATTTAAAACAATGGCTAATATAGACAAAGTATTACAGTGAAATACTCCTATGGAGTATGTGTTCATTCTGATTTAATAATATACCATTGTGAAAACAGCAGTTTTCTAAACATTTTTTAAAAATCAACTGATGTTTTTTAGTCAAATGCTTTTCAATAGCTTGTTTTATTTGCCATTTTTTTATTATTTTAAAAATATTTTAGCTGTTACAATATGTACTTTTTAAAGAATTTGTAAATGAATATATCAATATTAGTAAAATTGTATGATTCAGAACTTAAATCATTAAATATATGGTTAAAATTGATTATTAGAATAGGATGAATGTCTTTATGCTGTCTAGAAAATACATTATATTATTTATAACTACCATGATATATCAATATGACAAATCTAATTATCCATATTATAGCAGATAATGCTGTTAGTAACCCAAAATGTTACTTTGCTTATTGCCTTGCATTTAAAAAGGCTTAAAATTTTGTATAAACAAAATTGAAAATGTGATTAACCCTCTACAAACTCTCTATTGATGGTTATATATTTAGTGACTGTTCATTAATCCTAAATCATTAGATTATGAAGTGACAGGACAATAAAAATACCCAATGTGAAAGAATAATTTATTCTCTTGTCCTTGGAGATGCTTCCATTATAACTGCCTGGAAAAGGCTGGCAATAGGACTGGGCTAGATACTTTCTGGAAAAATTGTGAAAACCATGAGCCTCTTGACTTCTATTTACTAGAGAAAGTGCTTAAAACATCACAATCACACAACCTTTATAGGTCGTCTTGGAAAGTCACAGAACTCATCTTTTGACCTAAGGACACCTGGGATCTGCTAGTCATTTCAGGCTGCCTCCAAACCTGAGGGACCTGTCAATGACAGTTATTCATTTCCAGGACAGAATGGAAAAAATATATGTATTTCTATATTAAACATGAAGAACGGACATGTACTTTAATTCCCATACTATGTGGTACTATGTGGTTACTATATTCCCAACACAGTGAGAGTAGTATGAGTAATTTTGATAGTTAAACATTATGCTAAATCTTCTCAGCATATACTTTTAGAAAAACAGTACATCATATTTATGATAAGATTTCTGGTCTGCAGCCACAGTTCCATTTATACTTCGGCAGAAAACTATGTCTGATGCTGGATACCATTTAGCTGGATTTCTTTCTCTTTGCTTTTTTTAAGACACACATCCTAGTGAATTGAAAATGTTTCCTACATGCGCATAAAAATCTCTGTACTACAAAGTGATAAATGTTCACCAAAAGGAAGAAAAATGAATACCACTGTGAGTTACTGTAGTTGCTTTTGTTTTGTAAGAGAATTACTAAACTGAAGTGATGCTATAAACATTGAGGTCACTGTTATTTACTTTTTATTAGAAAAGTTCATATTTTTCATTGAAAAATATGTTTAAATTACTTAAAATACCTGAAAAATGGAAATAATCTAAAATTAGAGACAGCTTTGTGGAGCAGATGACATGAGACATTTCTTGGAAGATGGGTAGAATTTTGACAGGTGGAGATACAGAGGAAGGATATTCTGGGCTAAGAAACTGACATAAGGAAATAAAGAATATGTTCAGAAAATGACAAGTATAGTGGTATAGAAGGAATATAGAGCATTTGGGGTAGAAGAAAAAAAGAAAAATCTGTGAGATTTTAAAAGTACATTGAGACCTGACTCTAAAATATTTTGAATTCCAAGGTAAGGTATTTGGACTTCGTTCAATGGGTAATAAGGGGAGAAGTTTTCTAATATTTAAATGTACTTTAAATAAGTTCCAATAAGTGTCCAAGGAAAGGTTTACAACCTGTAGAATGGATATATATCAGATTAAGTGACTTATCTAAAAAAGAACACAAATAAAGTACCCCCAATTTTTTTCAAACATTCTACACAATTTTCATATAAGTATTTTTGATACAGGAACATCTGTAACAATTTGGAACATATGCTTACTATAGATAGTGTTTGATCAGGTATTTCAAGAAGAAACATATAATTACTATGTGTTATATAGTGTCAATATGCATTGAAAATAGCTAGAGTTAGAATCATCACCAATAAGTTTTTTAATTGAATTTAAGCCTGTTTTACGTCACTACGCAAACTCAAAACAATATTGACAAGCTCTTTTTTTTTGTTTGTTTGTTTTTTGTTTTTTGTTTTTTGAGACGGAGTCTCGCTCTGTCGCCCAGGCTGGAGTGCAGTGGCGCGATCTCGGCTCACTGCAAGCTCCGCCTCCTGGGTTTACGCCATTCTCCTGCCTCAGCCTCCTGAGTAGCTGGGACTACAGGCGCCCGCCACCGCGCCCGGCTAATTTTTTGTATTTTTAGTAGAGACGGGGTTTCACCGTGGTCTCGATCTCCTGACCTTGTGATCCGCCCGCCTGGGCCTCCCAAAGTGCTGGGATTACAGGCGTGAGCCACCGCGCCCGGCGACAAGCTCTTTAATTATTTAAATTTGTTACAGATTTACTTAAATCTCAATAGTCGATTACCTTTCTTAAGAAAAAAAAAAAACCCTTTTAAAACAGCTTTTAGTGCTCTTGTTTATCATAAACCGAAGAAGATTGTATGGAATGAGAAAAAGTATTTTTAAAATATAAAATCTATCTTAAAAATATAGTATTTGTACTTATAAAAATCAGAAGAGTATAAAGGAGAAAACAAAAGCCAACCATTCTCCTACCACCTGGACACAATCATTGGAAACACTGGTGTAGTCCTTCAAGCATATTTTTTCAGTGTATGAAAACATGTAATGTTTACAAAATTGGAATAACATCATTTTTCAAATCGATTTTTTAAACTTAACAATATCTCAAATATTTTATCACTACATATTTGCAAAACTAATTTTAATAGTTGAAGCAGTTCCATTTTATGGTTATAATTGTTCCTTATTTTAATAGATATGATAATTCTATTTTATTCTGTAATAAATATAAAATCTCTTATTCCATACAATACATTCATAAATTCTCTAAACTTTCATCAAATGGTATAAACATTTTTAAAATATATTGATTATTTTATGTTACAAAGAAAATACGTTTATTCTAAAGAGAAATATAAGGTAGGAAATAAAATAGTTGATGATAACTTTCAAAATTAAAGCTGTTAACATTTGGCACATTTTCTTTAGGCCCCTTTTTAATACACATTATACATACAGTTTGTATACTGCTTTCCTGATTTCACATCATATTAGGATGATGTCATTAGAGCTGTACATACTATTTAAATTATAGTTGTTTGAATTATGACTATCTGTTGCCTAAAAATATATAATCAGAGTGAAAAAAGAAGGAAAAACTTGAATTTACAATTACTAGTAATTCTTTTAACTTGACAGTACCATTTTTAACATTCTTGTGTATGCTCTTTTAGCCTTTTCTTTCTGCCCATTTGTACAGATGTAACAATAAAAATCAAAATGATAACATACTCTATTCAAGGACATTTTCCTACCTCTATCTGATCTTATGTGTTAGCTTTTAAATAGCATCTAGGTACTAAAGTCTTCAAAACTGTCTTTTCAGAACTGCTTCTGTCCCTCATAAATTTGTGAGAGAATATCTCAGAGATAAATATGATAGATTTTATGAATTTATGAAAGAATATCTCTGAGATGTATATGACAGAATTTATAAATTTATAAATATCTCTGGGATATTATATATACATATACAATCATATATATGGGATTATGAAGTTGGATCAGAGGGCAGTTTTATTACGTACTGCCTAATTGGTCTCCTAAATGGTTGTGCAACTACATACTCCCAGACATGAACAAAGCTCCTCGTATTCCTACATCTTCACCAACATTTGATATTAAACAGCTTTCTATCACATTCAGTTCTGCCTATCTACTTAGCTTGTGCAGAAAACAGATGACTCTGGAGAAATGACAGTGGATTTATCATAAATTCATTCAGGTGGTGGTGACTCAAATTGCAGTTGCAATTCCAGATGTGCTTTATTGCATGAGTAAATCAATACATCCCTTGATAATTGGTATGCAACTATTGATCTGGAAAAGACTTTTTCCCTCTACACTTGTTCTTTGGCATATAAAGGGCATCAGGAGGAGGATTTTTTGTTGTCAAGACCCGCAATACACCTTCACTGTCTTACTTCAGAGGTATATTAACTCTCCAGCTTCGTCACAATCTAGTCCACAAAGAAGGAATTCGATCCATTTTTCTCTTCTTTGCTTTTTAAAAATCATGTTAGTACATAGCATTGGTGACATTATGATGATTGAATCTGCAAGAAGTTTCAGCCCCTATGTATACAAGACTCTTACAGGCCAGAGTGTGAGAACAAACCCCACACAAATTCAGGAACCTTCCATCTTAGTGACAATGGAATTAAGAATAATAAAAGCAATATCAAATTGTAAAAATATATGAAAAGAAAGAGTAGATCACTTGTAAGCTAATATGTCAGACTGACATCAAATTTCTCAGCAGTACCGCTGGAGACAATAAGATAGTAGAATAGTATCATTAAATATTGAAGAAAAAGAAGTTTATATTCTGAGGCATACAAGGACTCAGATATTTTTCCATGGGTAGAGTGGCATTGAGAACACTCTTGAAAGAAGCTATAAAATAAAAAATGATACAAATAAAGCTAGTGAGTGCTCCAAGACAGGGCTACACTAGAGACCTTAAAATATTTGTTGAATTAGTTTTTGAAAGCCTGTGAAAGACTATATAAATATACTAATTTCCTATTTTAATACTATATATATATATTTTATATATATGTATTTTGAGATAGGGTCTCATTCTGTCACCCCACCCTGGCTGGAGTGCAGGAGCATGATCTCAGCTCACTACAACCTCTGCTTCCCGGGTTCAAGCGATTTTCCTGTCTCAGCCTCCTGAGTAGCTGAGATTACAGGTGCCTGTCCCGACGCCTAGCTATTTTTTTTTTTTTTTTTTTTTTGTATTTTTAGTAGAGACAGGGTTTCCCTGGTTTCCCAGGCTGGTCTTGAACTCCTGACCTCAAGTGATCCTCCCACCTTAGCCTCCTAAAGTGTTGGGATTACAGGTATGAGCCACCACGTCTGGCTTTTAATTATTATACTATGTTTTTGTGTCATTAATTTGTATTTTTCTTGATCTTTCTGTTTTTCTTAAAAGATCTGCGGATTAACTTATGTTTCAAATAATGATGGAAAATGAATATTTGATCTATTCCTTGAGTAAACATTCTATACAAGTATGAACTTGATGAAATATATAAAGCAACAGTTTTCTGCAGAACTTGAGAGAACAGAAAAAGACTAGGAGAGGTAAACACCATAATCACTCAGGATCTCTTCCTGGAGACACTTTTCCTATCTTGGCTAATAGATGTGGAACAGAAGTAGAGAAGCAGTTTACCTGAGCTAAGGCAGATATTGGGGTTCAAGGCTCTTAAGGGAGGTAGAATTTTCAGGACAGAGGATCAGAAAAGAGGAAGAAACACAGATGTGGGTCCCAGAATTCATGGAGATTACTCCTGAGTCTTTAACTAATCTCTATGCTTTATACATGCAGAGAAATATGGCAAAAGACCTAATAGAAATAAGTTGTTGCAAGGCTGAGAAATGAGAAGAGAAAAACACTAACAGTTTTCCAGTACCAGGATACATTGGAGTTGGGCTGAGTCAGAGTGAAGAGATCCTATTGAACCCCTCCAGCAATAACTATGACTCCAGAAATGATAAGAAACAGGGATAAAGATCAAGTACAATAAATAGGACCCAACTCTAAGACTAAAGACAAAACAGAAATAAACCTGCTTAAATAAAACATAAATGTAAGACTGACAGATCAAAGAAGGTCTAGTAAGTTAACTGCCTACCAGAGCAAAGCTCAGTATCTTTTTAAAAAAGAACATAATCAGGAGTCCTTACAGTGTCATCCACATAAAATACAAAATCTAAAGTCCAAAATACTTACATAAAATACATACATAAAAATCATGTAATCTAAACTCTAAAAGTATAATGTTTAAAATCTAAAATACATACAATCTAAAATAATGCAAAGAAGCAAAGAAATAAAAAAGTTTTTATAAAAAATAATCAAAAGAAAGAAACCTCAAGATGATCCAAATGTTAAAAATCATCAAACAGAAACTTTAAAGTTGCTACTATAAATATGCTTAAGAATATAAAGAAATGAATGGACAGAATAAATGAATAGACAGGGACTTTCAGAAGATATTTTGAACATATATAAACATAACCATATATAGACTTTTTTTTCAAGATGGCAGATTAGAGCCTTTTTCAGTATGCCTTACCCACTTGGAAGAAACAAAATAATATGTGGAGATTTGCATTGTGATCTTTTATCCAAGAAGGAACATGGGAATTCACCAGAAAAGTGAGGGATACTTCAGATACCAGGGGGAAGAGAAGGTGGACAGGCAGCCTCTGTGGCATGGTCTAACTGAGGACTGTGAGTGAAGGCCCAAAATGAGAGGGGAAGTAAGTGTCCCACTGTGACCCACCTTTTCACTGGAAAACTGTGCAACCCCATTCCTTGGGAGAGCATCTTGTCTTTTCCAAGAGCTAGAGCTAACTCGCAAGAGACTGGGAAATTCTAAAAGGATAGGCACCAGGATGTACTCCAGGCATTTTCCCAGACCCAGGACCCACAGGAGGACACCATTATCAATTGTGACTTAGACTAAGCTGGACAGGATTCAGCAAGCCTAGAAGAAGCTACTGATGAGGGCATTAGAGTATCCTGGGCTAAAGACTGGAGTGCCAGGTCTGGAGAAGGGCCACCACAGGCAGAACTGAATAGCAAGTATAAAATGTGCTCTAGCCTTAAATGCTGGAGTTGGGCTATCTCTTTACAGCAGCAGAACAGGAGATTTGCTGGAGCTACAGTTTTGCCTAGGCCACAAGATTTGTGGACAGGGATGGCTTTGTGATCTAAACCCAGTGTGTGTGTGACTTTACTGAGTGTTCCAGCTCACTCCATTGGTTAGGATGGGGAAATGAGTCCTGCCAGTTATAAGGAGTGAGAAGGAGGCAGGTCTCACATTTGCTCACCTGGATTAGGATCTTGGCCCATCATTCCCTTCCCATGCAAGGAACTTGCTTCAGTGGCAGTTTCTCTGCTCCTCACCTGAGCATATATCCAGGTATTTGGCAAGTGCCCTCTGGATCCCTGTGTGAGCTGGTGCTTTTGTTCACCATTATGGGGCCTGAGTACAGGCTCATCTGGTCCAGGTCTGCCCAGATTCACTGCACCCTTCCAAGGCTGAATGTAATATCCAAACCACTGTGCATTCCACAGTCCAGCCTATTGCCTGGGACTAAAAAACTTCTTCTAGTAAACAAAGTTCAAGCATTAAACCCTACTGCTACCACAAATGTCAGCTCTTACCTGCAAGTGCCATCTCCTGGCCAAGAGGTCAACCTGCACAAACAAATAAAAAATCTGCTGATACGAGTGCACAATGTTTGGGAACAATATAAACTTCTCATGATGTCCATCACCATGGCTTCTCAGGAAGCTGTGATCTTGCTCACATGCCCAGTACACCTCTACTACAACTGACATTAGAAAAAGCCACCACACTAAGGCTATCTATAACCAATAAATTCATACAGAGTCTTCACCACTGAATGTACACAGAAGCAAAGCCAAGTGGCCCTACTCAATATACATTATAGTCATATCCTCAAAGAAAATAAAAATTCCATCCAAATGAAGGTAAATTCAAAAACAAGAAGTGACAGTTCCTCCAGATGAGAAGCTATCATCATAACAATCCTAGAAGTGTAAAAAAATAGAGTGTTATGACACCCCAAAAGATCTCATTACATTTCTAGCAATGAATCCTAACCAAAACAAAATTTTTGAAATACCAGATAAAGAATTTAAAATGTTGATTTAAAAGATGCTCAATGAGACCCAAGAAAACTTTGAAAACCAGTTCAAAGAAATCAGAAAATCATTTCAGGATATGAATGAGAAATTTACCAAGGGCATAGATATCTTTTTTTAAAAGCCAGAGAAGAACTTTTGGAAATGAAAACTTCACTGAACAAATTACAAAATTGTAAGGGAAAAAGTTTTATCCAAATGAATCAGCATAACAATCCTGGAAGTGTGAAAAATTGTCAGGTCAAATGAAGATGTTAACAGTACACTATACCAAGATGAAGAGAATCTCAAAACTTGATTACAGGTCTTTTGAATTAATTTGGTCAGACAAAAATAAAGAAAAAAAGAATAAAAAGGAATTAATAAAATCTTCAGGAAGTATGGGACTACATAAAGCACTCAAACTTATGAATCATTAGTATTACCAAAGGAGAAGAAAAAAAAAAAGTTTGGAAAACGTATCTGAGGAATTAATTGATGAAAACTTCCCTAGTCTTGCAAGAGATTTAGACATCGAGTACAAAAGGCCCAGCAAACACCAGGGAAATACATTGTAAAATGGAATTAACCACAGCATATAGTCATTAGATGGTCTAAAGTCAATGTGAAAGAAAAAAAAATCCTAAAATCAGCAAAAGTGTCTAGTCAGCTATAACAGAAACCCCATCAGACTAACAGTAGACTTCTTAGCAGAAACCCTAACCCCCTGAAAAACTGTGCAACTGCATTCCATGGGAGAGCATCTTCAGGAGAGATTTGGAGCCTATTGTCAGGCTTCTTAAAGAAAGAACTGTCATTGCGGCACTATTCACAATAGCAAAAGACTTGGAATCAACCCAAATGTCCATCAGTGACAGACTGGATTAAGAAAATGTGGCACATATACACCATGGAATACTATGCAGCCATAAAAAAGGATGAGTTTGTGTCCTTTGTAGGGACATGGATGCAGCTGGAAACCATCATTCTTAGCAAACTATCACAAGAACAGAAAACCAAACACTGCATGTTCTCACTCATAGGTGGGAACTGAACGATGAGATCACTTGGACTCGGGAAGGGGAACATCACACACCGGGGCCTATTATGGGGAGGGGGGAGGGATTGCATTGGGAGTTATACCTGATGTAAATGACGAGTTGATGGGTGCAGCACACTAACATGGCACAAGTATACATATGCAACAAACCTGCACGTTATGCACATGTACCCTAGAACTTAAAGTATAATAATAATAATAAATAAATAAAAAGAAAGAACTGTCAACTACGAATTGTATATCCTGCCAAAATAAGCTTTATAAATGAAGGAGAAACAGTATCTTTCTCAAACAAATGCTGAGGGAATTTTTCACTTTTAGACCTGTCCTACGAGAAATGCTCAAAGGAGTTTTAGACTTGAAAATGAAAGGTCAATACTTATCATCATAAAAGCACAAATGTATAAAACTCACAGGTGTTATAAAATAATTATAGAAACAAGGAAGAGAAAGAATCAAATGGAAACACAGCCAAACTCCATTAAACCACAAAGACAAACAGACAGAAAGGAAAAATAAGAAACAAAGAATGCACAAAAACAACTAGGTAACAATTGACATTATGAGAAGAACAAAATATCATGTATGCATACTAACCTTGAACATATATGGATTCAATGCTCTACTTAAAAGCTATAGATTTACAGAATGGTTTAAAAAAAAAAAACCAACTATATGCTGAAAAAAAAAAAGAAACCACTTTACTGGTAAATACACTTATGGATTGAAGCAAAGGCATGGAAAAAGATACTACAAACAAACAGAAACCAAGATAAAGCAGGAGTAGCCATATTTATATAATAAAAAGACAGACTTTAATTACTAAAAGAGTAAAAAAAACCCACAAATAATGTTATTATGTAATGATAAATGGATCAAGTTTAACAAGGATATAAATATTCTAAATATATATGTAACTAGCATGAGAGCACCCAAATTCATGAAACAATTGCTAGACTTAAAGAAACACACAGATGCAAACATAATAATAGTGGAGGACTTTGACGCTTCTATGACAGCAGTAGATAGGTTATTGAGACAGAACATCAACAAAGAAACACTGGACTTAAATTGAAGTTTAGACCAAATGGGCCTAACAGACATTTATCGAATGTTCTATCCAACAAGTTCAGAATACACATTTTTCTCGTCAGCACATGGAACATTCTACAAGATACACAGGCCACAAAATTAGCTTCTATAAATTTTAAAATACTGAAATCATATCAAGTATCTTCTCAGACCACAGTGGAATAAAACTAGAAATCAATACCAAGAGGAGTTCTTGAAATTATAAGAATACTTGGAAATTAAATAGCATGCTCCTGAACAATCTTTGGGTCAATAATGAAATTAAGGTGGATATTTTAAAATATTTAGAATGAATAAAAATGCAGATACAACATACGAAAACTTCTGGGATACAGCAAAAACAGTGCTAATGGGGAAGTTTATAGTGTTAAATACCTTCATCAAAAAAGTGAACATACTGTCACACCTCAAAGAACTAGGAAAAGAAAAGCAAAACAAACACAAAACTCACAGAAGAGCGACAATAACAAAGATCAGAGCAGAGCTAAATGAAATTGAGACCACAGTGAAACAAAGGATCAATGAAATGAAAGTTGGTTTATTTATCTTTGAAAAGATAAACAAAATTGAAAAACTGCTAGGTAGATTAATCAAGAAGAGAGAAGATCCAAATATATATAATCAGAAATTTAAAAGGCAATATTACAAGGGATACCACAGAAAAACAAAAGATCAGAGACTACTATAAACATCTCTATGCTCATAAACTAGGAAACCTAGAGAAAATGGATAAATTCCTGGACACATGCAACCTCTTAAGATTGAACTGGGAAGAAACAGAAATTTTGAACAGACCAATAATGAGTAGTGAGATTGAGTCAGTAATAAAGTATCTCTCCCCAGAAAAAAGATCAGGACCAGATGGATTCACAGCTGCATTCTACCAAACATACAAAGAAGAACTGGTGCTAGGCCGGGTGCGGTGGCTCATGCCTGTAATCCTAGCACTTTGGGAGGCTGAGGCGGGTGGATTGCCTGGGCTCAGGAGTTCGGGACTAACCTGGGCAACACGATGAAACCCTATCTCTCTACTAAAATACAAAAAATTGGCCGGGGGTGGTGGTGTGCACCTGTAATCCTAGCTACTTAGAAGGCTGAGACAGGAGAATCACTTGAACTGGGGAGATGGTAGTAGTAGACGAGATTAGGCCGCTGCACTCCAGCCTGGGTGACACAGTGAGACTCCATCTCAAAAAAAAAAAACCAAAACAAACAAACAAAAAAACTGGTATCAATACAAACTGGAACTGTTCCAAAAAATCGAGGAAGTGGGAATCCTCCGTAACTCATTCTATGAAGCCAGTAGCATCTTGGTACCAAAGTCAGACGAGGACATGATGAAGAAAGAAAACTACAGACCAATATCCCTAGATGATCATAGATGCAAAAATCCTTAATAAAATACTAGCAAACCAAATCCAACAGCACATCAAAAAGATAATTCTTCAGGATCAAGCAGGTTTTATTCTAGGGATGCAAGGATGGTTCAACATATGCAAATCAATAAATGTAATTCATCACACAAGCATAATTAGCAAAAACCATATGATCCTTCAATAGATGCAGAAAGAGCATTCAATAAAATTCAGCATTCCTGCGTAACAAAAACCTTCAACAAACTAGGCATAGAAGGAACTTACCTCAAAATAATGAGAGCCATATGTGACAAACCTGCGTCAACGTCATGCTTAATGGGGAAAAGTTGAAAGCAATTCTCCTAAGAACTGAAACAAGACAAGAATGTCCACTTTCACTACATTCATATTCAACATAGTACTGGAAGCTTTAGCCAGAGCAATGAGGCAAGAGAAATAAATAAAAGACATTCAAATAGGAAAAGAAGAAATCAAATGATCTCTGTTTACTGATTATATGATCTTGTGCTCAGAAAACCCTAAAGACTCCTCAAAAAACCTTAGATTTGATAAATGAATTCAGTAAAGTTTCAGATACAAAGTCAACATATAAAACTTAGTAGCATTTTGGCCAGGTGTGGTGGCTCACGCCTGTAATCTCAGCACTTTGGGAGGCCAAGGTAGGTGGATCACTGGAGGTCAGGACTTTGAGACCAATCTGGCCAACATGGCAAAATCCTATTTCTATTAAAAATCCAAAAATTAGCAGGGCCTGGTCACACGCACCTGTAATCCCAGCTACTCAAGAGGCTGAGGCAGGAGAATCACTTGTACCTGGGAGGCAGAGTTTGCAGTGAACTGAGATCATGCCACTGCGTTCCAGGTTGGGTGACAGCAAGACTCCATCTAAAAAAAAAAGTAGCATTTCTATACACCAAATAACAAGCTGAAACCCAAATTAAGAAGGCAATTCCATTTACAATAATTATAAAATAAAACCTTGGAATATATTTAACCAAAGGGAAAAAAAAAAAAAAAAAAAACTCTATAAGGAAAACTACAAAAACTGATGGAAAAAAATTGTAGATGACACAAACAAGTAAGAACAAATCTTATGCTCATATATTGGAAGAATTAGTATCATACTGCCTAAAGCAATATACAGATTCAATGGAATCCCTATAAAAAATCGACATCCTTTTCCTGATAATTAGAAAAAAATAAAAATCTATATAAAAAACAAAAAGAGCCCAAAGAACTAAAGGAATTTTTACCAGAAAGAATAAAACTGGAGGTATTACATTGCCTGACATCAAATTATACTACAAGGAGGTAGTAACCAAAATAGTTTGGTATTGGCATAAAAATAGATACATAGAGTAGTGGAATAGAATAGAGAACCCAGAAATAAAGTTACGCATAACTACAGCCAACTGATCTTTGACAGTCAACAAAAACATACATTGGGGAAAGGACATCCTTTTCAATAAGGGGTCCTGGGAAAATTAGATTGCTATCGGCAGAAAAATGAAACTGGACCCCTATCTCTCAACATATACAAAAATTAATTCAAGATGGATCAAAGACTTAAATGTAAGACCTGAAATTATAAAAATTCTAGAAGAAAACCTAGGGAACAGTCTTCTGTACACTGGTCTAGGTGAGATCTAAAAACACAAGCAACAAAAACAGAAATAGACAAATGGGACTTAAACTTAAAAGCTTCTACAGCAAAAGAAATAATCAACAGAGTAAACAGAAAACCTGCAGAATGGAAGAAAATATTTGCAAACTATGAATCAACAGGGGACTTATATCTACAATTTACAAGGAACTCAAAAAACTCAGCAACAACAATAAATAAGCAAATAACCCTATTAAAAAGTGTGAAACGATCAGTTGGCTGTATTTGGGTTTATTTCTGGATAATCTATTCTGTTCCATTGGTCTATGTGCCTATTTTTATACAAGTACCATGCTGTTTTGATGACTGTGGCTTTAATAGTATACTTTCAAATCAGGTAATATGATGCCTCTAGATTTTTTCTTCTTGCTTAGTCTTCCTTTGGCTATGTGGGCTCTTTTTTGGTTCCATATAAATTTTAGGATTGTCTTTTCTAGTTCTGTGAAAAATGATGGTGGTATTTTGATGGGAATTGCATTGAATTTGTGGATGGCAGTTGTAGCTAAGCTATGAGGATGCAAAGGCATAAGAATGATACAATTGACTTTGGTGACTCAGGGGAAAGGGTGGGAGGGGATTGAGGGACAAAAGACTACGTACTGGGTTCAACATATACTGCTCAGGTGATGAGTGAAGCACAATCTCACAAATCACCACTAAATAACCTACTCATGTAATCGAATGCCACTATTCCCCAAAAACTCATGGAAATAAAAAAAAAATTATGAAAAGGATGTAAATCAACACTTTTCAAAAGAAGACACATAGATAGCCAATAAGCATATGAAAAAATGTTCAACATCGCTAATCATCAATGAGACATACAAGTCAGATGGCTATTATTAAAAAGACAAAAAATAACAGATGTTGGAGAGGACATGGAGAAAAGGGAACACTTATACGCAGTTGGCAGAAATGTAAATTAGTACCATCTCTATGGAAAACAATATGGATATTTATCAAAGAACTAAAAATAGAACTACCAATCAATCCAGCAATTCCACTACTGGGTATCTACCCAAAGGAAAAGAAATTATTATATCAAAGACACCTGCACTTATAGATTTATAGCAGCACTAGTCACAATAGCAAAGACATAGAATCAACCTAAGTGTCCATCACTGTATAACTCAATAAAGAAAATGTAGGAAAAATTGAATATTGTTTAGCCATAAAACATAATAAAATCATGTGTTTTGCAGCACTGTAGATGGAACTGGGAGCCATTATCTTAAGTGAAACAATTCAGAATCAATGTCAACTGCCACGTTGTCACTTATAAGTGGAAGGTAAATAATGTGTACACATGGACATGGAGTGTGGAATAATAGTCACTGGAGACTTGGAAGAGTGAGAGGATGGGAGAGGAGTGAGGGATGATAAATTACTTGATGGGTTAATGTACACTATTTGGGTGATGATTATACTAAAAGCCCAATCTTCACCACTACACAATATATCCATGTAACAAAACTACACTTGTACCCACTTAAATTTATAGTAAATAAATAAATAAATAAAACTAACCATGAAAAATTCAAGAGAAAATAGTCCAGTATCTGAAAACTCACTGGATTATTTTAACTGGAGTTTTTACATGAAAGAAGAAAGGATCAGTGAAATTTAAGACAAGCAAATATAAAATATCCAAACTGAAGAACAGTTATTATAGCTGGAAATTTCCAATATTTGGTGAAAAACACCCAAGATGCTCAGCAAACCCCAAGTAGAATAAATACAAATAAAACCATGTCTAGATATAACCTAGTCAAATTGCTGAAAACTAGAGATAAAGAAAAAAAATTAAAAAGCAGCCAGAGATAAAAAGACCCACTACATACAGGGAACAAAAACAAGGATAGATGCTGACTTCTTATTAGGTACAATGGCAGCCAGACAATTTGTACAGTAAAAACATCCTTTAAAAATGAGAGTGAAGCAGTGATATATTTAGGTTTAAAAAGCTGTGAAAATTCATCACCAGAAGAATGTACTGTAAGAAATGTTAAAATATGTTCCTCAGGTTAATGGAAAATGGTGTTATGTAGAATCCTGGTCATATGAAAAGAAATGAAGAACACGGAATCAAATAATAATAAAGTAGGACATATCAAAACAAAAAATGAAGTAGTGGCATGCTAGAGTTGGAAATTCATAACCTTAGATACTTAAATTAAAAAGAGAAAAAGACTTATACTCATAGATATATGAAGATTTAAAAGAAGAGAAAATTAAGCCCAAAATAATAGGAAGAAATGATAGCGATAAAAGTATGAATCAATACAATAGAAAATAAATGAAAAAATTAAGCCAAAGTTAGTTCTTTGAAAAGACTAATAAAATTGACAAACTCCTAGCAAGACCAATCAAAATATAAAAATTAAATTTAAATTATCAAAACAATAATTTAAAGAGAGTAAAGCACTCACCAACATCTCATTCACAAATGCTATGAATATAAAAGAATAATTTGGAAATATTAAAAAGACTTTGATAATAAATTTGACACATTGGATAAAATGAACAAATTTATTAGGAAAACACAAATGACCAAAAGTGACACAAGCCCTGACTATATCTTTATCTATTACAAGAGGAGAATTTGAGATGTTAAATCTTTTCATGAAAAGAACTCTAGACCCAGTTGTTTTCTCAAATGAGTTTCATCAACCATTTAAAGAAGAGCTCATTTTAATTTTACCTACATACTTTCAGAATATTGAAAAGGAGGGTAAAATTCGTAACTTGTTTTATGAACTGACTATAACCCTCTTATCAAAACCTGGAAGGGCATTATCAAAAAGAAAATTACACACCAATATCCCTCCAATCATAGGCACTGTTAAGAATTGCGAAATGTCTGATAATTTATCCTTATTTCCTGCTAACAAGTTAACTTGCCACATTTCATTGTATTTTGGCAAAAAGCAGAAGACTCTTCCATAGTCAACAAATTTTTGTCAATGTCCTTTGTCCGCAAGGTGCTCAGAATGATGTTCATGGGCTCATATGAAAGCCTGCACAGACAGTTGGGTGTGTTACAGGAAAGAAACCCTGAGCTTAAGGAATCAAAGTTGTTTGAAATGGAGAGTAAGCTTTGTTCTAGAGAGACACTATGTCTATTTTCCAAGACTGTTTACTATACAAACATCCTTGACAACTGGAAACAATCCAATTAACCATCAACAGAAGAATTAATAAACATCAGGAGAATAAATGAAAATGGAATTATATATTAATACAATGTAATACAGCAATTTAAAAAACTAAACTACAGATATATGTAACAACACAGAAAATGTAAACAAAAAACTTTATTTCAAATAAAAGAAGCCCATGATTATCAAAAGTTCAAAAATGGACGCAAGTAATTTGTAGTGAAAAAAAAGTCAGCATAATATTTGGTTGTTGTGGGTAGTAGACAGATGGAGAAGGTGGAGAGTAGAAATATTGACTAAAAGGAGGTTTGAAATGACTCTCTGGGAATGAAGAAAATGTTTTCAAAAAATCTTGACTATTACGTCAAACATCATTGATCATAAAATTAAGATCTGAGCATGTCATTGAACATAATATTTCTTTAATTTAGAGAGAAAAAATCCTCAATTATTTTTCCAATTAATACTTAAATTAATTATATCAAATTACAAAAATAAAAGGCTCCCAATGGGTCTGCTTTGAGTTGCTTTCTTCTCTAAGTTATTTTAGGAGAATTATCATGTTTATAGTAATCACATAACTCCTGGGTTTTCCACTCTTATTGCAAAATGTTGTTCTTCATTTTATATTTATTGTTGCTGATTTAATGAGATTTTTAAAAATGTTCTGCTGTGTTACTGTTGCTATAATGGAAAGCTGCATATTTCTTATTTCTTATAGTATGGTGGTGAGTTAACCTTTCAACCAAGGCTTCTAGTTTGAGCCTGTCTGCCATTTTCTGTCAGAAATTCCCAGGTGTTTCTGATAGTTTCATGGACCTTTCCTAGTTTTTAGAATTGCTACATGTTTGCCTTTATTTTCATACCAAGTTGGTCACTGCACTATCAGTCTGAGAAAGATAGTGAAAATCCTGTAATCACTTTGACACTGAACTCGGAAATCTTGGTTATCTTTTCTCTGGGGAGGCTTTATCTTCCTCATTTGAAAAGAAGTACAAATAATAAAGCAATCAAGTTCACCAGACAATGATGATTTCATCTGGCCACATGTTTGTGGCTGAAAAAGAGATTTAGTTCCTAAGTAGGCCCCAAAATTGACGATACATTATGAAAAGTATGCATGTAGCAATTAAAATTGGGGAACTCAACCTGGAACTGTCCTGCTGCAGTGTTCTGAGGGAGGGAATTAATATGGATTCTGGAGATGACTAATAGCTTGAGAATATCGATTATCCTGTCTCCTGCTAGTGGCTTCTCCCCATGGGCATATAGTACATGCTGTCCATCCTGGGGTGTACACAGCAGAGGGTGTCTTTCAAAGTCTCTCCATTGATATCTTTGATAAAGATCTAACCTTTTCAGCCCATACATTTTAGACACTTTCAGATACTCATTACTTTTTCTCTGAGGCACACTTGGCATTTATGGTAGCTTTTAGTCATTTTTAAGCAAATAGCTTTACTCAGCTTCTAAGGTTTTTAACTTGTTTTGGTTGTTGTTTTATTGAAGTATAACATACATGCAGGAAAGTGCATAAGTTACAAATGTACAACTCACTGAACTTTGAAACACACTTATGTAACCAGCTTCCAGATCACAATATTTAATATTACTAGCACTTCAGAGGCTTCCTTGTGCCTTTTCCTAGTACTATTCTCCACCTTGACTTCTAATGTCATGGATTACTTTTGTCTATTTTTTTGAATTGCATGTAAATAGAAGCCTACAGTGTGTATTTCACCAAGTTCAAAGCTATTCCTCTAGCAATAGCTTCTTCTCATTGTTTTATACTGTATTATAATATATAATATTTATTTATTTATTCATTCATTTCTACTCTTGATAGACTTTCGAGCCATTTTTCAGTTTTTGATGAATACTCTTGTGCATGCATTTTGATAATAATAGTATTTCTGTTGCGTATACTATTGTTGAGACAAAGAAAACGTGTGTTGAGCTTTAATAGATGCTGTCAAATAGTTTTCTCAAGTAGTTTGACCATTTATACTCCCATCAGCTGTGCGTGAGATTTCTACCTACTCCACATACTCAACAATATGTGATGTTGTCAGTAATTTTCATCTTAGCCTTTCTAGTTTGTATGTAGTGGTATTACATTGTGATTTTAATTTCTATTTCCTTGATGACTTATAAATGTACTTATCTTCTCACATGGTTTTTGGCTTCTTAGATATTTTCTTTTGTGAAGTATATGCTCAAATATTTCCCTATTTTCAATTAAGTTGTCTGACTTTTATGAACTTATAGGAGTTCTTTATATATTTTGAATACAAGTCCTTTGCTAGAGATATTTATTAAAAATATCTTCCATTGTGTGACTGCTGTTTCCCTCTTTTAAGGATGTGTTTTGGTATACAAACATACCTAATTTCAATATATGTAATGTACTTAATGGTGAAATATTGAAAATTTTCCCCTGAAATTGGGAACATGACAATTACTATTTATGGTCCACTGTTTTATTCTCTATACAGTTATGCATCTCTTATCAATCAACTGGGATATGTTCTATGAAATATCCCATTAGGCAATTTCATCATTTTGCAAACATCACAGAGTGTACTTAAATAAACCTAGAGAGTGTAGCCTATTTACTACACACCCAGACTATATGGAATAACCTGTTGCTCCTAGGCTACAAACCTGTATAGCAAACTACCATACTGAATACTACAGGCAATTAGGACAAAATAATACGTATTTGTATAACTAAACATAGAAAGAATACAGTAAAAATATGGTATAAAAGATAAAAATGGTCTCCTGTAGAGAGCACTTACCATGAATGGAGCTTGCAGGGCTGGAAATTGCTCTGGGCGAGTCACTGAGTGAGTGCTGCGTGAATGTGGAGGCTCAGGACATCACTGTACACTGCTAAAGACTTTCTAAACACTGTATACTGAGGCTGCATTCAATTTATTAAAATTGGTTCTTTCTTCAATAATAAATTGATCTTAACTTACTATAACTTTTTACTTTATAAGCTTTTAAATCATTGTTTTAAAACTTTTTGAGTCTTTCATAATAACATGTAGCTTAAAACACAGACTCATTGTAAAACTGCACAAAAATACTTTCTGTCGGCCGGGCGCGGGGGTTCACGCCTATAATCCCAGTACTTTGGGAGGTCAAGGCGGGCGGATCACGAGGTCAGGAGATTGAGACCATCCTGGCTAACACGGTGAAACCCCGTCTCTACTAAAAAAAAAAAAAAAGAAAAAACAAAAACAAAATTAGCCGAGCATGGTGGCGGGTGCCTGTAGTCCCAGTTGCTAGGGAGGCTGAGGCAGGAGAATGGCATGAACCCGGGAGGCAGAGCTTGCAGTGAGCCGAGATCATGCCACTGCACTCCAGCTTGGGAGACAGAGTGAGACTCCATCTCAAAAAGAAATATGTATATATATATATATTTTTTTTTCTGTCTTTACATTCTTGTTAGATAAGCTTTTTCTATTTTTAAGACTTTTAGTTTAAAAAAACCTTTTTAAACTTTTTTGTTACAAACTAAGATACACATTAGCTTAGGCCTGCACAGAGTCAGGATCATCGATATCACCGTCCTCTGCTTCCACATTTTGTTCCACTGGAAGGTCTTCAGGGGCAATAACGTGAAAAGGGCTGTCATCTCCTATAACAATAATGCCTTCTGAAATACTTTCTGAAGGACTTGCCTGAGGCTGTTTTACAGTTAGCTTTAAAATAATAAATAGAAGAGGTACACTCTAAAGTAACAATAACAACTATAGTATAGTAATATACAAACCAGCAACATAGTGTTTATTGTCATCATCAAGTATTATATATTGTACATAATACTTTTATATGGCTGGCAGCATAGTAGGTTTGTTTACATCAATATCACCACAAATACATGAGTAATGCAGTGCACCATGATGTTATGACTGCTATGACATTACTAGACAATAGGAGTTTTTCAGCTTCATTGTAATGTTTATTTATTATTATTACACAGAGACAGGGTCTTGCTATATTGTCCAGGCTGGTTTCAAACTCCTGGCCTCAAGGAATCCTCCCACCTTGGCCTTCCAAAACACTGGGATTATAGGTATGAGCCACCACCATTGTATGCTTGTGGAACTACTGCCTTATAATGTGGTCTATTGTTGATTAAACCATCTTTATGTGGGGCATACTGTACCAGCAATAAACAAGTATAAAGTGAAATTTTAAAGCAATACCATTTATAAGAGTATGCATAAACATCAAATACCTGAAAACAAATCCAACAAAAAAAGAACTGTAAGATCTCTGTAATGAAAACTGCAAAACATGATGGAGGAAATTTGAAGTCCTAAATAAATGGAGACATATACTATGTTCACATATTTAAAGACTTCTGTGAAGACAGCAATTACCATCAAGCTCATCTATACATCAAACGCAATCAATAGATTAAATTCCAAACACTCTCAGTGGAAATTGATGAATTAAATTTTTGCACTTTATTTTAAAGAATAAGGGGCCAAAAATAACCCAGACAATGTTAAAAAACAAAGCTAGAGGTCCTTAAACTTCAGATTTTTTAGCACCTCAGAATTATTTTACTATCATATTTATTTTATCAGTATGTTCTACTTAGCTTAGATAAATTGCTGCTTGTCCTAAATCCCTCCAGTTGTTTGAACTGAGTGGTCCTATGCTTTGTTACCATAGATCCCCGAAGAATTGTTTATCAGAGTTGTAGTTGACCCCACTGTTACAAGGGACCCAGCCCTTGTGGAAACTGGACACACCTTGAGCTTTGTTTTGGGCACGCATCCCTTATTAGCTTTTAGTCCATTTTCCTTTTGCTTTTTTTTTTTTTTTCTCTTATAATGTCTAAGCTTCTTGCCTTTACTTTAGCCTTTCATCTTAGTCTTTTAACTTACATTTTAATATTTTAATCTCATTAATTGCTAATCTCTTTCCCTTCATTTTAAAACCCAACTATTTTGTCTTATTATTTTTAGCCCAAAGTTTGGGAATAAAAAGTTGACTTCCCTGTGGGCTAGTCTTTCAGTTATTAGTTCTTACCAAACTCATTTGTGAACAGAACCATGAGGAGCTGAATAGTAGACAGTTTAATTGAGAAACCTTATACTCATTGAGGTCTAAAAACAGTATTTGTTTGTCTTGTATCTGCTGCCCACTGTTCTCTAACCCCCTCCCTGATAAGTAACAGAAATTCTAATTATTCTTGTATGTGTCTGTTTAATATTCAATCAATCAATCTAAAATATTAGTAATGTCACATATACTGTTTGATGTTCTAATCTCTTTCCTTACGTCCCCTATTTTGCAGATGAGGAAGCTTGGGTTAAGAAACCTGCCCAAGGTCTCCTACTAGAAAGTCATAGAGGCAAGGTTTGAACCCTGGCAGTCTGACTGTAGAGCCAATAACCATTACAAAAAGCTCATTGAAAGAAAACGTTACTTATGTAAGATAGCTCTTAATATATTTAGTGTATTCATTTTTCATCAAGGGCTTTTATCTAACATACTTGAATAGGCCTCATGACCTCATAAAATCCTTGAATTTGAAGGAGACTTCTATGGGTATACCGTTCAGTTCTTGATATTTGCAGTAGTTGTGCTCTATAAAGTGACCATGAACACAGATTTAGCAAATACTGAATCATTGCTCCTAGAGGAAATTTAGAGTTATTTTCCTTGGGAAAATACAGAGATAAGCTTTTGCAAGCATCTGGGAACAACATTTCTTATCAACTGATTAACACATAACCTTGTTTTATGTGTGTTTCTTTTTAAAGACATCATATTTAATATTTATTGTTAATTTATTACCAGTGAACTCATGGCCAACGTCACTATAAATCATTCCTGAATAAAGCGTGTCTAACATACATTTTCTGCATAAGGCACATCCCAGCCTTCTCATGCTTACGAACATTAAACAGCTCTTCAGCACTATGCTTGGGAGCCATTTTAAACAGGAAATCATTAACAAAATGCACAAAACTGTGAAAAAAATGTGGCACTAAAGGATACTCATTTATAGTTTGAGATCGGAAACAAAAAAGCAAAGTGTCACCCGTTTACACATCAGCTGGGAATGTGCACATCAGGAAATTCAAATTTTTTGATGCTTTGCACATGCATACATCTGAGAATGATTTTGAAAGGACCTCGGGTGTGGTCCTTGAGGTTACAAGTACACTTTAGTGCATAGGTGAATTCACAAATTCAGAATCTGTGACTAATGAGGACCAACTGTATATTATCTGCTGAGAAGAAGATGCTTAGTGATCAGCAGATTCTTAAAAAAGTCTGTGACCTCTCACCCCTTAAGGCCAAAACCAAGATCTGGAATAAGTTAAAGTTACTAGATTCTTTGACTCAAGCTAAGCATATTGAGGATATCACGAGTGAACAGCATTATATTTGCACTTTGTATAATTTCTTCTATAGTATTTTGGTGGACAGCAATGTTTCACACTGAGGACTAAGGAACTCCCTATGTAAATCCACCCTCATTTAAAAGTGAAAACTTGAAATTACTTAGTGACCAAATGAACTATTGTATTAATGTCACTCATTGACATTTGTCAATTTTGTCAACTTTAATCAGTAGAATTTCTAGGTTCATTGTAATGATAAGGATAAGGGAAGATTTTATTCCTGGTGTTGTACAGAATCATATTTGTAAGGACATAGAGAAGATTTTCCTCTAATGCCAGGACAAAGTAAGCATTTTTATCTGAAGCTACTGGCTTATTTTTATCAAGGGCACATTATAAATCTCACAGTGATTTTGTTTCTCTGCTTAATGTTCACTGCTAGAAAACTTAGCCAAATTTATGGTCCAACATCAGCATATGTATGTATGTATATTATCCTTTTGATTTTATGTTTTCAAGTATTATTTTACATATGTTCAAATTTTCTCACCTTTCCTTTTTTATATTTTATTTTATTGCACCTTAAATCATCTCTTAAACAAGAATGAGTATGCATAAATAAGTTCTGCATATAGAACTGTTTTCATTTACAATCTTTTAAAATTCCAATGGGGAAATGAGAGGTACCAGTATAAATGTGACTGCTGACAATTTCTACCCAAATAAAAGGACCAGATAAATAAATTTATTAGGCAGGACATCAGACCTAGGGAATCAGTAACCCTGATGGAGGAGTCCAGCAATCTGGGTTTCAACAAGCCCTGTAGGTGTTGGGATGCACACTCCACATTACTCCATGGGAAAATAGGTATCACATGGGTCTCGCTCATGCTCTCTTTTGCCCTAAAAACAATCTTGACTGTGCATGGGCAAGTTTTCAACTTTGATTGTGCACTGGAATCATCCAGGAAGATTTTTGTAATCATGATGCACGCCAGAGCAATTACATGAAGAGTTGAGAACCAGTTATCAATATTTTTTTAAAGCTCCCAGGTGTTCTGATAGGCAGTCAAAGTTGAGAGCCAATTCTCTGACTCTAAAGACAGGTTCATAGGTCCAGTCATAAAATTAATGAAAATTTCGGCATCTCTGAGTAGTACTTCAGGCTTAATCTTCCACCAAGAAATCCAAACCGCTATGTAGCTGTGTCATTTTGAGAAATTAATAAGCTGCATTCCCATCTCACTGTGCAACATAAATACCACGTAAGTCAACGATTTAAATGTTTAAAATATTCAGTCCATAAAAGTACTAGAAGAAAATATGGTTGAAATTCTGCAACATCTTTAGGTAAAGGCCTCAGAATAAATAACTGTGGCATCAATCAGAAGCAGGAGCAGGAGGCTAGATAAATCCCACTACATAAACATGGGTACAGAAGGACATCAAATATGAGCGGGCAGATTATCCCCTATGTTCCCTTTGACTTCTCTACAGTATTAACTTAAGCATGAGAACTGAACCTAGTCTTCATTGATACAAAGTGAAGAGACACCTCATGCTAGTCAAAGAGAATTATGTCAGTTTCTTGGCCTTTCTGTGGCCCGACTTAAAGACTGAAAATTATGGGAGATAACTCTGAGCCAGTTTTAGTCTGCCTAAAAGGAAATAAAAATTTTCTCAAAGGTAGGAGAAGGAGGTTTGGGATCTCAGAGTGACGGGAGACTTGTACTCCCATTCTTGTCTGGAACATCAGGAGGGAGGGTCCTTCACAGGAGTTGCGATTGGCATCGCAGCATCATGGGACCAGTGAAGATGCAGTAGGAAAGAGCTGAGGCAATCCCACCACATTTCTGTAGCTCTAGAGAGTAACGTAGGAGAAGATGATATTACAAGTTTTGTGAGAGACCTATGGGACCCGAAGGGAGCTCATTGGTTGTAACAAGAGCAAACACCAGCAGATGGCAGCAGATGGTTGCAACAATAGGAAACACTAGCAGGTGGCTGCCACAGGATTGGGGAACACAGCCATTTTAATGAAGCCAATCATCGGTGGGCGTAATGGCCACCCCAGCAGACGCAAACGAAGAGACCGATCATATTCCCCCAACACCGTGACCCTCAGAGAACATCCAGAATTTACAGCATCCCCAGTGAGAAACAGAGGTAGAGGAGTGGAGGAAATCCTTAGTTGACCTTGTTTAAACTTGAAATAATTGGAGTTACACTGGAGTGAGTGCAGTTCACCTGTTACCACGTGAAACAGAGAAAGGGCTGGAGGAATGCCAGGAATAGGAGCAAAATTGAAGTATTCAGAAATGAAGGGAAATGTTATTATTTTAAATTTATATATATATATGAATATACCCTGAGAAAATGATACCTTAGAAACTTCTGCAAAGCAAAAAATTATAAACTGTCAAAAGATAAAAGTTGTAAAGCGACAGCAAATATTTGCAAAACAAGGGGGCTAATTTTTTTTTTTTTTTTTTTTTTTTTTTTTTTTTTTTTTTTTTTTTACTGAGTCTTGCTCTGTGGCACCCAGGATGGAGTGTAGTGGCATGATCTCAGCTCACTGCAGCCTCTGCTTCCCAGGTTCAATGATTCTCCTGCGTTAGCCTCCCGAGTAGCTGGGATTACAGGCATGCGCCACCATGCCTAGCTAAAGTCTATATTTTTAAAAGAGACGAAGTTTCACCATGTTGGCCAGGCTGGTCTCAAACTCCTGATCTCAAGTGATCCGTCCGACTGGGTCTCCCAAAGTGCTGGGATTATAGACATAAGCCACCACGCCCAGCTAATTTTCTTGATATACAAAAAACTTTCAGTACCTTTAAAAAAGTTTACTTTTTATTAAACAAGGAGAACTATACAATAAGAACTGTGCAGTTCATTCAGCTGGAATATACTCTCATTTCTGGAATTTTCCACTGGAATGAAGAGAGCAAATAAAGTGGTCAAAAATTCAACCTGTGTAAAGAAAAACATACCTAATTGACACTTTTATTACTGAAAAACCATTTGGCTGAAAGATCTGAATTTACAATATATTGGTTAAAACTTAGCATATCATCCTTTCTTTTCCAAAATTGCAGCATCATAGAATTGACATACTAGCTGTCCTTTCCTTCCTTGCCTAGGTTATGAGATGAGAAACTCTGCATGCAAATCATTCACTGGTTTCAGCGGATTCCCCTCTAATAAATCTGACTACAAAGAAATTCATTCTATCCACCTTTCCCTCCTCTTTCTCTCATTAATAATCAGTATTAGCCAACCCCAATTAATTTTAAAGGATCGCCTTTGAATTATTTTTGAGGAATAGACAAAACTAATGGTAAGAGGACAACACTCTCAAAGCCACTGTTACCTATTCCAGGCTTTAGGACATTATTTCTAAATGGCGTCCCAGAAGTCTAGGTATTTTCAACTTAGGATGATTAGTAAACATTAACAAATTTTTTAGCCTCATGTTGTGGGGTGCGCCTGTAGTCCCAGCTACTCAAGAGGCTGAGGCAGGAGGAAGGCTTGAGCTCAGGAGTTAAGGGATGTAGTACTCTATATTCCCACCGTGAATACCTACTGTGAAATAAAGAAAAAGTAAATAAATTTAAAATGCTAAATTCTTTATTACATATTTGTACCCATTCTTCAAACTATCAAATATTATTACTGTGAATGTATCATAATTTATTTCTCCAGTTATCCATCAAACATTTAACTGCTATGCAGTTTTTCCTCATTAATAAATACACCGCTTAAAAAGGGTTAGCTTTTTTTACATATATTAATATATGTTATCTACATTTTTTCTATTTTTACCTTATTTTAACTTTACTATACAACTATACCCCTTTGTCATAGATTTAAGATAGTTGGACTTTTGTCCTGCATCCCCTACACCCTCAGTACATTCAAAGACTTTGCCCCTGCAATTATCTCTTCTTTCATTTGTATCATTAATTTTTCCTTCTCTATTCTATCATTCCCATCCTCACAAAATAACTGCTGTAATAATTACTTTCTTGTAGAAAAGAAAGATTAAAACTTTCTCTACAATTCCACTTTAGTGCTTCTTTTTATTATACAACCACTCAAAATAGTTTTCTTTGTTCATTTCTCACATTTTCATCTCCCTCCCTTTCTCTTTTGAATCCACTCACACTGCTGATTTCAATCTGCTCTGGTTAAGGCCACCCGTCATCTCCATATTACCAAATCCAGTTCTCTGAGTACATTTACTTATGAATGGGCCAGTCTTCATTTAAAAACATAACAAAACAAAGCATTTTCCTTATTTAGCTTCTGGGACTCCTAGTTTTCTTTGTATGTTGCTGTCTCCTCCTTCTTGACTTTCTGCTGGATTCACTTTCTCATCTTATATTAATTGTGGAGCCCCCTGAGGCTCAATCTTTGGGACTCCTCTCTATTTACACTCACCCTCAGGTAATGAATTGCAAATATCATCTATAAGTTGGTGAGTTCAGTAGTTTTATCTCAAATCCCAACCACTCCTCTAATCTCCAGCATCTTATAAAAACAGCTTATATATAGATTATCTCCCTTAGATGTCCTAGTAGGCATAACAAAGTTGAGATGCCCAAACCAGAACCATTGATATCTCCCCGACCATCCTGAACTATTCCCCAACTTGCTCTTCCTCCAGTGTTCCATATCTTGGCAAACAGCACCAACACTTCTCAGGATGAAAACGTTGCTCCTTTCCTTGATGTCCCTTTCTCTCACAGTACACATCCAATCCATCAGTAAATTCAGCTGGACCTACTTGCACAGTTCAGAATCTGACCATTTTGCACAGTCTTTACCACTCTCAACATGATCAAAACCATCAGTTTCTGTCTCTAGGAATTTTGCTAGCCCCGTAAATGATCTCCCTCCTTTACGCCATCACCATGCCTCCCCTTCATGGTTTATTGTTCATTTGAAAGCCAGAGTAATCTTTTTCCAATGAACTAGATACTCTCCTTCTCCAATGGCTTTTTATCATACTTGTAATAACATTAAAATCCCATACAAAGCTTTACATGAGCTGGCCCCTGGCCAAATTACCAATTTCATTTCCAATTTATTCTTCCTCTCTCTCTTTGCTCTAGCCACACTGGTGTTTTGTTGCTCCCAAACACAACCAGCACATTCCTAATTCCAAGTCTTGTCCCTTACTACTCCCTCTACCAAGAATGGTCTTCTCCCAGATGTCTTTCTGGCTTTCTCCCTGGCTTTATTGAGGTCTCTGGTCAGACATTCTCTTCTCTTACTCTCACTCCTCCCTACCCCCACATCAAACACAGAATCTTCCTGAACTTCTATCATCTTCCCCTACCTTAGTTTTCCTCTTCATTCTTCTGACTACATGGTATTATTTCTGTGTCTACTTGTTTATTTTCTTTCCTCCACTGATCTTGAAAGAAAAAGAGTTCTACTTTATTTAATCCTTTATCCCAAGCATCAAGACTAGAGTCTGGCATATAATAGTTATTCAATAAATATATGTTGAATAAAAGAAAGAATAAATATTTAACTCTCTAGTTTCACTGTAATTTATTTTAGTGTATATTGTATTAAAATAACCTAAACAGCATAGCTAACTAGGTTTATAAAATCCATTTATTATATACATTTTTCCTTTACAGTTGCTTATCATACCTCCTATATCATGTATTAAATTACATAATAAGTTATATTCGGGGGCTATTTAATATATTTCATCATTTTCTATGCCAGTAGAACTTCTAAAAATAGTTAAATAATATATTTTAATATTTGGTAGAAATAATCTCTATTATTCTGATTTACAAAATTTCTTAATTATAATAGCTTTTAATTCTTTCAGAGCACTGTTAGAAACACTTTACCAACTTGTAAAAATATTTATTGGGATTTTCATAAAAACTATAATTGATTTTGAAATGGTTGATAAATGTATTAATTCTTCCTAAAATGATAATCATCCTTATTTATTAAAAACTATCTAAGTGAAGTGTTATAGTATTCCTCATAAGAGTTTCACAGATTGTTCATTAGTTTCTTTGTAGTTTATTCTTAATGGCATTGAAAATGAATTTTCCACACTATATACTTTTTATGTAAATAAAAATAAAAATACTTATTTACTTATTTTGATTATTAAAACATATAAAGGCTATTGATTTTGCCTTTTAAAAAGATTTCTCTTTGTGTTATTTTCATACCTTCATTCCACACCAACCAATGAAAATATAATTAAATTACTATCCATATCTCTTTATCACAGATGAGGCTTATTTTTAAATCAACTTTCTGATGAAAAATAATAAGAACAACAACAATAATAATAACCTCCATTTAGCCAATGTGACAAAATGGCAAAAGAACTCAACTTTGGAGCTTCTTTAAACATTTTTTTCATCTTAAAATGCTACATAATTAAATTTGATTGGACTGGACTTTTATGGCATAAAAATGTCAAAGTCAAACTCTCAATTACTACTTGCTGGATTATCTGGAGTATCCTTTTCATATTCCACTTCTTTCCTTCCCCCTCCCAAATCTCATTGCCCTCTCTTCTAACCATTCTGCAACCTGATGATATGCTCTTGGTGATTCCAAACTAAGGTCAAACCAAGAAGTCAGGAACAGACTTGGGGGCAAGTGTGTTGAAAGCGTGAGTAGTGGTGAGAAGTCATGGAAAAGCAATGTGTGCATTTTTATTAGAATGAGCTTCCTGCTGAGTCTCTCCATTAAAAAAAATAATATTACAACTAAAAATGTCCCTCCCGTGATAGGTATTGTTTATTTTACACAGAAAAACATTTCCTGACAGCTGTTTTTCAACATTTAATCCTGTGACAATAAGAAAACATGAGGTAAAATATATTAAATACACTCAATATGCATTACGCATCTCTGATTCACTATTCAGTTTTACTAAGTGAATGCACAGTCATTGTTTTGATCCCCTTTAAGAGAACAAAGTGTTGACTGATTTAATTGTGCTGGGTAAATCAGTCACTATATGCCTTTCATTCATGGTTAGCACATCTCATGTTTCCGGACTGGAATTTTTGGGGGGTTTCTGAGTCTGTTCATCAATCTCATGAAATTGATGGGTTGAACAGCACTGAAGACAAGGGAAAGAAAGCTCTGAAGTCAATGAGCAATGTGGTGGACTCCTCAATAGACGTGATTACAACCCCCACAGTGCTGGGCTCCAGCTCCCCAAAGGCAAGCAATGATGGGGAAGGGAGAATGCCTTGGTAATCCAGCAACATGTGCCAAGTCTCACAAATAGTCAAAATTAACTTTGCCACCTTTATTGTAATATTATTCATAGTTCCCCTTGTTATTTAATAAAGATCATTTTCCTCCCACTCTCAACCCCACCCCACAAAATTTACTGCCCATTTTAAACTGTCTAAAAGGTTTGGTGAACACCTGTGTGTGTGTGTGTGTGTGTGTGTGTGTGTGTGTGTTTATGTGTGTACAAAGAGGGCTAATTTAAAAGCAAGACCTATGAGATGTCAGCATCATTAAATTCCTTTTAGACATAATTAAGATACATTTAAACCTCAAGATATGAAAGCTTCTTCAATACAAAGTTTTGTCCTTTGCATGCTGTCTCTGCAAGTGATTTTTGCGTGCTGTCTCTGCAAGTGATTTTCCTTAATATTACCCAACAATAGAGAAGGAATCCCCTAGAGCAAAGAGCTATGGCTACAGCAGAAGATAAGCTGTTGACCTGCTCGATCTTCTTCATTTGAAACTCATCTTCTTTTGATTGTTTGTTTTCCTTTAGTCATCTCTGAACTTCATCAGCAACCTCCTAAGCCATCTCGTAACTTCTGCATTCTCCAAAGTTGAAGGTCTCAGATGTTTAGATACTTCTGGTGTATCTGTCTTTGACCCAGTTGTGGATGTATTTTATATATTTCTACATCATGTGATTAGTCATTTTCTGCTGGCAAATCAAACACACCTAAGTTTGAGATCTATGTCTTCTTCTTTTGCCTCCTGACATACTGCTTCCATTTGTTCATTATCAGAAGGTCAGTGGGAGCAAATGGAAAACCAGACCATAAATGTGTCTACTTTTCTCATCAATATCCAAAGTGAAAGGCTATAACTTTGCAGATGCACCAACCCAACACTCTACATCAACATGGTACCAGGATCTTTACTTTAATCTGCAAAAATTCCAAGTTTTAGGTTGAGGGCGACAACTTCGATGAAGGGACTTCAGAATATGAGCTACCCTGTGGCATGACGCTCAGGACATGATCTATTTTCCCATGTTCACCACTAGTAGGAACACCACTGGTGGGCGAGGAGACCCCTGAGAGCTCAATTTTCATAAAGATGTAAAAGTAATAGTAAAAAGGCTTGTCTGGGTAGGTAACTTGTAGGATGGGACAGGAGGGCAACTGTGTGTTCATCTGGCATTGATATATCTTATTGCAGTTTCTTATCAATTCTTATAGTTTTTTCATTCTTTTTTTCTGTATATATTTGTATGTAATTATATTATCTGAAAATATTAATAATCTTGTATTTTCCTTTCTAAAAATTATACTTCTTCTTTTGGTTTTGTATCTTATGGCTTTAAGGATTAGTGTCCTTAGAACAATTAGATAGCGGTGGTAATAAAAGGATTTGTTTTTCATCTGACTTTAATTGGATACTATTAAGAATTAAGTCAGCTATTGATTTGAGATGAATATTGTTACAGAAAAACACGTTAAATTTCACATGAGTTCTAAAAAAATTTTTTTAATAAGAGGATATACTTTTTCTAGATTTTTTCTCATTTTATTGAAATTACCCAATTGCTTTTCCTTTACTGACCTATTAATAGGAAGTAATTTACTAATTGTTTTCTTAATATTCAACTTTGTATAATGCATGTGATTTTAAATACAAAATGGAAAAACCAGACCACCCTCTGAGAAATGTTTAATCACTAAACACGTTGTACACATTTCCATCCTATAAGAGATTCATATTTAATCATGATCCCAATCAGCATGTGTCTCTTCCTACTAAAGGAAACAAATTATAACTTTTCACTGCTGCAGTAAACAGCAAACAGATTGCTGTTTACACAGAAAGAGGAAAAACAGACATAGGACAGAGCAAGAAAATTAGAAAGAAGCCATTCCCTCCTTAATACTAAGTAAATAGCAGCAGGCATTTTACAAAACACATTAAAGGGAACAGACTGCTGTAGAAATCAATGGATAAAGACTTGTTAACTGAAAGCAAACTTTGAGCAATTTTATTAGCAAGCAATTAGAATAATCTGTAAATGGTAGTAAGGATGCCACAACAAAGAAACCACATGGATTGCTGACCATTCCTTTTTTGCTCATAGTCTTCTTGGTTTGTCTCCATTAATCAGTAATATATTTATTATTGAAAAGGAAAAATGGGACAATAGGACTTACGAAATTCTGTTATGAGAAGTAACTCAATGGCATTAAACAAAAAGTGCCCTTATACTGTGTAGTCAGAGAAAATTTGTCTCCAGCTGAGACTCCAGCAAGTAAATGACTATTCTTGCCAAGAGGAGGTCTATTTAACTCTCTCTGTGTTAAAAGCATAACAGAGAAATTCACAAACAGAAAGAACTCTGATCATAGCCAAAATGCAGCAGACAGACACACTGAGCATGAATGATTGGAGAGTCCTGCACCCTATAGAATATACTGAAGGCCAATTTCATAAGAAGTAAATGATACAGATTTGGTAAGGGGTATGTTTTAGCAAAAATATGGTGGGATATAACACCAGAAAATCCTTGGTTTGAATCTTGGTCAAGATATACTGCATGACCATTAGCAATTTTTTGAGACGATTTTTGTTTTATCTGTAAAACGGACATATTAATAATCACCTTGAGAAGATATCAGAACTGCATGAAATAGATGTGTGTGGCACAGCATCCACATATGGTAAGGGTTCACTGGGAGATGGTTTGTGACTTTATTATTACTGAAGGAAACCTTGGGTAATATGACAGGGATTTATAATAATATTTAAATAGAAATAGGGACCCTGACATAAAGAAGGGAAATTTTCATGACAGAACACTGTGGGGCAAGAACGATGTAGGACATAGCAAAAAATGAATAAAACTTGAGAAAAGAGGACCCCAGTATGCATACAGGTAGGGTGTGTCTATCTCCTAAGCTCTGTTAACTTAGTCAAAATTGGTTCCTTAGGGAGAATGGAAATGTATATCAGAATCTACTTTTTTAGGTAATATGGTTTTATGTTCAAGTTAAGGTATGATGCATTATTTCATGTTGAACTATGAATCCACCACTCTCAATAAATCCTCTTTTGATCTTTATGAAATTCCATGGGAAGTAGTCACGTAAGAGATAACCTCAAAGAGACTCCAGAAATACTGGAGATCAGCATGGGTGTGATGGATAGTTTTCTGTGTCCATTTAACTGGACCACAGAATGCCCAGATTAAACATGATTGGGGGATATGTCTGTGAGGATATTTCCAAATGAGACTGGCATTTGAATAGGTGGTCAAGGAGATTGCTTTCCTCACTGTGGTGAGCATCATGGAATCCTTTGAGGGTCTGAATAGAACAAAAGGTGGAGGAAAGAGGAATTTGCGTTTTCTTCTTCTATCTCACTGCGTGAAATAGGACATCTCATCTCATGTCTTTTCCTCCTGCCCTTGGACATCAGCACCCCGGGTTCTCAGGCCTTCTTAGTCAGACTGAATGATACCACCAGCTTTGGTGAATCTCCAGCTTGCAGACAGCAGAGTGTGAGACTTCTCAGCCTCCAGAATTGTATGAGATAGTTCCTCATAATAAATCTCTCTCTCTTTCCTCTCTCTCTCTCTCTCTCTCTCTCTCTCGTGTGTGTGTGTGTGTGTGTATACAATACTGATTTTGTTTCTCTGACTAAAACAATGGGCAAACTAAGTAAGTCATATCTCTTACAAAATTATGTTTTAACGGTATTTATTTTTGCCTGGACAGCACTAAGCATGGCACACAAAACTGCCCTAGGGGCATTACAGGGCTTAGACACTTGGTAGAGGTCCCACTCCATATCATTTGAAGCATATTAAATTTTAATAGCCAGATGGCTCATTAAAAGATTATTTTTACCATAACATTTTAAAAATATTTGTACTTTTGGTTTTTGAAACTTGGCCATGAGCCAAATATTTTATTATTGGCTCTGATTTCTCCGTAGTCTTAGCTTCATAATGCACTCTCAGAAATTCTTGCAAAGGAAAATAATCCAAATTAGAAATTTTTTTTCAATGATCATGAAATGGTAATGGACATGAAATTTAACAATTCATGAAGTTGAAACAGTGTTAAAATTTGTAGAGGACACTGATTACTTTTACTTTTTAGGCTTATTTTCTTTTTTTTTTTTTTTTTTTTTTTTTTTTTTGAGGCAGAGTCTCGCTCTGTCGCCCAGGCTCCAGTGCAGTGGCGGGATCTCGGCTCACTGCAAGCTCCGCCTCCCGAGTTTATGCCATTCTCCTGCCTCAGCCTCCCGAGTAGCTGGAACTACAGGCGCCGCCACCACGCCCGGCTAATTTTTTGTATTTTTAGTAGAGACGGGGTTTCACTGTGTTAGCCAGGATGGTCTCGATCTCCTGACCTCGTGATCCGCCCGTCTCGGCCTCCCAAAGTGCTAGGATTACAGGCTTGAGCCACCGCGCCCGGCCTTAGGCTTATTTTCTTTTTATAATTTGGAACCAATGGTATTTTCTTTCAGTTCTTAAATTACCAATGGCCTTTGAAGAGCTCAAGCCCCAAGCACTAGGCCTATGGTGTAACATGAATTTACAAGCCTTAATGGCATATAGTAGATGGTCAATCAGTGTTTGTGGATTAGATAGGTAATTTGAGAGTATGCATATGCCAGTGGGTATGAGCCAAAGCATTAGCATAGTTTATGGTGCAGCTTTATTTTAATGGTGATGCCGCTAAGCCATTTGACACATAGCAGTGGCTGACTTTATCAGTCTCATTGTTGGAAAATTGGAAAAGAAGCATTTCTAGAATTGGAGGATTAAGCTGGTATCCAAAAAGGTACCATCCCATAGTCTAAGTCAACCTATAGTCTAAGGACTATGATCCTCAGCAAGTGCAACCAATCTGAAAGCAGGGAAGCAGAAGTTAGACACCCTCAGGACTTCAGAGAGAGAAGTTAGGACACACAGATGTTGGCAATATTAGAGTCAGGCCTTGTTGCTGAGTCTCATTAAGGGAGGGGATGCTGAAAAGTGGACTTAAAAACTGCAGATTCCTCTGACTCTCACTTCCCTAGGAAAGCTATTTTAACAAACCATGTTCCCCAAACTGTGTGTGAATGTCTATAGTGAGTAGATAATCCCGAGTGCAGGAGGACTTCTTATTCCTTGGATGTTGTAGGAAAAAAAAATAAAGTAAACAATAACTTTAAGTAGTTGAGATGGACAGAGAAGAGAACAGTTGGGTGGGATTCTAAGTTGAGGTTTCTTAACTTTGCTTAGTGACCCCCCACCTGCCAACCCCCGTGGCAATCATGTTAGTCTTTAAAGAGCCTTTGCCTGTCCACTCCTGGACCTATAAGTCTCGGTCAGGTTACTATCTGCCTAGGAAACACTGATGAGTCCAAGGCTGCACTCTCATTTCTAGGCAAGCTGGGAATACAGTTCAAGAGCTTTAAAGCTTCAGTCTGGATGGATATCAATTCCCAAAAATGTCTGAGATTTTCACATCACACTATTCTTTCAGGATTGTTCCTTCACTTCTGTTGAGGGTGACTTGGGTCAGAGGCTAGATTTGGGTCAGAGGCTTTGGTAGGTGGTCATTTACGATTGAAAATTGGATTTGCCTTAATGATTCCCCAAAACACTTTAACCACAGTTGGATATCTAACTGTGAATTATGCTTGTATTTCATCAGGTATTAAACTTTTTTATTAAAATGTGTTGGATATAGAATTGTCAGTCATTTGCTGGTTTAAAGTTAAAAGTTGTACAAAGTACATCTTTCTTAGCAATATTGCCTCCAGGAATTTGATAATGACATTCATGTCTGGATATTCTCTTTTACCAAGAGCTTTTGTGAGTTAGAAAAATGGCAAGTATTATGTTAGAGCTGTTCTACTTTTGAAAAAATGACCATGTGCAGGCACAAATCTGACTGACACAAAGTCTCAAAGCCTTAGTGAGGAGGGTTGGAAGCTCACATGTAATGTCTATTATGTGCTAACTTTGAATACAAATATCTCTTTTAATAAGCATTGCTTTCCCAATGGTGTTTATCAGATTCATAACTCTGCCTTTTTTCAAAGCAAAATCTTGTAACATGAATTATATGAGAAGGCCCTGGATGACTTCAGAGCACTTTCTTACCTGCTCAGTCACTCTCAGTGGCACCCTATCTCCCACTGGGTCAAGTTTGAATAATTCTGAGGACTTTCAAAGTCTTTGCTAATTTCTGTACATAACCAGCCAATTTCTCCTTCCTCCCCACAAATTTCCTCTGAACAATGTGGGTCATTCTTCTTACTAACCTGAAATATAATATGCTTATTGCCACCTCCAAGCCTCTTTTGTTCCTTTCTGTTCCCTATGCAAATGTCACCAATTTTTCAAGAATCCTTTTGCAGTTCACGTTTTAGCAGAGTTCTATGACCAGAAGTGCTACAAAAATGTTGTTAAAACATAATCTTACCTACAGCACAGTCATTCAGAAGTATGGACTTAAAATAATGATAATATAAAGAAATCAGTAGACAGGTATGGCAAAAGAAGCTCTGATGTTTTATCTCCTTAAAATAAAGTGAAGTATGTAGCTGATGTTGGATTGCAACTTCAAACTCTAAGTCCCTTGGAACATGAGAAGTGGCATTTTCCATGGCACCTTAGGTCAACAATATGGTTTTCAATCCTCCCTTGAACTACTTGATCATAGGATTGAAATTTTCAATTTTTAATAATTATCAAGTTCTAAAACACAGTCCACAGTATTTGGTAGTGATATCACCTCCACAATAAAGTACCAGAATCGAAGGATAAACAAAATACCCCAACTTCCTTTAATTTTCATGAAAGGAGATAGCTCTTCCAAAATGCTTTATAATTCAAAATGAAACTCATAGAGACTTACCATAATACTTTAGTTGACATTTTCTGTATAAGCAGGACAAGTAACCATAACTATCAGTCATACATCTCTCTAGCCTTGAGTAATGTTAATTGTTCAGCAGAGGTTTTCGTGCTGTGGTTTCATGAAAACAGAGCAGTTGTCAGGATATTTTTCTGAAAACTTTCTTATATTTAGGGTTTTTGTGAGTAAAATTTTTAAAAAGTATTATTTTGAGATTAAAGGTAATGAGGACCAGATGAAATACCACACTCTTGAGGTAAATAGAAAAATACAGTACAATTACACATGTAAAATGGTCAGGTCAGGTTAAAATCATTGCATTTAATCTAAGATTGTTGATCTGATAAGAATTTCCTTTTATATAAATATATCGGTCAGGGTCCTCCAGAGAGACAGGACTGAGAGCATATAGAGAGAAATGTGAAGGAATTTATCAGGAGAATTGGTTCACTGGATTATAGAAGCTGAGAAGTCCCATGATAGACTGACTGTAAACTGGAGAACCAATGAAGTTGGTAGAGGGCTCAGTCCAAGTCCAAAGACCAAAGAGCGAGAAACAAAGGGTGAGAGGTAGCGGGGAATAAAGAAACTGCTGATGCAGTCCTGGAGTCCAAAACCTGAAGAACCTGGAGTTCTGATGTTCAAGTGCAGGGGAAGAAGGGCACCCAGCTCTGAAAGAGAGACAGCAAGAATTTGCCCTTCCTCCACCTTTTTATTCAATCCGCATCCCCAGCCAATTGGAAGGTACTTGCCCACATTGAGGGCAGATCTTCCCCCACTCAGTCCACTGACTCACATGCAAGTCTCCTCCAGAAACACCCTCACAGACACATCTGAGGCAGCCCACTCATTCTAATCAAATGCCAAACCACTTGGGCTTCCCTTTTAGCAAAAGAAAGATGGGGCTCAAAGCCCATCCTTTATTTATTGAGAATAAATAATGTATTACCAGCTATCTGGATATCCCCTAATTCAGTCAAGTTGATACACAAAATCAACCATCACAATAAGCTAAAGCTACTTTTTGGTCAATAAAATCCAATAAGTATACATTGCATATTTATTATGTCAGGCCCTGTGCTAGAATTTAGTGGCCAAAATCAAACAGGGTTCCTGTTCTTATGGAGATTTTAGGTTTGTAAACGAGACAGACAGTCATTATTCAAAAGATCATACTAAGGACTGAATAACCACAAATTGAGGTAAGTGCTCTAAAGGAAAGGAAGAATGCTGTATGAGAAATATTCCTAAGAAGCTCAGTTCTGAGATTCCAGGTTTACTTCTAGGCACCAGGAAGGCAATAATGAAAAATAGACATGCTTCCACCCTCAAGGCACTGGAATTACAGTTAGGGGGCAGACACTGTGTAAGTAAACAAATAAATCATTCCAAATCATAGCAGTTCCCATGGAGAAAACATAATGCATGGTGATGAAGAACAACATGGAGAGAGGTCGATTTAGATAAAGAGACAAGAAGAACTTTTCTTAGGAGAAACATAGCTGAGATGTTAGAGATGAGAAGGATCCAGCCATTTGATATGATGTTAACGGCCAATAAAGCATGTAGAATGGTCCTGAAACAAACAAAAAGGAGTTCTGTTTGATTAAAGGTCACAGGGTAAGCCACAGTAGCTGGGACAGAGAAGGGAAGAGAAGAGAGACATGAAATAAGATTATAAAAATAGACCATGGTCAAATCATCAGAACTTCGTAAGAAATGTTAAGTTTGGATTATATCCTAAGTGCAGTGGGAGGGCAAAAAAGGGTACCGAAATGATTTAAAGTTTAATATGTTCCCTTTGGCAACTAAATAGATTGTTAAAGAAGGAAGGTTGGTTGGACACTAGTACTATTCTCCAAGCGAGAAGAGATAGTACCAGAGTGCTGGCAGGGAAGATAGACAGAAGTAGAGATTTGAGGTATATTTCAAAGGGTAGACACAAAGAATCTGTTGATGAACTAGCTGTAGGAACAGAGAAGGATTAGCAAAATTAAACTAATTATGGTTTTCACGTTCCTGGCTTAGCAATTGAGTGGACACTGTTAACATTTATCGAGATGGGGAAGTTTGGAAACAACAAGTTTGAACTGAGATGGGTGGGTTGAGGTGGCCATCTGAAATTCATTTGCAGTAATGTGGACTTTGAAATGCCTGGGAGACAGCTTATTTGAAATGTCAGGTGGGCAGTTAAATATGGATATGAAGAGACATTTAAAATGGGCATTACTGAGGGGTCCTCAGCCTGTAGGTGTTACATGAAGTGATGGTAATAAGCATTATTACCAAAAGAAAGAATGCAAAGAGATTAAAGAGTGTGTAAGACCAAGCTCTTGGGAAAAACCTAAAACTAGCAAAGGAGACTGAGAGGAAGTGACCAGTGAAATCTGGAACACTGGACATCATAAAATTTCAAACAGAGAGTGTTTCAGAAAATGTGTTTCTTTGCTTTTTTTTTTTTTTTTTTTTTTTTTTGCATTCTAGGCTTCTGTTCATCTATTGACAAATACATAGGAATTTATTTTAAAGGATAAATGACATATCAAAATAACAACATGTCACAGCAATAATAATTCATAATGGATACAGTGTATAATATCTCCATCTCAATAATAAGTATATTTTATTAGCGATCGTATTATGAACTTAAAGATATTGGAGCTCATGGGAGCAACTGAAATTTAGTAATTCATTTATTCAATAAATATTGTGAACCCGTGCTATAAGAGGCATTTTCTAGACACCACAGATATAGATGTGAACAAAGGAGATCATGTCCCTGAACTCACGGCACTTACTTTCCAATGGATATTGTACTGCAGTGTTCATAATGTGCCGCACAGGGCTGACACTTACTCAGAGGTGCAGGATTTTGACTGTAGACATTCATTTAAAAAAAGCTTAATTGCTCAGTGTTTTATTTAAACAGTTCAGTAGTATTAAGTATATTTACATTGTGCAAGCAACTCACTTATTTGAATTCTTACAAATGTGATATATCTAAGCATAATACTAATTTAACGAGTTTGGGGACATATCACATTAAGTAGACTAAGCATACACGGTCACTACACATCTATATAAATGACATATTGAGGGGTCTGTATCTTAAACCTTTAAAAAATCTACCTGTGATCTGAGATGCTTTAATAATATCAATGCTTGCCAAGAAGTTAAAAAGCGTGAATATTTGTACTGTTTGTATCTAATAAAGTTTTTTGTTCACTTGGGCATACTCTTAATATTCTATAAATGTAGTCATTACAGTATATAAGTGTCCTGATATTACATACATATTCTCTATTTTGTTTTAACAAATAAAGTAAGGTTTAGTACTGCTTTGACAAAACGCAAGGTCACCAAGTTTGCCCTTTTTCAAATAATACAGAAAAAAGAAATCGCAATGTATTTAACAGCACATACTTTATCTTCTTTTTCTTATCCTTTTTTGCTCTAGGAATTTACTTCTGTCTAAAGTAATCTATAGATGCCACAAAAAAATGTGGCATCTTTATCTGTGAAGGAGTCAGATAACATTAGTGCCCGGTTGATTTATCAATGTGTCTGGCAGTTAAAAGATTTGTGTGTGGGTCGTTCTGATAGAACATATGTAACATTGATTTTTGTTACTAGATTCATGCTAAACAGACTTGACTGTATAATCTTTGTAAGAGCCACTGACCCTCTGAAAACTGCTTTGCATTTGTGCTTGTGTTCTGTATAAAATCCTTAGTTTGGATTCCTTTACCCTTCAAAGTGACCATGATTGTACTTTGCTTATTTTTTTTCCCCCTTTTTTGCCTTTTGGAATTTACATCAACTGAAGAACACATTCTTTTTAAAAACTGACCTTCATTGTTGCCATGGCTGAATCATTCCTAAAGCAACTTCGGTTCCCTGGCATTTCATAAGGTTAAAGAGGAACTTAACGATAACCTTCATGTACGGCAGGTAGAGTCTGCAGTCATTGCTATATGAGTGCAGATGAATAGCTATATTATTTCCACTAAAGAGAAGAGAAAAAAACAAAACTTGACTGAAGCAAGTTTGAGCCAGACTAATGGTTCTCCATGTTGTGATGCCCCCTCTATAGGAGGGATTTTGGAAAGGCATGGGGTATTTTGGATTATCATAAGAGAGGGCACCACTTGCTTTGCACAAGGGAGGACTACATGTTCTGCAGTGTGCGGAGGAGGCCTACCGACCAAGAATTGTCCCAAATGACTTTTAAATGTCCTTCTGGTCACTTATGTGAATGGAAAAATATTTATAATACAAGCTTAGAAACTAACCACATTTTACAATAAGCATAGTTTTCCCTAAGATAATTTTTATGGGAATGCCAGTCTTTGGCAAATGTTGGGAAGATTTTACTTTGCTTTATCGGGATTTTAGCAAAGATTTGTTTGCAATTTCGTAAAATCATGTCCCTGACAGTAGTGTCACTTGGTGGGGATTGAGTCACCCTGTACAACCAGTTCAATACACCTACATCAATCTGGATTTGGAACAGTCACATTTCTGGAATTCTATGTATAGGTGCAAGCATCTTATTACTTCCTTTTATTTTCTTGTGTAGTAATGATTGAGTATTTACATATTGAAATGCACATTACTTCATTTAAATTTACTTCATTGATTTTTATTTTATAATGAAATCAGATATTATATTGATTATTAACAGCTTTATTGAGGTATCATTGATACACAAAGAGCTGTACATATTAAGGAGTACAATTTGATGGGTTTGGATATATGAAAAACACCTGTGATACCATCACAACTCTTATATTGATCTTTATACTACAAGTAAGATAGAGTATCTAAAATTTCATCTTAGAGTGAAAAAGAGAGTACTACAAAATATTTGTTATAAAAAGGGTCATTGGCTAAACCCTAGGAAGAACAGTAGTCTTCTGACTTCTTACACTTATGAGAGAAAGGAAATTGTAATAGCTCCTCTCTAGAGGATTTAGATGATGTTAATTTGGACCTCAAGTACAGTGACTTCCTCAGTCAACCATTTTGAAAGCATTGACTAATTATATTGGAATTATATAGACCAGTAATTCACCCTTCAGCATCACTGTCTATTAAAATGCAAAAGTGTGTTTCATCATGGTCCTTAGCCTGAAAGCCCCTACCCAGGTCCCTTAGAAAAGATCATAGCCAGGATCTTCTTTGTGATAGAGTGAGTAAACATATCAGATGCAAAATTCAGGCTCATTTATTCAGTCCCATATTATTCCCTGAATTGTACCTATTCCCTGTGCAGCCCAATGACCCTGTTGCCTCAGACAAGCCAAAAATAAAGCCTTTCTTCATAGATAAATATTATGCCTCCCCAACCCCCACGGAAAACTTGTATCATTGATCTGTGAAGCTTGTAATCTGTTGGCACTTCCACTGCGGTCCAAGCTGGTATTCATGCCCAGGAAAATTCAGCTAGGCCGTGTACTCTTAGCTCTTCCTATACCCTGTCCCCTCCATCCAGAGGCTTTCAAGACCATAGAAAAATGTGCCCTCTGGTGGCTGAGCATCATCTCATTATTTTTTGACCTAGGCTCAGCTTTTCACTATACACATCGAACTTTTGATAATTTGAAATGTGCATAATAAAAAGTAATTATCTTTATATAAGGCTGTGGTAGCATTCTGGCCAGAGACAAGAAAGTTTTTTTAAAAAAATCACCCTAATGCATCAAAGCACTCTAGTGTGTTAGTTTTTTCATAGACTCTTGAGGCAGAATTTTTTGGTTCAAATACAAGCTGTGCCATTTACCAGCTCTGTGACCTTGCTCTATTTATTTAACTTGTCTGTTTTAATTATTCTGTAAAATGGTGATAATAATACTACCTACCAAATAGGATTGTAGTGAGGATTAGATGAGTTAATTAATGCAAAGGGCAGAGAACAATACCTTGCACATAGTACACACTCAATAAATACTAGTTATTGTTCCTAGAGTTGTGCTTCTGTGTCCAGGGCTATTCACTTATACTTGAAAATACATATACTTTCCCAGGTGTTCAAGTCAGAAAGTAATCCAAATGCTCATCCTCAGTTTCCTCTCATGCTTCATAGAAAGTAAGTTCTTTCTCCAAATCACAAGTATGTGAAAATTAAATACTTTCTCATGATCTCATATACTTAAAAATGTGTAGTATGCCTTCTTCATTGTAAAATTTGAACCAAGAGGGGATTTGGGCATGGCAAGCAGGAATAGGTCTATTTAGGGGTTTAGTAATTCTGATACAAGTAAAGTCCTGACTTCATCTGCAAACCAAGTAACACTGCATAGAATCTTGTAACCTTGCAGCATTTTTCTTCTTACAATTTTGAATATTTGTTTCTTCTTTTTTAGAGAATAACATTTCAACCTCCTATTCACACTAGTATTCTGATGTGTCTAATACCTCTTCATTACTGTTCACAGCACCAGTGATTACCACCTTGTCCAAACATCAATTAATGTCTGATTATGATTATGATGTTCATGTAGCCAAAACAGAGGAGCCTCTGATTACTCTGTCTCTGTGTCAGATTTCCAGGGTATATCTAAATGAAATATTCAGATCATTCATTTTGATTGAATTACTTAATAATCAGTAAAACTGACTCCTTGAACCAGCCTGAATTTACTAGCACTTTTTGTGTGATTGAAGAGACACAGCCAGAAGGTCATAAAGATGCTACATTTCCCTCCTCTGTATGAATTAAACATAACAGGATCACCCTCTCCCCTTCTATATTTATGTTTAAAATATCTGACATGAACATGTGGAAAATTTAGCCAGATTTAATTATTCCTATCAATAGTTCACATTTGTTTTTATTTATTTATTTATTTATTTATTTATTTATTTATTTTTTACTGCAATCACTGTGTGGTCTTTATTCCTGAATAACATTATAGGCTGGATTCCAGTCAATTGGTTAGAACAGAGGATTTAATGACAAGTAAAGATAAGGACTGCAGGGCCTGAAATCCTGCCCTCAGCAATTTTTCTCTTGTCTCTTCGGATCTATTATAATACAATACCATTTCATAAAGTGTCTTATAATTTGTTAGATAACACTAGAAGTACACATTTAAATGTTCTAAGAGCTAAAAATAAATCTTTCATCCATATAGATATAATTAGAATGCTACATTTTTATGTCTACCCAAGTCCCCAGGATGCAATTGCCACATTTCCCAATAGAAAAGAAAACAAATTCTATAAAATCTGGCAGGGTGTCCCCAAAGGACATTCTGCTGCCTCCTTTGAAAGCATAAAATGTTAGAGAAGCTTCTAGCCTTCCATAGCTCAAAGAATTCCTTGCTCACAGACTAATACTATTGCTGCAGCACATCTCATGATTTTCTCTAAAAGGTTCAAAAGTAATGGAGAGGGCTCAGTAAGTTAGCATTATTTTATGATCAATTTTAATTAATCATTTCAGTAAGCCAATCTGCACTACATACATCATGTGGAAGAATTCATCACAGTGTCGCTTGCTTATAATAAAAAATAACCCTCATTTTCTTAAAAACTTCTTAAGATGGAGGAGGGAAGCTGTAAAAAGAGGCTACATGGAGAAAAAAGGAAAAGGGATAGAACGAAAATAGATGGTAAGACAGAAAACATTGTAATATTTAAATGCTGACAGTGTATCTATCTTTGTTCACTTATCGTGCTTGACAGTGCAAATGAACAACAGAGTGGGGAAAGGCATGGTATGTTAAATTATTATGGATATGTCAGATAAGCAGTTTGTCTGATGTTTCCATCTCTGCTGGAAGGCTGGCTTAAAACTGTGTGACCTATTCTTTAGAGTCAAAGATAAACTCTACCAATTGTGTAATTCCTCCTAGTCTGATAGAGATAAATATGTTCGTATTTTTTCCAACTAATCCTCCTTGTTGGATGATAAAATAAGGCTGCATCCACATGACATACAAAAATTGAAGATATCCAGACAAGTATCCGGCCATCTGCCCATTGGGTCATGTTGTTATCAGGGTTTCTTTTAGGTTAAACAGATGTGTTGTAAGTTAATGCAAAAATGAATCCAAAAACCTGGATCCTCTAAGGTAGTGGTGCCAATCCTTTGCTGCAAAAAAAAAAAAAAAAAAAAAAAAAAAAAAAAAAAAAAGAAAAGAAAGAAAAGAAAAAAAAATTGCAAGGGAAAGTTTTGCAAAGTGCCAATATTCAGATACGATTGTATACATATTAAATCATTCTCTCTGGGTATGACTCTGGGCATCATTTTTAAAAAGTTTCCATAGGGATTCTAAAAGTGCAAGCAGTTTTGATAACCATTTTCTTTAAGCTTTAAAGAATACTCTTGGCTGGGCATAGTGGCTCACGGCTGTCATCCCATCATTTTGGGAGGCCAAGGTGGGCGAATCACAAGATCATGAAATCGAGACTATCCTGGCCAGCATGGTGAAACCCCATCTCTACTAAAAATACAAAAATTAGCTGCATGTGGTGGCACGTACCTGTAGTCCCAGCTACTTGGGAGGCTGAGGCAGGAGAATGACTTGAACCTGGGAGGCATAGGCTGCAGTGAGCAAAGATCATGCTACTGCACTCCAGCCTGACGACAGAGCAAGACTTCATCTAAAAAAAAATACTCTTAACATGCTCAGGTACTCTTAATCTTAATACTCATTATGGTCAGAGTATTAATCCTAAGATTAAGGTTAATTTTAAGATTAATACTCGATATGGTCAAACCTCAAACAAATCTCATATTTTGTAAACTTTACAGGACATTTTCAGTGTCTCAGAGATTGAGTCAAAAATATATGTATTAAAACAGACCAATAATGGGTTAGGAGATTCAACCAATAACCAAAAACCTCCCACCAACAAGAAAGAAAACCTAGGACTTGCTGACTTCTCTGGTGAATTCTAACAAACGTTTAACAAAAAATTAATGCTGATCCTCCTCAAACTCTTCCAAAAAAATTGAAAAGGAAGGAACACTTCCAAATTTCATTTTTAAGGCCAACATTACTCTGATAACAGAGCCAGACAAGGATATGACAAGGAAATAAAATTACAGGCCAATATTCTAGATAAACAAAGATGCAAAAATGCTCAACAAAATGCTAGCAAACTGAATTCAACAGCATATTTAAACAATCATATTGTATGATCAAGTGAGATTTGTTCCAAAGATGCAAAAATGGCTCAACATATGTAAATCAATAAATGTGATATACTACATGAAAATAATTAAGGATGAAAATCATACAATCATTTCAATAGATGTAAAAATTTTTGACAAAATTCAACTTCCTTTCAACAAATTAGTTATAGAAGGAATATACTTCAACATAATGTAGGATATATATGAAAGTCCATAGCTAACATCATACTTAATGGTGAAAAGCAACAAGTTTTTCCTGTAAGATCAGAAATATGACAAGGATGCCCAATCCCATCACTTCTATTCAATATAATACAGGAAATATTGACCAGAGCAATTAAGCAAGAAAGATAAACAAAAGACATCCAAAGAGAAAAGAAGAAGTAAAATTGTTGCTGTTTGCAGATGACATGATCTTATGTATAAAATATGCTAAGACTTCTTCAAAAAACTGTTAGAACTACAATACCAATTAAGCAAAGCTTCAGGAAAAAAATATCAACATGTAAAGATCGTTGCATTTCTGTACATTAACAACAAACTATCCAAAAAACAAAACTAAGAAAATAATCTCATTTACAATAGCAACCAAAAGCAAACTGCTGTAGAATAAGTTCAACAAAGGAGGTAAATGATCTGTTCAACAAAACCTATGAAACATTGATAATAGAAATTGAAGAAGACAAAAATAAACGAAAAGATGTCCCATGTTCATGGATTAGAAGAATTGATCATGTTAAAATGTTCATACTACCCAAAGCAATGCAATGCATATCACAATTCCAATGACATTTTTCACAGAAATACAAAATGCAATCCTAAAACCAGAAGGAAGCACAAAGGACCTTGAATAACCAAGGAAATATTGAGAAAGAATAAAACTGGAGGCATCCACACTACTTGATTTCAAAATATATGACAAAGCTACAATAATCAAAACAGTAGAATGCTAACATACAAATAGATGTATAAACCAATGGAACATAAACTAAAGCACATATACACAAATTTCACACATATATGGTCAACTAATCTTCAATAAAGATAGCAAGAACACACAATGGGGGGAAAACAGCCTATTCAATAAAATGTATTGGGACAACTAAATATTCACATGCAAAAGAATGGAATTACCTCACACCATATACAAAAATCAACTCAAAATGAATTAAATATTTAAATGTAAGACTTGAAACTGTAAACTACTAGAAAAAAACATAGGAAAAAAAAGCTTCTTGAAATTGGTCTGAGCAATGATTTTTTGGATATGACCTTATGTATTATTCTGTTCTTGTACTGCTGTAAAGAACTACCTCACACTGGGTAATTTTTAAAGAAAACAGGTTTAATTGACTCAGTTTCACAAGGTATACAGGAAGCATGGCTGGGGAGGTGTCAAGAAACTTACAATCATGGCAGCAGGCAAAGGGGAAGCAGCCATGTATTACATGGCTGGAGAAGGAGGAAGAAGGTGAAGGTGAAGGGAGAGGTGCTACACACTTTTAGACAACTAGATCTTGTGAGAACTCACTCACTATGAGGGAAATACATCCCCATGATCCAATCACCTCCCATCAGGTCCCTCCAACAACGGGGATTACAATTTGCCATAAGATTTGGGTGGGAACACAAATCCAAACCATATCACCCTATGGCCTCAAATCACAGGTAACAAAAGGAAAACATAGACTGATAAGATTGCATCAAACTGAGTCTTCTGCACAACAGGGGAAACAACCAAAGAGTGAAAAACAAACTATGGAATGGGGTAAAATATTTGCAAATCATACATCAGATGAGAAGTTAACATAAATATATATGTAAGAAACTCAAACAACTCAATAGCAAGAAAACTAATAACCCAATTTAAAAGAGGCCAAGAAACCTGCATAGACATTTCTCAAAAGACGATATGAAGATGACCAACAAGTACATAAAAAATGCTCAACATCACTAATCATCAGGGAATTAAAACCATGATATATCATCTTATACCTGGTAGAATGACTTCAAAAAGACAAAAAGTAACAAATATTGATGAGGATTTGGAGAAAAGGAAATCTTTATACAATGTCTGTAGAAATGTAAATTTGTATAGCTATTATGGAAAATGTATGGAGGTTCTTCAAAAATTTAAAAATAGAAAGAACAACATGATCCAGCAATTTCACTTCTGGGAATACAGATATACATGTTTTAGTCCATTCTAGCATTGCTGTAAAGCAATTACCTGAGACTAGGTAATTTATAAAGAAAAGAGATTTAATCGACTCACAGTTCCACAGGGTATACAGAAAGCATGACTGAAGGAGGCCCCAGGAAACGTACAATCATGGTAGCAAGAGAAGAGGAAGGAGGCACAACTTACATGGCTGGAGGAGGAGGAAGAGAGAAGGGGAGGTGCTACACACTTTTAAACAACCAGATCTTGTGAGAACTCACTATCATGAGAACAGCAAGGGGGAAGTTTGCCTCCATGATCCAGTCACCTTCTACCAGTCCCCTTCTCTAGCACTGGGGATTACAATTTAACATGAGATTTGGGTGGGGTCACTAAATCAAACTATGTCAATATTCAAAGGAAATGAAACCAGTATATCAAAAGATATCTGTATTCCCACTTGTATTGCAACATTATCCGCAGTAGCCAAAATAAATAAATAAAGAAAACATGGTATATATGTACAATGAAATACTACTCAGTCATTAAAAAAAAAAGAATAAAATCCTGTCATTTCCAGCAATCTTGATGAACTGAGAGGACATTATACTAAGTAATATAAGCCAGGCACAGAAAGACAAATACTGCATTATCTCACTTCTATGTGGAATCTAAATAAGTTGAATTCCTAAAAGTAGGGAATAGAACAGTGGCTTCCAGGGAATGAAGAGAGGGAAATACGTGGAAATGTTGGTCAAGGAGTACAAAGTTTCAGTAATATACAATGAATAAGTTCTGGAGATCTAATGTGTACCATGGTGAATATAGTTAGTGACACAATACTGTGTTATAGACTTGAAATTTGCTAAGAGAATAGATCATAAATGTTTTTCCACACACACACAAAATAAAAACATTAACTATGTGAGGTAATGGGTATGTTAATTAGCTTGATTGTGGTCATCATTTCACAATGTATACATATATCAAAACATTATGTTGTGTACCTTGATTATATACAAGTGGGTTTTTTTTTAGTTTTTATTTGTTATTTTTGTGATGAGGTCTCACTATGTTGCCCAAGCTTGGTTCCAGCTAATAGGTTCAAGGGATCTGCCTCCCTCAGCCTCTTGAGTAACTGGGACTACAGGAAAGTGCCACTGTGCCCAGTTTTCATTTGTCAATTATATTTCAACAATGGTGGGGGGGGCGGGGAAGTATGTTAAAAAGTGAGGCATTAAACCAAATAGCAAAAGTAAAAGAATTATAAAAGAAACAAATGTGAAGACAGGACATTGAATTCAATTCAGCAAATGATTACTTGAGCACCTACTAAATTGCAGCAGATTCTATTTCAGTTGAATGATAAATGGAGGTAAATAAGGTAAATAAATGATCTCACTAGATAGGATTATTTTACCAAGAATAGTGACCAACATTTACATACACCTCCTCAACGTAGGATGAAATGAGCACACTATATGTCATAGGGAATGTAGGCAAGTGTTAAGGAAAATATTTGGGATGTAAGAATCTTCAGTCCTTAAATAGAAACTACTGAAAATTGTGACTCTCCTGGACTGGAATGTTTAAAATCAAGTACAAATGCATCTGTCTGAAACCACAGTGTGTTACAGCTTTACCATGCTATGATTTTGATGTGGTTTCTGCTCCCAAGTTTCTTGAATTTCCCCAAGTCTTCCAATTATCTAGTGCTGCCCCCCTGCATTGTTAAGAAAGAGGAAAAGATTTACTTGGTAAATCTGAATCAGGGCTCTGGGCTATTCTTCCCTCTGCACTTCATGCTATTACCCTCAAGACATTTAGCCCTGAGCTAGAGCTAGAAACTTTGTTGTTATTGTTCTTCATATTTACCTAGAAGCAGAAATATAATGAAATGATATTTTTAAATTTTCTTGAAGAACATAACCTATAGTTCACCTACAGATTAAAGTAGATTTCATATGGTACATTGGTAAAACTTTAATTGCAATTGGAGCAGTTTTTTCAGTCTCTAATCTTTAAGGAGTTCAAAGGACCTCGTAGATAAATTATCCCTTATCCCCACAGAAAAGAGGGTGCTTCTTTCTCATCATGTGCTGCTTTCTCATTATTCACTCATTCAAAAACTGTATATTGTGCTACGAATGTGTGCTAGAAACTTGATTCTTCTTAACCATTGCTGCTATAGTCACTTCTGGATTAAAAGTCCAATAAAATATAAATGAAATACAGTCTTATAGAGGGTGCTAGTGTTTCTCTATTTGCATCTCTCCCTCAACTCCAAATCATTTCTACTCATCTCTAAGCCTGTGAATGTTGAGCCCTTCAGAGTAAATTGATGATGAAAATACCGTCATGAAAAAAGTATTCTAGTGAAGATAAACATACTTGAAACATGTAAATAAATAATGTTGGTTGAAAATAAGTCCAATGATTAAACTTAACCAGGGTGAAGGGATAGAGGGTCTGGAGGGGACATTTTATCTGAGGCAAGCAAAGAAGGCCTGTATTAGTGCATTCTCACACTGCTATAAATAACTACCTGAGACTAAGTAATTTAAAAGGAAAAGAGGTTTAATTGGCTCATGGTTCCATAGGCTCTACAGGAAGCATGGCTGGGGAGACCTCAGGAAAGTTACAATGATGGTAGAAGGCAAAAGGGAAACAGACACATCTTTCCTATAAGGCGGAGCAAGCTGGAGAGAGAGAAAGAAGTGCGACACACTTTTATTTTCATTAATTTTTTTTTTTAGACAAGGCCTCACTCTGTTGCCCAGGCTGGCGTGCCGTGGTGCCACCTCAGCTCACTGCAACTTCCGCCTGCCAGGCTCAAGTGATCCTCCCACCTCAGTCACCCACAGTGCTAGGATTACAGGTGTGAGCCACCGTGCCCGGCCTACTACACACTTTTAAATGAGATCTCATGAGAACTTACTATCAGGAGAATATCAAGGGATACATCCACCCCCATCACCTCCCACCAGGGACCTCCTCCAACACTGGGGATAAAAATTGGACATGAGATTTGGGCATGGACACAAATAAATCCAAACCATATCAGAGCCTCTACGAGAATGTGACCTTGGGCATTACGCTGCAGAAGTGAGGAGGCAAACAAACACTATTCCTCCAGACATTTCAGAGAAATATTTAGAGGAAACAGCAAGAATGAAGACCTGAGGCAGGGGAGTACTCAGTGTACTGGATAAATAATGAGAAGGGAGAATGCTGCAGAGGTGCAAGCGAAGGGGTTAGGTGTGGTGGATGGTGCAGTAGGAATCTCTTCTTGAAATACTTCCACATGAAGAAATCAGCCTTCTTTCCTTCTATACTCTGTACCCTGACCCTTGCTGCTATAAGCAGGCATTTGAGAAAGATTGAGATTTCCTAATTTTAACCTATCAGAGTCTGAATAGAAGGAGCATTCATGTATTAGTCAGTGGCCTGGCAAGAAACAAGACACACTCCACTAGGATTCTTAGGAGGATTCGAGTAAGGAAGTATCTACAGAGGAGTGGGCAGCCAGCAGCTAGGCTAGCACAGCAGGAAACCACCACCTGAAGGGAAGGGGAGGAAATGATATTATTATACAAGAGTCTCAGGAACTTCAGCCATACAACAGGAGTCAGTTGTTCAACAGGACCTGTAGTTGTGGATTAGGCAGTCCCTACCAGACTGGAGATCCAGAGAGAAAGGAGCAGAGGATGCAATGGCCAGCCTCTCTCTCCCCTGACTCTCCTGTTTCCTGTGAGTTCCTCCTCTTGGCCCAATTCACCTGGAAGCCAGAAGACAAGGAGCCCCGGTAATTTACACTGCAGGGCTCAACATTTGCAGGCACAGAGACGAGCAGAAGTGAATTAGAGTTGAGGGAGAGACACAAATAGAGAAACACACCCTCTGTAAGACTTTATTTCATTTATATTTTATTGGGCTTTTAATCCAGAAGCAATTATAGCAGTAATGGTTAACAAGGATCAAATAAATATGTAAGCACGTTACAACTTGTAAAGAGTCAATATGATATTTTCAATTCATTAAAAATTCAAATGCCTATGAAACTTCAAAGCAATTTATATATTTTTAATCTGCTATTCCAAAGAGGGGGTTTGCATGTTTGTACAGATCATTTATTTTTTTTAATTATACATTTATCTATGTCTGTTTTACTGTTTTGAGGGTTGGAAGAAATTGCTATTCTGTTCAAGAGAGTAGTCTCAAACATTACTTGCTGGTCTTTATTCCAGATCTCAAGTACTTTTTGGAGGGCCAAGATGCATGCAACTGTGCCTCATTGTTGTTCAACAAGAAGCCACACACCTGACTAAGTTCCTGTACCTGATAGAGATCTCTGTACATTTCCCACTGGCCTACAAGGTTACTGTGTTGTCTGAGATTGTGCTTGAAGCTTAGAGTCACAATTTCACTTCAAAACTCTTACTGGAAATTGCGGAAAATCAGAGATGATGTCAATTTACACATCTTCACAATACTTACTAGAGACAGTTTTGGTTGATAAGGATGTGAGGTGAATTGTACCATTATACCTCAGGCTGTGACTTTAATCAGACAGCATAGACCTTGCTTTAGCAAGAATGCATCCAGAAGGTTATCTGTCCTGCTTTTAAGAACATTCTTCTAATGTTTTTCTAATATTTTACAATCCTGTACATGGATGCTAATGTAGATGATTTGCTGAACTGTTTCCCAATCAAAGGAGGTTATTTTTGTGCACTGCTTAATAATTGTGCAAGATAAGAAAATAAGGTGAATCGTTTCTTCTTTTCCAGAGTTAAAGAACAGTTGAGATGAGAACGCTTACCTGCTTCCCAGTAACAAGGCCAATATGCTGGCACACATTCCTGGAGTTAAGAATAATTAATACATTTGTAGCTGCATTGCTTTAAGTAATTTGTCTCCCCATTCCAGTGCATGTACACTCAAAGGCAGAGGAAAAAATAGCTAAAGAAGAAAACTGGAATTGAATGATGACTTAGTCCTCATCAGCCTGCTTCAAATACCAAAAATGCCCAACATTAAAAAACCCACAGAACATCTGAAGCAGAAAGAACTTACTGATAAAAATGATCCAGTGGTCTTGAATACTCCAAAACAGAATTTTAGAGCTAGAAGGAAACAATGAGTGTCACTAATCTCCCTCATTTTGTTAGAGAGGACAATGAGGCATAATGCGTATTACAAAACTGACCCCAATTCAAGGAAAAGGGGCTTGACTTTTGCGTGCATAAGTCATTGTATGTAGGCCACCTGGAGGAGGAGGATAAGCATAACTTCCTGGGTGAGACAGCTTTCAGGGCAACTGTGAGCCATTTGCAGCCAACTCTGAAATTGAAGGCTGGTATACCAATCCAGTAATGGGATTCTGGGCAGGGCACCAACGGCATCTTCCACGGAGTCAAAATTTAAACTCATGTCGCCAGACTTCTACAAATCTTCTTTATAGTATGTTATGTTGTCCAAAGGATACTTTCCCCTCTCCCCCTTCTCATTATACCTTACCTCAACCTCTTTTCCTTTCTCCCCTCTCGTTTATTGTAATAGTCAGCCAGGAAAGACAAATTGAACTACATTTATCTCCTCTTGCCCCTTTGTTTCTTCAGCTGCTCGTAATTGTGAGAAGTGGTATTCCGTGTTCCTGACAACATCAGAGCACTGCTTTGGCATGCTGCACTATTTTGTGTCCTTGAAGAAGCATAGATTTTAGGATTATGTCAATAATAATAGATCTAAAATTAACATTTTCGGCCTAGGACCTGATCTCTTACCTATTTCTTAACAGAAGGCAATAAACAAAGTATTTAGACCAAACGAATCCACTTATAAACAGCATAGTGAAAATGTAAAGATAATAGAAATAAAAAGCTGGACCACAGGGGAAGATTCAAGTAATCACACACCTTAAATAACAGAAGTCTGTGAATTCATGCTGGCAGCCCTAAGTAGGTCACCTAATCGGTTGTTTACTGTGCTGTTGGATACAAAGCATGATAAACTAAGCAGGGAGGAAGCTGTATGAGTTCCATCTCCATAACAACGAAGATGAGAACAATTACAAGAGACCCTTGCCAGCCACCTCCACAAAATCAGTTTTAACCTCAGAGCAATGAGGAGTGACATAGCAAACTATGTCTGATGTCTAAACAACACAGGGCATTGCGCCAGGTAAAAACTTTCCCTTTTCAGAGGACTGAAGACGTTGATGCACGGACACATTTGCTGAACCAGCTGAAACCTTGAAAGGATTGCGCAAACTAGTGCAAGAATAATGTAAAACAGGAGAATGAGGATTTTAAAAATAATTTAATTTCAGTATATACTATGTTAAAGATGAGACAACAAAATATTATAGTAAATATTAAGAGATTGGTGCGTTGTCAAGACTTACTATATTATCAAAGATACGTCTTATCTTACACATGGTACTGTATGTGATAACTTGATAACTTGATATTAAGGTCTAACTAATGTTTTGAAATTAATTTTTGTTCCTTTTATGTATTTTACTGAATATTAAAAAATCTAAAATGAATTAAACCCTTACCTCTGTTTTCTAAAGTCATGATTAATCTCCTTTAGTGCTTGCAACAGTTTCCTTCAACAAACTTTTCAAAGTAAGGCAGATAATTGTCTTATGTTTATTTTTTAAATGTACAAAAGAAACTTGCTTGAGTGATTTATTTATAGATACTTTTGCCAGTGAATTAGAAATTTTATCTTTTCACATAAAATTGCCCCTTGCATCCAACTAATCTGCTTTTTAGAAACTGACCCTGGACATTTGGACTTGATCTTTGATTTCACATTTCTGGACATTTTCCAGACAACTTGGTAATTCGCTGAGAAATTTTGAGTCTGGATTACTTTTTCCAATATAGAATACATTTAAAAAGATTGCTAGTAGCAAATCCAATGTATCAGTAATTACTTCTCAACCTCTAACAAATTATTGCCAACAAGATTCTAACTTCTGATAGTCACTTTCTCTCCTTCCTTCCAGCCCTAATTCTTTATTCCATGAATTTCTTTAGGAAGGAAAGTTTCATTGTATTGAGCAGCGGGGATTGGACATCTCCAACTGCAGCCAAATTCTACAGACTATCGAGAAAACAGTTTGCAAAGGAGTGAGAAAATGTCAGTCAAAAAAACTTACCTGGCTTGGGTGGACATAGGCAAAGTGGATTTGAAGATCTGTCTTTACAAGTCAAAATTTATACCAGGAAGCTCTAATGAAAATGGTGTCATCCAACAAATGTATATGTAAATTCATTCTAAACACTTAATGAATTCAATCCCAACATCTGGAACATTATTAATTTCCTTTCTTTCATTGCAACATAAATAATTAAATTAAGAAATTATAATTTAGGTCAGCCTTTTGTGAAGAAATTTGATTTAATGTAATCAGTCTTTAGAAGAGGACTGTTCCTAGTCACCTTTGTTGCCCTTTCAAGAACATCAAAGCACTATCTGGAGCGATGAAAAGCATGGTCTGTGATGCTGGGTTGGAAGCCCAGCCCATCCTGCCCCACCTGTCACTATCTATGTGTGAATTTGGTAAATTACTGAAACTCTAAGCATTGGTTTCTCTATCTTTAAAAAGGGGGTCACAAGAATAGTAATAACTTCACTGGGCATTAGTGAGGATCTGAAGAATTCGTGTGAGCAATGCCCTCTACTTAGTGCCTGACACAGTAACTGGTCAATAAATGATTGTTTGCCATGTTTGAAAAGTAAGCAGTATAATATTTTTTACTATATAGTACTCTGTTACCAAAATGTAACTATGTAACTAGAGTTAAATATAAATGTTCCTATTGACAAAGAATTTTGATATTTCTAGGATATAAAGCTGATTCTACTTTGTTCTATAAAATCTTTCAATGATTTCGCATAATTTTGGCAAAAGTGTGCAAAACCCTCATCATGATACACAAATTATCTCATCATCTTCCCTGCCCTCACTCCATATTTTCCCAGCTTTGTTCACTAGCTCTCTAGGTTGGAATAGATGCATTAGACATATGACACTACTAACTGCCCCTTGTCCATGGCCATGTTCCTTTGTCTAAGCTGTTGGGAGCCCTCTCTTTGCCTTCCTTTACCTTCTGACACACTTGTGCTCCTCTTTATTAACCCCAAGCATCTTTTCTTCTAGGTAGTTTGTGTGGATGCTTCCCATTCCCTAAGCAAAAGTAATCATTCTTTCCTTTTTACTCAATTCAGTTAGCATACAAGAAATGAAAACCGTGTTTATACATCTGCCCCCATTAAGCTATGCATTTACTGATGGCAAGCATGGACTTTGTCCTGTTTGTTATTTCCCCAGCATTGAACACTCTACTTGACCCATGTACCTGCTAACTAGTATTTGTTTTAATGAAAAATTCATAACCAAATATATTTATTGACTTTTTTTTTTACCTGTTCTCACCACTTATATTGCTCCACCTTGATCCAAACCATCATTGCTTCCTAGCTGGTTTCCCTTCATCCATCTGCCTTCCCACAAGCTGTTACTGACATGGTTTGAATCTGTGTCCCCACCCAAATCTCATCTGGAATTGTACTCCCCATCTGTTGAGGGAGGAACCAGGTGGGAGGTGATTGAATCATGGGGTAATTTTCCCCACACTGTTCTCTTGATAGTGAGTGAGTTCTCGTGAGATCTGATGGTTTAAAAGTGTGGCACTTCTCTCTCTCTCTCTTTCTCTCCTGCTGCCACGTGAAGAAGGTCCTTGCTTCACCTTTGCCTTCTGCCATGATTGGAAGTTTCCTGAGGCCTCCCAGCCTTGCAGAACTGTGAGTCAATTAAACCTTTTTTTCTTCATAAATTACCCAGTCTCAGGTAGTTCTTTATAGCAGTGTGAAAATGGACTAATACAGTTACCAAAACACCAGGGATTTGGTCTAGGTCCTGTTGTTAATCACACAGAAAGCCAGTCACTGAGATAACAAGTATTGCCAGGGAAGAAGGCTTTATTCAGGTGCTGCAGGTAAGGAAATAGAAAATCAGTCCCAAATCCATCTCTCCAACTCACTAAAATTAGGGGTTTACGTAGCAGGAAAAAAAAAAAACATAACCATGTGTGGGAAAACAAGATTTAGGGAGGGTTATGGAAGTAATCATGATGAATGAGGGGTCTGGAGTGTCATTGTCCAGATGCAGTGACCTGGTAAATTTCAGTTTCTTGTTACTATTTGGGAGCCCTGATGGTTGGTTTCCTGAAAAAGGAGCTCAGATGAGACAAATGTTAATTTTCTCAAACTTTAAAACTGGGAGGGTCGATTTCTATGTTAATTCAAAATAAGCCATGAACATCTGTTCCATGGGACATTTGGGCTGGTTTTAAGTCTAGTCCCAGCAAAGCAGCCAGACTAACATACTTTACCCTCCAATGGCTTCTCAATACTTTCAACGTAAAGCTCACAGTCATTACAGTGTCCTCAAGGCATGAGTGATCAGGAGCCCATTGCCTCATGAATCTCATTTCCTCCAGCTCTTGTCCTCTAATACATCACTCCATTTGCACTGACCTTATTTTCATTCTTTGAATACACCAAGCATGCACTTACCTCACAGCCTTTGCACTTACAGTTCTCACTGCCTGGCAATCTATTCACTCACACATCTGCACATCAACCTCTGCCACTTCATTTAGGTCTCTGCTTCAATACAAATTGATTATAGAACCCTCTCTGGTCACTCCATTTAAAATAACTCCACCACCAACAATTTGCTTCAGCTTTATTCTTCGTTAATTTTCTCTCTAGCATTCATCTCTATCTCCTTTATATGCAATCTATTTAATTTTGCATTTACTTATTACTTGTTTTTATGACTTGTATATATGCATTTAATAAATATGTTGTCTGAATTAATATTATAGTTAATGTTATGCTCATTATAGGATAACAGTCTCTTCTTTTTGGCTAATAGTTTTAATTTACCTCCTGTCACCCCTATCCCTACAACTTTTCTCTTCCTTTGTTATCAGGGAAAACTTGACATAGAACAAAATTGATAAATATATGTAAGTTAAAGGGTCATACTGAGGAGGTTATGTTTACAGCATGAAGGCAGGGGTCCTAGGAAACATTATAAAGTAAGAAATCGGTTTTTGAGCCTCAGTTTTTTATTCTTACATACATCACCTTCCCCCTCATACGACATACCTTTTTCATTTCCTGTAATCAGTGCTTTGTAGTCTTTCTCTTCAGTTTGATATTCTTAATGAATCCCATTCTGATCACTGGTCCCTTCTTCTATATTAGACACTCATGGAAATACTTCTTGCTTTCTACCTACTGTGGAAAACTCTCAGAAAGCATCAAACATTCATGCATGCTAAATCTCAAGAGGATTTGAATTTTTTCAGAGATTAAAGTCTTAAAATAGAACATTAAAATACTGCCATAGATTACAAAACACCAACAGGAATGAACAGGAGCTAAATGTTTTCATGTTAGTCTTGTTCACCCTGAAATCGCAGTTCTAGGAGGTCATCTCCGCAGTGCTAGGTACTAAACAAAACCAACAACTAATTAACCTTCTCAAGAGCTGAGACCTAGCTTTTGTTAAATACCTAGAAGAGTGTCAGGCATACAGTATGCATTATGTAAATGTGTATTATTTCTTTTTTTTAGATTAAAGATTTTTATGGCTCTGTGGAATCTAATAAACTTTAGAAGAAAATTTTACAGAATATCTACAGTTATGATTTTACTAAGCTAAATAGTTTCCTTGCTATTTTTCCCATGATTTTTGTGTCTTTTCCTAGTACAAATTTCCTATTGATTTTCTGCATATGTAGGTCATAATAAAATGACACCCTCTTCTAAGGCAATTTTTTGGGCCATTTTTTATAGAATTTTTGAAAGTACTTTCACATGGTAACCTCAAGTTTCTCTTGGCCCTCATGTAGGGGAGTTGAGTGATTTGTCCAAGGTGACAGAGCTGGTTAGTGATGAATCATACCCAAGACCCATGTGGGAGGGTTCCTGGTGCCATGTCAACCTCATATGGAAAGGTGATGTTACTCACCTACCGTTGGCAGGACTTATTATTTTGATTTCCTTTTCCAGAAACAATGATGGATTTGCTTTGATCCACCCACAAATCCCTAGCTTCATTATGCCTGCAGAATAAGGTTTTTAAAAAATACTCAATTAATTATGTAAGATCAGTAATTACATAAGACCTAGAAGTGACCAAGTGTTTTGACCTTCTACAATGAAATGCTCTAACCAACTCATCTGAACAGAAATCTGGCATGCAGTACAGCGATCAACAGAGTACCAGGTAATTAGTTCCAGAAATACCTACCAATTAGAAGGGTCTGAACTTACAGGCCTAACAGATGTTTGTTTTGAGCTTTGGTTTTGCTAATTCTAGTTGTTGTTCCTAAAATTTTTTAAAGTTATAATGTATTTTTATTACACAAAAGTTTCTAGATGAGGGGAAAAGATTTTCTTAAAGCAATTAATAAATGATGAAATTGGCTTATAAATATTTTATAATGACTGAATTCGATTAAATCAAAATTGCATTTATGCATTGTGTGTTTTTAAAACAGTTTTCTTCAAACCCTAACTTAGTGAAGACTGCAGGAAAATAATTAAATGTGAAGGAAATAGGGGAACTGAGGCAGAAAGGCTAATTCAGTGCTAAAAGACTCCTGATTGAATCACTGAACAGGTGAGAGAGAAAATACATTTTCCTTTTGAAATCCCTTCTTTCCACAAGCCATTCATTAACATGGGACACTAATCACATTAGCCATTGTGGATTATGACTGCTATTGGCAGGTTGAATTAAATTCCTATTAAACCTTAATTTAGAGATTTGTATCATACGTTTTCAGATCTCTGGAGTTGCTCCTAGACGTGCTCTTCTGTAATTTGGGTAGGTAGGGATACAAATGGCCCACAAAATGTCTTTATTTTAGGCGGTAGATTGCAGATAAGATATGCTGTGTTCTCAAGAAATACTTTATAATCAAAATATAACTTTCTCATTATTTAAATAAAATTGTATTGAATTCTCAAAATACAAGAATTACATAGAATATTTGGAGGGGAGAATATTAATACTCAAAATAAATTGCTATATGCTTTTCTCTAACTACTCTACCCTGTTCTTTTACATTAAGAAATCAGGAGATGATAAACACTCTATGGATGCAATCATTTCTTGATCATTGACAAAATATAACTTCAAAGTAAATCAATCTGTTCTTTTCTTACTCCCATAGTGCTTAATTTACTTCTCAACTGATATATCATTCATTGGAATTTCTTAGAAGACGATATTGTGATGCTAACTCAGTACTGAATACTGTGAAACATTGTATTGCAAGGTGTGTTCCACGGAGCAACAGCATCAGAGTCAGCTGGAGTAGCTATTAAGGTACAGGTTTCTGGGTCCCAGCCTAAGCCTTCTGCATCAAATTTTCCAAGGCTAGAACCCAGCAACCTGCATTTTTAATAGCTCCAGGCTGATTCATATGCTAGGGAATTACTAACTTGCTATTTTATCTCTCATTCAGTTCACTGCTTTAGAAATAGTAAAAAAGGAAAATACTAGAGTAAAAGAAACTCCTCAACTATTGGCAAAAGCATTAGATGAGCAATGTTCAGTGTAGCAACAGCCTAAACAATGTAATAATATTACAGGTATAAAGTAAGACAACATTTTCTATAGAATGTTGTTAAAAACATACACTTCCTGGTATAAAATACCTCGCTGAGAAGGGAAAAAATGAAAATGGAAAAAGTAGTAAAGAAATAAAAAAGCAATTGATTATCAATCACACACATACCAAAGATCACTTCCCCTACACATTTTTGTAAGTTTTGCTTTGTACAAATCATGAATGCACATGAATGTCCTTTAATCATTGTGTATTTTAAAAATTTGATTCCTGAAATTTTTAATTGAAAATTCTAGCTGTGAAAATAATTAATATTTAATTGGAAAGATTCCCCATGTTACATCTTGAGTTAAGATAATATGAACACTTGGGCTGAGTTAAATATAAATACTGTACATGAACAAAACAAACAAAGCAAAGTGAGGGAGAAAAAGAGAGAAGCAGATTGAAAGAAACATAGACAAAAGTAGATGAGTAAGCTTCCTTGAAAATCTGTAACTCACATTGACCTGGCATAGGTTTGCAGAGTAATATTTTTCAAAGATAAAACAATCCTTTTGAAATCTTTTCCACAATGGAATGACACAAAAGAAAACTATGTGTGTGCATATGGGAGTGGTGGTCACCAGAAAATATCTAAGAAAATGAAACACTTTACTGGTTCTAAGCTCCTGCTGTAATGAAATCGTGACATTTACGGATTTAACATTCATAGTTTTGACTATTGTAGAGTGACCTGAGTCCCTGGCATGCAGTAATCTGTAATTTTAATGAGGCACGATTTGAATTGCATGTGTTGAAACACTGAGGTGTCAGACACAGTCCTGCAGTCTGTTTGAGTACCTAAGCACTGCCTAGCAATGATTGTTGTTGCACATGTGTAATAATGCTTATGCAATGATACAAACTGCACCACCTTTCCTGACACCTAAAAGTTAGCTTTTAGAGCTGGTGACAGACATAAAGAAAAAGTCAAAAAAGTGAAAGAAACAGATGGCTCTACGAGAAAGCAGAATTTTGAAATTAAAGAATTGCATATCTTTCTTATGCCTGTAATCGCAGCACTTTGGGAGGCTGAGGCAGACAGATCACCAGTTCAGGAGATCGAGACCGTCTTGGCCAACATGGTGAAACCCCATCTCTACTAAAATACAGAAAAAAAAAATTAGCCAGGCGTGGTGGCACGTGCCTGTAATCTCAGCTACTTGGGAGACTGAGGCAGGAGAATCCCTTGAACCCGGGAGGCGGAGGTGGCAGTGAGCTGAGAACGTGCCACTGCTCTCCAGCCTGGGAGACAGAGCAAGACTCTGTCAAAAAAAAAAAAAAACAGAATTGCATATCTTAGATAAAAAGAAACCCAGTTTGTGATACATAAAGAAGAGTAGAGCCCACCAGCTAAGCATGTGAACTTTGGAGCCACACTTCTTGATCCTAATCGAACTGATTTCTGATAAATTCCCAGAAGTGAGTGCCTTAGTTTGTTTCTCATCAGTAGAATGAGGATAATGATAGTGTATCTCTCAAAGGCTTATTTATGAGGGTTTAAACCAGTAAACATTTATAAAGGACTTATAAATAAGTAAATACTTACAAATAAGTAAATATTTATTTATTTATTTGGACTTTAAATGAGTTAACATTGGACTTATTTGGACTTTAAATGAGTAAATATTTATAAAGGACCAATAAAGTTTGGTGCAAAAGTAATTGTGGTTTTGGACGATGAATTTTAACTCATTATAACTAAACTCAAACACATCTTTATTAATCAAAATAGGAGCCATTACAATCAACACATTTTTGCCAATGAGAAATAAATTTGTTTAGTCCTGTAGCGTAGCAATCTGCACTTCGGGATTCAACGAACTCTTGGAAAGCATTTTCTGCATTATGCTGGTTGTCGAAGTGTTTTCCCTGCAAAAAGTTGTCGAGATGCTTGAAGTGAAGAAGTGGTCATCTGTTGGCCAGAGGTCAGGTAAATATGGCGGCAGATGAGGCAAAACTTCCTAGCCCAATTCATTCAACTTTTGAAGTGTTCATTGTGCCATGTGTGGTCAGGCATTGTCCTGGAGAAGAACTGAGCCATTTCTGTTGACCAATGCCAGCTGCAGGCATTGCAATTTTCAGTGCATCACATCGATTTTCTGAGCATACCTCAGATGGTTGCTCTGGAATTCAGAAAGCTGCAGTAGTGCAGTGAATCAGACTGGCAGCAGACCACCAAACAGTGCAAGGCTGTGTGTGTGTGTGTGAGAGAGTGTGTGTGTGTGCACGCGCACACGCGCAAGTTTGGCTTTGGGAAGTGCTTTGGAGCTGCTTCTGGGTCCAGTCACTGAACTGATCATGTCTGGTTGTCTTATAAAATCCACTTTTCATCCCACATCACAATCCGATTGAGAAATATTTCACTGTTGTTACATAGAATAAGACAACACTTCAAAACAACAATTTTTAAAAAAATTTCAGTCACTCATGAGGCACCCACTTATTGAGCTTTTTCACCTTTCCAATTTGCTTCAAAAGCCAAATGACCATAAAATGGTAGATGTTGAGTCCTTCGGCAGCTTCTCATGTAGTTGTAAGAGCATCAGCTTTGACAATTGAACCACCGCTGAACTGTACATTCATTAGCAGTTTCTGGACCAAATGTGTTGTTGGTGTTTTGAGTTGTCTCTGCTGCTTTAAGACCCATTTTCAACTCGAATAAAAAATCACTCAAATGGCCAGGTGCAGTGTCTCATGCCTGTAATCCCAGCCCTTTGGGAGGCTGAGGCGGGTGGATCACCTGAGATCAGTTCAAGACCAGCCTAGCCAACATGATGAAGCCCCATCTCTACTAAAAATAACAAAACATTAACTGGGTGTCGTGGCGGGTGCTTGTAATCCCAGCCACCAACTCAGGAGGCTGAAGCAGGAGAATTGCTTGAACCCAGGAGGTGGGGATTGCAGGGAGCCGAAATCATGCCGCTGCCTTCCAGCCTGGGCAACAGAGTGAGACTCTGTCTTGAGAGAAAGAAAGAAAGAGAGAAAGAGAGAGAGAGAGAGAGGGAGGGAGGGAAAGAAAGAAAGAGAGAGAAAATCACTTGAATTTGCTTTGTGTCTAACATCATTTCCATAGTCTAAAATAAACATAAAATAAACAGCAAGTAATTAGTCATTAGCAAAAATAAAAAAGGAAAAACATAAAGTGGGAAATGCCCATTAAAATGATGTATAACATAACCACATTTATTTAAGAATGTATTACAATATCAAATGGCAAATTCCAAGAAGGCAAAAACCGCAATTACTTTTGCACTAACCTATAGAAGTGCCATGGACATGGTGCCATATTAGTGTTTATTTAAATAAATTCAGATAGAATTAGTATGACAATTTCAGGGAATGTCTTAGAAAGGGCATCTAGAGAAAGACAGATGTTCTCTCTTTCATCAAGTGAGAGAGAAAGACTTAGTAACATTTGTAAAGACAATTTGTGTAGGAGGCATGTGTATCTTGAAGGAAATACGACTTTCAAAAATGCCAGGAGTGAATAGAAAATATCATTTTTGTGATTCTGGAAGTTTTTACAGGAAGAATCCTCTCTGAAGAACAAACATTTACTTTATTTTATATTCAGCTGATAAGGACAATGATTTCAATTGAGAAAAGTTTTATGTGCTAAAAATATGAAAAGAACTTCATGGAATACTCAGTTGATTAAAAAAATGCATACATCAGCCTTGAGGATGAATAGAAACTTTATTTTCCTGGAACAACATTATCTAGGAGACACACATATTATCTTCAGCTTCCTCTTTTTGCTTTGTCAAGTGTATTCCTTGGCACTTGACAAATAAATGAGCATAACCATAATAATAACTTGACTCTACACAGTCCATTTTTTCAAGAAGCTGTATGAGCATAAAGCATACATTCTCCCCATCCATTCTGCCAGCAAGTCAATGAGGTTGGCCTTTAAATAGGACTCTGGTGCATTCCAATTTGCAGGCAAGCATTACTTGTTGGGAATGTTCTCTAGAGATGAAGACTGCAGGTTCTGTGCTATTTAAAAGAATACAGCAGATTTCAGAGAATGGTGATATGATCCAGCAAACCCACTATCATTAGACTGAAATAAATGGGAGCAGTTCAATTAAACTCACAGTCTGAAAGGTAATTTAAAGTCCTCTTTCTCCAGATTGGTGTGTATAAGTGCTCAATTTTTATTCCTAACTTTGCTAGGATTGTTAACATCAATACATAATAGAGGTGGCAGCCAAATGCTTCATTTGTTCAGTACAGAGCTCTACACTCAAAAACCACCACACCCACCACTCACCATGTCCAAATGCAATTTCCCTCTTAAGCAATTCACCTTAAGATAATCATTTCCCTGCAGTTGTGTTTAAATCCTAGTTTTAACAGGTCCATGTGGCTTGTTCTAAAAAAATATGTAACTTGAGATATAAATGATACATGGTGACTGATCTCATTGATCTTCATAACCAAGGAATCTCATTGCTCTTTACAAGGAAATATAAATGTCATGTGAGATCAGTCACCCTAGATTCCCCTCAGCAGCCAAGGGATGCATGCTGTTCCTGCTTCTTCTCTTCTCCAGGACTGAAATACTTTTAGGGAGAATATTCTGAGTGACATACAATCAGAAAATGATTCAAGCTGTGATCCCTGGCTAAATTCTTGTTACCATCTGTATGCAGTTTAATAACTAGCAGCAGGACCCAATAGCTGTCCTCTCACCGGACTGTTGGCCGCCTACCTGATTCCACTATTGCCAGTAATATGCTGTTGGAAAGACCAAAGTGGTAGCTGAGGCCACCATCTCCTTCAAAGTTTACGTAAAATTAAAACTGAAATTGAATATTTTCCCTATATTTCTGAGAATTTCTGGGGCCTAAATCTCTGTGGCCACTTCCAGCTCTGAATTTCTTCAGTTTCCTGTAGGTTCCAAGACTTATGTCTTGTAGCCATTCCTTCTGCTCTGTGAAGGTCCAGATATGGAACTCAGGCCCTTTCTCTGATATATTAGAACCCACTGCACTAAAGGTTTGCAGCACCAGGGGTTTTTATTCAATTTAGAATGTTTACATGTTTGTACAGACACTTAGATACTGCTCAGCCTCCTGTCATTTAGAAAGCTCTCTCCTTTCTCAGATGTCCGTATTTATTATGCACAGCATTTAGCTACCATTCCGACTCAATCCAACATCTGACACTAGATATCTACCAGTCCTGCTATCTTCTGCTCCAAATAACACAGAAGAACTAGCAGATGATTTGAAGTTTTAGAATTTCCTTTTTTTCATACTAGTCTCTGTACATGTTTCCCTGATTACTTCTCCCTCCTATATATATTCATACTGAGCCATTTACAGCAAGGGTCATAAGTAACACCATTTAGGGACATTTGGACTAACAAAGTGGTTTGAATCCTTTGACTTTAGTGTCAAGTCTGCTGTAAAAATATTTTAGGTAGTCCAAACTAATTGAGTCAAACAACTGACTACCTTCCTTCCTTCCTTCTATTTTTCCTCTTTCTTCCTTCCTCCTTTTTTTGCATAACCACTAAAACCAATTTTCAAATTTTATTCCAATTCATAGGAGAGGAGGAAATCTGGCTCATATAAATATATATCTATAATTTCTAAACTCCCAGATCCCTTCAAGAATATTACTGTAAATGTATTTCTGTAAATGTATGGAGCTCAGATTTAGTTATTGTTTCATGTGTCTTTATGAATTGAACTTCAGTATCTAACTCCAAACAGACAGAATAGAATTGGCATTGTTCACACATATAATAAAGCATTCAAAATTGCACATAAATTAAATGTCTTATACCCTACGTTTGCCCAAGCCATGGCCAACAAAATAGGATCACAGTAACATTGGCAAAAATATAGTATCTCTAGTTCTGCTCCTATTTGCTTCACAAAAACTCCATGTATCTCAAATCCCTCCTAAATAATTCCTAAAGTCATGCCTCACCTTTTTCTCAGCAACTACCTGAACAAGGATCACTTTCATCCTCTCCTGCTCAGGTCTGGGTCCCTGGAGCAATGTCTGCCACTGAGGATCCTGATGCTACAATCAAAGTTACCTCGACTTGTGCCTGGGCTCCTTGCTCTGCTCCATCCTCTTTTGATTCTAAATGGAGATAAGCAAGGCTTCCTGCTCAGGCTGTCCTGAGCTGTACTCTCTTCCCATCTTTAGTAAGCCTTTGTGACATGATCAGCAAGCCAGGTTTATTGCCTGATGCTTTCTCTATTTTGCTGTGATTTTAGTAAAGCAGCTCTTTTTTTATTATTATTCTCACCTGTAATTTCCTCCTTCCAAAATGTACAGTGTATTATACTGGGATAGAGGGATAGGTCCTATTCTCAGCTCCAGCTGGCCAGCTGCTTATTCTGCTCCTTCTTTAGGAAAGTCTTGTGCCCTTCTGAGGTCCCCAGATATTTTCTCCACAGGACTTTGAAGATGTCCAGATTTTGAATTAATGAGCCCACAGAGCAAGCATTGATTACCTTTAGCACCACATGATTAGAAATAAAGGATAGGAACACTACCATTTGACCCAGAAGTCGCATTACCATGTATATACCCCAGCCAAAAATATATATATATATATATCTACCAAAACAATGCACTCATATGTTCACCACAGCACTATTCATAATAGTAAAGACAGAATCAACCCCAGATGCCCATCAATGGTGAACTGGATAAAGAAAACATGCTACATTCACATCACTGAATGTTACACAGCCATAAAAAAGAATGAAATCATGTCCTTTGTAGCAACATGGATGCAGCTAGAGGCTAATTTCCTATGTGAATTAATACAGGAACTGAAAACCAAATACCATGTGTCTCACTTATAAGTGGGAGCTACACATTGAGTACACAGCAACACAAAGATGGGAACAATAGACATTGGGGACTACCAGAGCAGGGAAGGTGCGAGGAGGCGAGGGTTACAGAAGGTGGCTTGGCAATCTTAGGTGGTATGTAACAAATTCTTTTTTAAAATATTTAAACAGTATTTAAGTATTGTTAAATGTGTAAATTTATTAGATGTTTTGCTTCTAGTTTCTTATATTTTGGACTATGCTCACTACCTGGGTGACAGGATCATTCATACACCAAACCTGCATATGTGCCCCCTGAATCTAAAAGTTGAAAAAAAAAATCATAGGAATATGAAGTTGCCTCGTACCGGTTTTCACAGTTTCATACAACCTCAGCATCATTGTGCAACCATTTAAACCATTGAAGTTCTGAGGGAGGTTACCTTTGTGATGTTATAAGGTGTCTATATTTCTTCTTCATTGTCAATGTGCATTGAAAATGTTTTAAAACAATGAAATGTTAGAATCATAAAAATGTTTACAATTTTATTTCATTTTTTTCTGTTTTCATCTTGGTAACCTGTTCAGTGCAGTGTGGTCTCTGCATATTTACAATATCAATTTGCAATATCCTTGATTTTCTCTTTAGTGACCCAAGATACTATAATAGAGCCTATGCCTACACACACCAGTGATAGATTAAAAGACAAGTGTTATCAGATGTTTGAACAGCTGTTTACCTGTGCCAAATTGAACTGATTAAATGACCATGTTCTTTAAAAGAAAAAAAGCCAAAGTACGAAAGCTAAGAGAGTCATAAAGAAAGAGCCCTTTTCTATTTCCTAATATTGCTTTATATGCATAGGCATTGGTAGGACAAAAGATGTGTCAAAAAGATGATTCCTATGTAGCATTTTAAAATGTAAATCTAGGGATGTTCTGAATATTCTATTTGTATGTTCAGGAGACAAAGAATTATTTTCTCCACATTATATGCTTTTGTCAATGCCATTAAAACTGATCTCTTCTTGTTCACCTAATGTGACTAATAATTTAAGGTAGCTTGATAATAATTACTTCTCCTATGTGTAACTCCTGAATAAAAGATACACAGATTTGCAAAAAGATAGGTAATAGTAAGTTTATGGTGGAGAAGCCTGGCAGACAGTTCCTTAGCCAAGTAATAAGCCATCTGACAGCATATGTTCCCTGATATGGTATGAAGAAAAGGGCACAACACCTGTGTGCCTTTCTTCTTCAAACTATAACTTCAGAACATTCATGAGAAAATATAAGGTAAAAACCCAACTGAGAGACATTCTACAAAATACTTGACCCGGACTCTTCAAAAGTACCAAGTTCATGAAAGGGAAGAGCAGGAAATTGTCTCGGATCTGAAGAGACTAAGGAGGCATAATGACTAAGTGCAGTGTGGTGTCCTAGCTATCTAGGAAAAGAACACAGTGGAAGAACTGTGAAATCTTAATGAAGACTATAGTTTGGTTAACAGTATTGTGGCAATGTTCATTTCTTAGCTTTTATAAGTGTATCAAGGTTATGTAGAAAGTTAACATTAGAGGAAGCTGGGTGAAGTATATAGAGAAATACTCTGTGTATCTTTGCAACTCTTCTATAAAGATAAAATTATTTCAAAATAAAATGCTTATTTTAAAATGAACTTGTAAGTCTGAGAGATTATTTATAAGTTTGTTAATTCATGGCAATTAAGTAAAATATCAAGAGTGGGATGCAAGAAGTTCAGTTCTGGTATATATCTATATCTGTATCATCTATATCTACCCCTATAAAGTAGATAAAGATATACAATCTATGAAGATATATAAATATCTTTAATGTTTATAAAGATAGAGATAGATGCACACAAATAGTCTCACACACACACACACACACACTAGATTTTTTAATAAGCATGAGATGGCAGGGATGGGAAGTGTATTCTGCTTTAGTGTAGGCAATAAGATGCACCTAAACTTTAAAGTTCTGATGAAATCTAAGATTTCTGTGTAATATTTATGATAATGTTTTCTTTCCTAAGCCCATTAGTTCACTTTTCCATAATGCATCAGTTCAGAGTGACATCTATAAAAGTGTTTCTTGCCAGATTTTTCCCTCTAAAATTCTTATTCCTTATCCCATCTGGCTTTGCAAATCCATAAAATATATATGTTGCATCACATTATTTAAAGCAGCTTCCAATGACATTCAGCGACTGCAAGCGTGGCTTAACTGTTCCAACATCTGATGCAAATGGCTTCTTTAATTCTCCTTGGATCAAGCCACTCATCTTTGGGTCTGATTGTTGCTTATCATCATCTGTGGAGCAGTCTGCTCTACTTTTCTTCCGTCTGTTCAGGCTTAGGCAAGCTTACTGTTGAGCAATTCCATTTCTTGCTATTGCCAAAACAGGTTTTATTTTATGAAATTTTACACAGCCGAACTTCCCCTGACAGTAGCCACCCCACTAGATCCAAGCCTGTCAAACTCACTGTAGTAGCAATGGAAGACTCTTTAAAGCCAAGACTCTTTAAGTGTTGATGTCAGGACACAAAGATGCAAACCCTCAGAGTACATGTTTCTGTTTGCTTACCATCCAGGATTAGATGACCAATTCAGAAAAAGTGGAGGTACCACATTATCATCTGTGACATACATTCAGTCAAATGTAAAATCCCATTACAAAGATAATATTTGATCTTAATCACAAATGCCATATATCTAGCCGTGTTTGGGGACTATGAAGTAGTAATGGTTTTCAGGATATACAAATCTCTCAATGAATATCAATTTAAGATGAGCTTGTATCTTTTTTTTCCTTTTGACGGAGGATGAAAGTGACTGCTCACTTTTTGCATTACACTTTGCAGCTTTCAAAGTGATTTGATAATATGTATGCATCCAAAAAATTGGGAATAAAATATTTTAGGAATTTACCAAATGACTAGCAACTTTGAGAGAACACACTGATGTATGGCTGTTCGCTTGTACTGATATTTAAAGGAAGAAAAATGGACAGTCTTGTTCTCTTCTCTGAGACTGGGAAAGAGAAGTTGCATTATTCCTTGTTTTCTCTTAACAAGATTATGTGAGAAGTCCAAGACCAGATAAAAATATGATATTGTCATTTGTGAAATATTCTTTTCCTTTATCTACATCACATCTGAAAATAATGATACTGCAAATGTCATTTGTTTTGTGTTTTGTCTTATATTTTTCCCTTAAACTCTCATGTGATTTTGATCTAATAAAAACATAACTCAGGAAAATAAATCAAGGACGATATACATTTCATCAGAATGAACTTGTGATACTTTACATAATTCAATAACTTTCCAGTTGACTGCAGAAAGACATAATATTCCCATGGGCACAGATTCACATTCTTAGAGTAAGTGCTCACATAACTGATAGGCAGCACAAAGAAACACACCAAGAATGTTCTTGGGGAAGAGAATAATCCAGCGGTGTATGGCCTTATGCACCTGCCCTGTTTTACCCAGAGGAAGAGAACAAAATGGGCCTGATGTGCCCGATATATAATTCATTAACAGTGAGCACTTCATTTCTAATCTCTGCCAAAAGAGAAAGAACCAATCTGCCTACCATTCCTTGCTATACCTTATAACAGAACCAGGGCAAAGTACTCATCTGTCCTCTAAAGAAATGATATAAGAGGTAAATAAGAAATAATATAAAGTTATTAGAAGACTGGTAGAAAAATGTATAAATGCATTGTTGACATTAAATAAAAGAAGCTTAATATGTATAGATTGTTATGCAGAAATTACATTGAAGTAACGAAGTGGATATTTCTGTTACACTATTGGTCAATGTGGCACAGATGGCTAGTGTCCAACAAAACTTTTTACTGTCTTCCATATGGAAAATTCAGTACTATAAGCTGTTGGCTCACCAAAATACTACATTTTCCAGACTGCCCTTACATCCAAGAACCATGTAATTAGTTCTCCCCAGTGGAAGTCACTTCCATGCTGGGATTTAAAAAAAAAAAAATTATCCATCATCTCTGTCTCTTGAACTAAGAGTCCCCGAGTGATGTCAAAGCCACAAAATGGAAGAAACCTAGGTCCCTGATTTACTACGTGGAGGAAACTTCCTACCTCCAGGAACACCAGTGTAGAATTGTTAGGCTTGTCGGGAAGAAGCTTTTATCACATTAAAACGCTAAATTTGCAGTTAGGTTGTTACAGCAAAAATCATTACCCTATCTTACACAGTCAGGTATTGATCCATCAACACATTAAGATAAATGGGTATAAAAAAAGCTTCATCAATAATTATATCTGATGAAACCTTCAGTGTAAGGGAGATATAATAAACAGAAAACAAACTCTTTTAATTTAAGAAGCATGTAATTAAATATAGAAGCAAGAAAGGTAAAAATGTCATTAATAAATATGCCATCACATGAGGAAAGTGCTGAAGTAATATGTCATTTAAATGTGGGTTCATAAAAACCTTTGCCTTTTTTGAAGAGAGATGTCTAAATTATGCTTTATATGGTGAGAAGAATTGTAATCTTAGACTTAATACCTAATTGCCTGATGCGGACTTGTACCAGATATGATATGCTATTTTAAAGATCAATGGTAGAAGGAGCTGAAATCTCACTACATAAATCAGCCCTCCTAACTATTCTGAATATTTAATTCGCCACCTGGCCACTGTGATTAATCCCCCAGCCCACAGAGTGTCACTAATTTGGCTACTTGGTAACAATCTGGCTTTCTGTTTCCCAAACGATTATTTTGGTCATTTAACCCACACTAAAAGATAGAACACAGACCTCTTTGTCATTCTCTCAATATCACTATCCTCTTTTCTCACATTTTCTGCAGAGACCATTGTTGGCAAAGTCACCTAAGATCTCCAGGGTCTACAGCAAATCCCTTACTAAGAAATGTAATAGGCCAGGCGTGGTGGGTGGCTCACGCCTGTAATCCCAGCACTTTGGGAAGCCGAGGCAGGCAGATCACGAGGTCAGGAGATCGAGACCATCATGGCTAACACGGTAAGCCCTGTTTCTACTAAAAATACAAAAAATTAGCCAGGCGTGGTGGTGCGCACCTGTAGTCCCAGGTACTCGGGAGGCTGAGGCAGGAGAATGGCGTGAACCCAGGAGGTAGAGCTTGCAGTGAGTGGAGATCGGGCCACTGCACTCCAGCCTGGGCTATAGAGCGAGACTCTTGTCTCCAAAAAAAAAAAAAAAAAAAAAAAAAAAAAGAAATCTAATAAAGAACAATTGGGCAGAAAAATATGAACTCGATGTGTAAAAGATCATGATTTCCATTTCTTAAACTATGAGGACTAAGCACAAGGTGTAAAAATTAATCTTTCTTGTGGGATCTCTCTTTGGTTACTCAGGTTTCTACTTTAATTTTTCTTCTCTTACAAACATCAAGAAACAATTCAGCTCAGATCTCCCTTTACCTAGCAATTTCTAATTCCACAGAGGCTACATCCTTTCACACAGGCCCCAAATTCTCCCCATAGGCTTTAAAGGGCCTAAAACATGTCCAAGGCTCCTTGGAGTCCGTCTTGCAAAGGAGAGAGGTTGTTTCAGAGTTAAGGGGCAAAGTGGGAAGCAATGCTTTAAATAGTGAAAAGGAGGACCAATCACCCCATTCTCCCTACCATACTCTGCTCTTCCTTTTCCCCATCACATTGATCATATTGGATCACATCACACCATGCTGTCTCTTGTCTCTTCCCCTACTGTAACGTTAACATTATAAGGGGAAACATCTTACTCTGCTCGGTTCACTTACATATCCCAAATCTCAAGTGTAGATTTTCCCTAGCACATAGTAGACACTTAACAAATGTTTTCGGAAAGAATAAATGGATTAATGTCAAAGCAAGCACCATTCACGTCACCACAATTTCAAGAAAGGTCAAGTCATAGTCCCATGAGCGGATCTATTCTAGTCTTATCAAGACTAATGTGGTAAGATGTTTATTGTTGTGTCTCTGAGTTCCTCCTCCACCTCTTATTTCAAGCCAAAAGGAAAACTTTGTAATTCTTGCTTTCTGGAATTTGGCTCAGGAGAAGGCAACAAAAGCCTGTAGTCAATAGCTTGGCTTGTTTTTTGAAAATGCATCAGGGCCAATGAAGAGAGTAGGCCAGATGCCCCGGCAGAGAAGGTTAGAGGAAGGACAGCCTCATGGTAGAACAAAGTGAAAGTCCTTAGGTTGAGAAGGGACTAAGGTCTGTGGGTTCCAGGATAAGCAATGACGAAAGAGGTTCACTCAGTGGCTTGGCATCTCTTAAAACACTGAAACATTGGCACAACATAAGAGGGTAGAGGCATACCGGCTGCATTTGATTTTTCCCTTTAGTTGAATAGAGATTTAGAGCTAAGCTTTTTAAGTAAATAATATGAGATTTTTTCCATACCTGAGATTATGAGCTCTAAATTCTACTACACAAATATTATGCTATCTTAGGTCTTGAGAACTTAAGAACTCAAGATTGATCTGGTTATTTTCTGGATTTTCAAATGATTTATCAAAGACTAGGAAACATCTAATGACTCTTTGGTCTAAAAAAGCCCCCTGGATTTGTGACTAGCTGAAATCTATGACCTGGAAGATCTAAAACTAGCTTGATCCCTCCAGTGTAATTAACCACAGAAAATATCTCATGTTGGCAACCAGAAGATAACATTAACAATACTATCCGCTTCTCTTTACATTCTCTTCTCATCCTGGTACTCAACTGGCCTGGCCTAAAAGGAGAAAATGAGAAATACAGTAGCAGACACTGAGAGGAATGAATAAGACTCGCAGATAACTTTTTTTTTTTTTTTTTTTTTTTTGAGATAGAGTCTTACTCTGTCACCTAGGCTGGAGTGCAGTGGCAAGATCTCAGCTCACTGCAACCCCCACCTCCCGGGTTCAAGCGATTCTCCTGCCTCAGTCTCCCAAGTAGCTGGGATTATAGGCATGTGCCACCATACCTGGCTAATTTTTGTATTTTTAGTAGAGATGGGGTTTCACCAAGTTGGCCAGGCTGGTCTGGAACTCCTGACCTCAGGCGATCTGCACACTTCGGGCTCCCAAAGTGCTGGGATTATGGGATTACGGGCGTGAGCCACCGCGCCCAACCAGATAACTTTTAATTATATAATCAGGTAATTGAATTTAATGCCAAATAAAACTTAAAATGTTTAAAAAGGATACTGATAGGTTTAAGTGGGAAAAAGATCTTTAATATATATTCAGACCATTTTCGGGAAATGAACAGGCAGTTGGACTGGTGAGAAAGACTCTATAAAAGTTCTTAAGACAAATGTTAATGTTTGTAAAATATATTAGCAGAAAGAGTGAGAGAAAAGGAGAGAGAGAGAAGGGGAGAGGAAGGAAGGAGGGAAGGAAGGAAGGAAGGAAGGAAGGAAGGAAGGAAGGAAGGAAGGAAGGAAGGAAGGAAGGAAGGAAGGAAGGAAAAATCTTAAGGGACTAGACTGAGTTTTATATCTGATTTTCCAAGTAGAAGAAAATGTGTGAGTCCACAATTACTGGACCTGAAAAACATTTGAAAGAATGTTCTTTCTGAGACAGGAAGGAAAACCAAATGTGAAGTTTTCAGAAGGGAATAATTTAATTAAATTAGGAATAACATCTGCCCTCATTAGGAAATTTCTAAAGGCAAGGAGTATTAGAGAAGAATTATGGAAGAGAGTTTAGAACAACAGGGACTAATCCCTGTAGTCCATCCCTGTAGATTTCACCACCTACTCATATATATTCCCAGGACAGAAAGAAGGGTGGGGAACCGGGAAGGGGAGGGTATCCCTGATTCCTCTTAAAGACAGAATCTCAGTCAAAGATAACTTTCTTTCCTATTAGAATATCAGGAAATGATGGGTGAAGCGTTCCTAATTTCTCCATATTTTTCTGTGTATTCCCTCCTTCTACACACTTTAGGTTCCTTTGTGATCCATAGAACTTTGTGTAGGCCCCTATTCAGCAATAGCAATTGTGGATAGGCCCTCCTCTAGGGTTCCTCTCTCATCCAGCAGTGGAAGCTTGAGGACAGGGGCCATAACTTACTCCGCTCTGTATTCCCAAGAGTCATTTACTCATAAAATACTTATGAAGCATCTATTGTATGCCAGACCCTCTGCTAGGTAGGGACCATAGAATGGCAAACAAGGTCAGCAAGATCTCTGACCTGCTAAAGATTACGTTCTACGAGGAATAAACAAAAAGAAAAAGAGAAAAATAAAGAAAAACATTGAATTATTTTGAATTGCAATCATTTTTATGATTTTTTTTTTTTTTTTAAAAAGGCCTGCAGTGGTGGCTTGGTGACTTACGCCTTCAATCCAAATCTTTTAGGAGGCTGAGGCAGGCAGATTGCTGGAGGCCAAGAGATTGGGACCAGTTTGGGCAACATAGCAAGACTCTCTCTCTACAAAAGGTGAAAAAAACAAACAAAAAAACCCACTAGCTGGATATATACCTATACTTGTCGTCTAGGTACTCAGGAAAGTGAGGCAGGAGGATTACATGCATTCAGGAGACTGAGTTGCACTCCAGGCTAGGTGACAGAGCAAGACCCTATCAAAAACAAAAGAAAAAAAGGAGAGAGAGATAGAAATGAGGAAATGAGGAATAACAAAGGAGCAGAGCAGAGGAGCAACTTCTTTAGGTAGTATAATCAAGGCAAGTCTCTCTGAGAGGGAATAATTTAAACTGAGATTTGAAGAAAGGGAAAGAACTGTCTGTGCAAATGGTGTGTACATGTAGGTGGCAGGGGGGCATCTACACAGAAGAAAGAGCATGTGCAAAGGCTCTGAACAAGATAAAACTTGATGTGCCTATGTAATTAAATGCCAGTGAATGTGGACACAGGGAGTGAAGAGAGCGGAGCATGGGATAGGGTGGGGAGGTAGACAGTCTTGGAAGTCATGGTAAGAAATTTGGATTTTATTCCAAGAACGATGGGAGACCATTGCAGTATTATAGGCATAAAAGTTATATTATCCAGTTTGGATTTTGAGAAGAGCACTTTTGTATGAGGAGTAGATTTGTATGGGAGGCAGATTTAGGAGGGTTTTTTACATATCCCAAAGACAAACGTTAAATTCTTGAACCAAGAGGTAAATAACAGAGATGGAGAGAAAAAAGCAAATCCAAGATATATTTTAGCCATTAGCTTCCCAGAGTGTCCTGAAGGCCTGAATATAAGCATTGACAGAAAGAGTAAGGAATCCAAGATGAGTCTCAGGCTGAGAAATTATTTAGAACATAGAGATGGGAAGACATTTTTATGGTAGTAGAAGGAACAGATGGGTACAGGTTGGGGAGGGTAGAGTACAAAGAAGAGTTCCATTATAGTAATTTGACAAACATGTGAGCCATCCAAGCACAGATGTCAAGCAAACAGTTACATAGGCTGATTTGGAGCAGGGAGGAAATTTAGCCTGGGTGGAACATTTGGGGTCACCAACATAAGATGTGATTGAATTTATAGCAATTACCTAAATATAGAATATATGAAAAGAATTCAGTATCTTTCAGCATGCTTACTGCACATTTGCTGAATGAGGACAATAATCTGGACCAATAAGGCAAAATTTCCTGCCTCCATCCCTGGTCTTCTGTAACCACCCTCCATTTGACTTTTTACATGCCAGTTACCTACCTTGATTTCCACATAGTATCTGCTGCTTAACTTCCCAGATACCCCATTAATTCAGTTTAACTCCTTCAGATCATGTCCTAAGGAGACACTGCAGAACAAATAGCCTTACTCCCTAGTGCCAGGATTCCTATGCTTCATATTTTGATCTATCTTGTTGACAGTGGGTTTGTGATTCTTATAAGAACACAAGCAAAAAATATATTTCCAGATGGTTCTCGAAATTAAGGGAGATGGTGAGACCATTGGCAAGTATGTTTAAAGATAAATAAATAAATGAACAAATAGTCTAGAATAGCCAGGCATTTGCATGTGTTTAGATAATCAAAGGAAAAGATCTTTACAGGTCAAAATATAATTGAATATACCTAAAAAATTCTGTAAACTGTCAATTTTTTAACATTAAGGATTTTGAGATCTTAAAAGTTGTGGTCCACTTTCCAATCAAACACACTATGTGTTTAAGGAAACAAAATATAATGCATGTAAATTATTTAATTTAAAAGAACATCTCATTCTTTACTGGCATCATACTTCTTGTTAAAAATTTCACTGTAAGTGATCTGAATTTTTGAACATTAGCTTTCCCTCATTACCATAAAATCATGATCTTTTAAGGACAATTGAGAGTACAATTAACCTTAAGCAAAAGATGTCATCATGTTCTGATTGATTATCTCAGCTTTCAAGAGTCAGTCATCTGGAGCCAGTGTTTCTAATAAAATAAATTTTTCAGAAAGGAGATGTGATCTATATTTTCTTGGCTCTCTGAATACAGAACAGACCTTGTGGGATGCATGCCTAATGAGTCATCCTTGTTTTTCATGAAAAACATGGTTTTCCAGTACTGTAGCATTTTGCTCTTTACTGATGCATTTGCATAAAATGAATATATTACAACTTGGATGTTGTAATTTAGTTAGTTTAATTATGAAAGTCACACCCATGCCTTGGTAATTTCATGAATCTGTAGGGTGCCCAAGTTTTTTACGGGTCTTATTCTGATATTATGTCTCTGTAGAGTGAAACTTCCTTAACTGTATTTGATTATGTTAATAGTCTTGGAATGGGCACATGTTTACCATGAATACAAAAACAAATGTACAAGGTCTCACTTTAGCAGCAATTCTGCCATGGATGAATATATAGCACACACAAAAGAATTATATGAACTAATTAAATATACCATCATGTTACCCTTCCCATTGAATATGGTTTAATACTCATACATTGGTTTTTGTTTAAAGCACTTACAATTAGTAGTCGCTAATTCACAAGTTCAGTATTTTTATACCATGTGTCTCCATAGGTATTTACAGAGTAAAAAATACAGTCACTGACCCAGTTGTTAATATTATCAGTATGCTTGAAATATCTCTCCAAGACCCACTTACCTCTGTGTTCACACCCAATCATATATTCGTTCAGTTAACATTCCTTCAGTTATATACTATGTTCTAGGCACTGTCATAAGGACTGAAGGTATAACAAAGAATAAGGCAGTCACAGTTCCTTCTCTCATGCCGCTTATATTCTAGTGGAGCAGACAGAATGCATAGTTTAACAAATTAAGTAGTAACTACTTTTATAAATGTTATGAAGGAAGTAACTGGAATGCTGTGATGGAGCATAATGGTGGCCAATATCACCTTAAATTTTTCCTCAGTTTGCCTGAACTTTACACGGGTTTCTGCCTGATTATAGGTTCCCCCCCCCCCGCCCCCGCTTCCCTTTCCTTAGAGCATTTACTTGAGAAAACTTGCCATTGTAATTGCTTTCTCTACTCCTTTGAGACGCAATCTTCCCCCAGCCCTTTGACAGTTTACCACCCAGGAATGTCTTTCTGGAGGACCTGGGGCAAAGCTTTGAAACGTAATCATCAGGGATGGTAGCGCCCCTATCTCCCAGTCTCTATGGGAAGGTAGGAGTCTAACTTAACCAATTAGTAAACACAGATGATCTAATCACATTGAAAACCTCCCCCTCAATATTCTATAGGACTTTTCCACTAGCTCATCTCGGTGCTTAAACACTCTCTGGATTTTTATTTCAGTGGTGTTGAGTTCACTCTGTCTCCTCTATTGCAATAGTTTAATTAAGTCTTCCTTGTTTAGTATCTTTGTCCAGGGCATTTTTTCTTTGACAATTGAAGGAAGAAAATCCGGCCATCTTACCTTAGGTAGGGGTGAAGAAAAGGCAATCATTCCATGAAGAGATGGCATTTAAGTTCCATCCTAAATTATAAGCAGAAGCAATGAGAAGAATAATGAAAAAGTACTTCAAGCAGAGGGAGCAGTCAGCACCATAGCCCTGTGGCTGGAAAGGGCTTGCCATGTTCAAAAGACCAGAGCGACTGACATGGGATCAAAGAGACAGCATGAGACTGGTACACAGGCAGGGCCAGGTCATGCTGCCACTTGTAGGCCAAGGTTGGACGTTTATATTTTATTACAAATGTAATGGAAAACCATCGCAAAGTCTTGAGCAAAAAACAAAAACAAAAAACAAAACAAAACAAAAAAACTATGACCTGGTTTGAGAAAGAAAAAAAATAGTCCAGCTGGGGCAGCTCTAAGGACTGGATGGGGTTAAAGTGTGGGTCCCAGACATGAAGTCAGCCTTTCAATCTTCAGTGTGAAAAACAAGTGTTTGTATTTATGTATTTATTTATTTGACTTGAGATCTTGCTTTGTTGCCCAGGCTGAAGTATAATGGCACCATCATAGCTCACTGCAGCCTCAACCTCCTGGGCCCAAGCAATGCTCCCACCTCTGCCTCCTGAGTAGCTGGGACTAAAAGTGTGCACCACCAGGTCTGGCTAAGTTTTTAGTATATTTTTAGAGAAAATGTCTTGCTATGTTTTCCAAGGTAGTCTCAAATTCTTGGGATCAAGCTATCCTCCTGCCTCAGCCTCCTGAGTTGCTGGAATTATGGGTATGAGTCACTTTGTCTGGTTAAAACATGTGTTTTTAAAGACTCCAAATCTAGGAAGTACAGATTTGGTAACTGGGTGTATTAGCCGGTTTTCACATTGCTATAAAGAAGTACCTGAGACTGGGTAATTTATAAAGAAAAGAGGTTTAATTAACTCACAAGCTGTATAGGAAACATGGCTAGAGAGGAATTAGGAAAGTTACAGTCATGGCGGAAGGCAAAGGGGAAGCAGCCACGTCTTACATTGCTGGAGAAGGCGGAAGAGAGAGAAGGGGGAAGTGCTACACACTTTTAAACAACTAGATCTTGTGAGAACTCACTCACATAACGAGAACAGAAAGGGGGAAATCGCCCTCTTGATCCAATCACCTCTCACCAGGCCCTTCCTCCAATGATCAAATCCAAACTCTATCACTGGGAGCTCTGATAATTGAAAATAAATGCAAGATTAGAATACTTCCCTAAAGAAAATGTATTCAAGTACATTTGGTCTTGTAGATAAAAGGACAGAGAACAGGTATAATAATTAAAAGTTTTTTTCAATGCAAGAAACCAAATGCATTGAGAAACTACTCCAGTTACTTTCAGGAGCGCTAAACATGTATTACCTCAACTGATTTTCAGTGTTGATGGGGCTCTGTCAGAGGATTATGGACTTGGCTGACTCATGTAATTGTGATTTGCCAGAGATTCAGACATACCTCTCTTTCCAATTTCCTCTTAACCTTATCACTAATCTTACTAATTAAATATAAATGAGTAGGCATTGTTAGCACAGCTGGTCTATATAAACTTATTCATGAATTTAGGAACTGTAAACAGCCAATCAGCTAAGACTTAAAACAAAGGCATCAAACCTGTGGTCTATCTTGCCTTATGCTGCCTTTCAAAGTCTCATTCAAAATTATTTGCAAAAAGCAAGATTTTCCTTTATGTCATTGCCTCTAAAATTTAGACCTAAATTTGACCATTTTAATTTATCTAGTTGAGACAATAAGCCATAATTGTATGAAGAAAGAATTTGATGACTATTAAGTGATTAACAAGGAGAGAGTAAATAATACCATATTTCAGATATTGGGAATATAACATCCATCCTCTATAAGTAGAAATTGTGAACCAACATCTACTGAGATTAGCCACTCACAAAGAGGTTTTAATATATTAAAGAAATATTAATTGTCTACTTCAAGGTCAGCAAATCTTTTCTGTAAAGGACCAGATAGTAAATATTTAGACTGCGAAAACCATGTAGTCTCTGCTGCAACTCCTCAACTCTGTCATACATAACTGTGCTAAACACATTCCAATAAAACTTTATTTATGGACACTGAAATTTGAATTTCACATCATTTGTACTTGTTATGTAATATCCTTTTTTTGGATTATTTTCAAACATTTCAAAATATAAAAGCCATTTTTAGTTTGCAGGCAGTACAAAGCAGTCTCTGCCTGGATTTAGCATGGCCCCTGTTTGCTGACATCTGATTTCCTGCATGTCAGACATTGGAGAGACCAGGATAAGAAAGATAGTTTTATAAAGGGATCCACAAAATCCAATTTACATGACTAAGGATTACGTTATGGAAGACCAGTCTAATGTAACCTTGAAATTTTTGCATGAAACTTGTCTAACATGTGACATTCTCTTTTCTTTTCTTTCTTTTTTCTTGAGACAGGGTCTCACTCTGCCACCCAGGTTGGTGTGATCACGGCTCACTTCAGCCTCAACCTCCAGGTCTCGAGCGATCCTTCTACCCCAGCCTCACAAATAACTGGAAAGACGGGCACAGCATCACATCTGGCTAATTAATAAATTTTTTTGTAGAGATGGGGTCTCACTATGTTGCCCAGACTGGTTTTGAACTCCTGAACTCAAGCAATCCCCCTGCCATTGGGCTCCCAAAGTGCTGGGATTACAGGCATAAGCCATCATGCCTGGCTAGTCATAACATTCTTGATGATCAAGAAGAAGTTGGAGAAGAATCATTTTCATGGGCCTCTTAAGGAGAAAGCGCCCTTACAAAATAAGTCCTTTTTTAGAAAAGAAAGATATAGAGTGAGCAAAAGCAAGTCTCCAGGCAGTTTTACTTATGAATGAAACATCCCACAATCTATTCAGCTCCTTTGGCTCTGGTGTCATGCTTGTTAGGAAACTTTGATTTCCCATTCAGTTTCCCAGGTACTTTGATATTTCAAAGGTAATGTCCTGAGTAGCAGATATAATTATTCCTACCATAGGAAATGAAGTTCCCTACTATGAATTAATAAACTGGTAAGCTTGGATAGTTTCAATCAATTACCCAGAGTCTGATAAATAAAAATAACTCTCTGAACAAGGAAAACTGAGAACCAGACCTGGTGTCTTGGTGAGCCCCTCAAGGTAGTGGCTTCCCTTGAGGCTCTGACTACACTGCGGTCACACAGCTCTTCACTGCCAATGCCTCAGTCAAGCAGTATGCTTCTCTCCTGCCAGATTTTCTCTTGAGCACCTTTAGAATGTATATATTTATTTTTTATTTTCTCTGTGAATATTTCAGTATATTCTTGGATTCTCGTTAATGCCACAATTCCGTTATTAAAGTACATTTATATGAATTCCATAATATCAACAAATTAATGTTAATGTTAAATTTTCACTGTCTCACAAGCATTTTAAATTTAGAGTTGTGTTTACCTTTCTTTTTATGATTTTTAATCATTCTGTATTTGCTTGCATTTACTGGGAAGCAAATGATTACTTCCTATGGTAGAAAATACAGCTTTTAAAAATTCAACCTGAAGCTTTCTTTTCAAACCTTAGCAAGAGCCTCTCTCTATAGTAAACAGAGCACTGGATTGAGAATCAAAAGATCAATTAAGTTTGGGATTTTTCTCTGCAACTTAATTTATAAGATAGGGACTCCATAGAACTTGTCTGGGACACATTCCTTCACCTGATGAAATAAGAAGGTTGAATAAGTAGATGCTCTCCAAAATCCTTTTCCACACCACAATTTCTGGGTTCTATAATACTACAAAGGTACTTTGTCTGTACCCTTTGTAATTGTTTAGATAGGTGATATCTTCCTCAAGTCCAGAACTTAAGTCTATTGAAAAAATGCAAAATTGTGTGATCAATCTTTAAATGGAAACAGTCACATTGATTTGATAATTTAGGTAATTCACATAGACTGCATACCTCTTCCAATTTACCAGATAATTATTCCTCTTACTCCTCTGTTTAGACAACATACAAAGATCTATTCTAACCAAAACATCCAGTGTTCATGCTTAAAATATTTGTATCTCTTTCTTAAAAATAAAGAATCTTTCAGCTTGAGGATTTTTTTTAAAAAATAGTGTTAGACAATATCTGTGTTGAAGGCCTTCCCTTTCTTTGAACATTACTAGGTTAAATAAGTAGCAACTAATTGTATAAAATAGCAATGATATACGAACATCAAATTGATGTTTCTCTCTGGTGGTTTAATATTATTCTCTATCACCTTCTTCTTAGAAGGTAAAGAAATTTCTCTTTTAAATGTAAAGGTCACTGGTAGCCCAGAGGCTTCAAGAAATCAATGTTCCAGTGATAATTAAAGGTTACAATTTAGAAGAAGACTTACAACATAATAAGTTAAAATCCAATAATGAAGGTACGAGAAGTGGTCTAGATAATCAAAGCTAACATTAATAAATGTAACTAATAAAAATAGTTTCTAAACAACTTCTAAAGCATAAAAATTTTATTGTGATTTAACATTAGATATAAATGTCTAATGTTAGTCTGTAAGTCTCTTCCAATCACTAACTGAATTACACATTTACTTGAAAGTTATCCCAACCAATTGTCCATGTGTATTTCTGTGCTGATATAGAATTTTTAAAAAACAGACATCTGCTTTTTTTCTCATAAAGTTGTATGCATTTTTTTCTTCCTTTAACATAGTCCTTAAATTTAGAAGATAAACACAATAAAAACTAGACTAAAAATTAATTTGGCCAATTTGGTACAATACAAGCAAGAATAAAGAAACAGTCTAAATATATATACATATTTGCAGGGTGGAATTCATTCCCCTCCTGTATTAAGTGGGCCAAATGGCAGTAGAGAAACCATACTCTCCATTAATCTAGAGAGAGACATCATCCTCCATGATCTGCTGCAACTACATCTGAGCAAATATATATGACACAAAAATGTGCAACCAGAGACAATTTAGGATTATATGGACAGGGCCAAATAGTGTTCATTAACAAATAAATAGTAACCCTATAATTCCAGAGTCATAGTGGTGGCAGGGCAAGAATTAAGAGTAAAGTTATTCCATCCAACAGCACCACCCACAAGCAGTTGAAATATTAGCAGAATGATGAAGTTCAAAAATACCCCTGGATTTTCCTTTTCTCAATAGATGTAAAGCACATCATTTGCCTATGTCCATATTTTCTATCATATGATTCCAATTCTCATCACCCCCAGTAAATTATAGGTGAGCACACAGGGGTGGAAACCTAATCCAAAATAAGCCACTCAATAGGCTGGCAGTGACTTATATCTTAAGATCCATTTAGGGTGGTATGAACAAGTGAGTGAAAAATTAGTGGGTTTTTTTTGTTTTGTTTTGTTTTGTTTGTTTTTTTCTTTTTTTTTTTAGAAATCCAGAATTGAAAACCAGGATAGTGAGGAAGTTAGCAATAAGAGCACAAGTCCAAAGATTGCATCCCATGACGTCCAGTTGTAGATTCTATACCGAATGAGCTGTGGCAATCCAAAGCCAAAAGCCATAAGGAAGATAGAATTTTCTGAGGCTCATGTGGAATCTAGTCCCTGGAGCTGTTTTTGTACTTGGTGCTTTTACTTAATCAGCTAGAGTGAGCCTCTGTTCCTAGTAACTACATAAAACTGACAGCTACCCAGCAAAGCTGCCCCCTCTCAAGATCATCTCCTCTCAGGTTACCTCTAGTTTGAAAAAATCTAATGGTTATTCTATTTCTGTTCACTTGACTTATCAGCATTTGATAGGGTTGAGCATTTCTTCCTCCTAAAAACATTTATTTCACTTGTCTTCCAAAACCACCATCTCTTGGTTGACCTCCTCCCTCACAGGCATTTCCTTCTCAGTCTCCACTGCCAGTCTCTCTGGCTCCTAAACAAAGATGTCCAAGGTTAGATTCTTGGTACTTGCATTAGTCCCTTCTCATACTGCCACAAAGAAATACCTAGGACTGGGTAATTAATCAAGAAAGAAGCTTCATTGGCTTACAGTTCTGCAGGCTATACAGGAAGCATGGTGGTGGCATCTACCTGGCTTCTGGGGAGGCCTCAGAAAATTTACAATTATAGCAGAAGGCAAAAAGGGGAGCAGACACATCACACGGCCAGAGGAGGAACAAGAGAGCCAGAGGGGAGGTGTTACATACTTTTACATAATCAGATCTCATGAGAACTCATTCAATATTGTGAGGACAATACCAAGCAGGGATGATGTTAAACAGTCCTGAGAAATCCACCCCTGTGATCTAATCACCCCCAACCAGGCCCCACCTCCAACATTAAGAATTACAATTTAACATGAGATTTGGGCAGGGACACAGATCTAAACCACATCAGTCCTTTCTTGCATCTACACTTGCTCACTTGGTGATCTCATCTAATTTCATGACTTTAAATATTTTCTATAGGCTCATAACTCCCAAACATATACCTCCTGCTAGAAATTTTCCCTGAATCCCATGCTTTTATTCCAACTGCCTACTTGGTACCTGTACATATCTAAAAAGCATCTTATACTATTCAAAGCTAAACTCCCAAGTATCCATCCAAGATATGCTGCACTGGCGCTCATCCCCATTATGTAAATGACAATTTTATGCTTCTAGTTGTACACACCAGAAATCATGGCATAATTCCTGACTCCTCTTTTTATATGGTATCTCATATTCAATCCATCAGCAAATTTTGGCCTTATCTTCAAAATATATCTGGAATTGGACTACGTCTCACCATGTCCAAATTCTCACTTTGATCCGTGTCATCATCTTTTCAGTACTTTAGCTTCTGAACTGGTCATCTTCCACCATTGCCCCTTACAATATATCCCCAGCACAGCAGCCAGAGTAATCTTTTTAAGAAAGTTTGGTCATGTCATTTCTTTACTCAAAACCCTCCAGTGGCCTCCTATATTACTCTAGGTAAAAGCCAAAACTACTTGGCCAAGTAGATCCAAAGACCTGGATAGGTCTTTGACTCCATCTCTCTACTTTGCCACTGTGAAATAAAGAGAGTTAATAGAGCAGGACTGAGGCTGTTTTCCTTAGAGACATCTGCTTGCAAGGTTGACCCTCAACTGGCATCTGGGAACTTAGATTTGGGGAAGATTCTCACAACCCTAACTGATAAAAGTATCTCACTGTGCATAAATTGGTTGAGCAAACAATATGATTTATGCTAACCATCTACTTTCTTTATGGAAGTCAGGAATGCTAGGCAAAGGTTGCTTATATGACAAACCTCCCAAAAATCCCTGGGAACTGAGTTTCTGATGAGCTTCCCTGGGAGATGGCATTTTACACATTACAATTAATTCCTGGGGTAATTAAGCATGTTCTGTGTGATTCCACCTGGAAAGGATTCTGAAAACTTGGGTTGGGTATTCTTCAGATTACACCCCATACCCTTTTCCCTTTGCAGTTTTTGCTCTGCATGGTTTCACTGAAATAAATTGTAGCCATAAGTAAAACTATATGTTTAGTCCTATGAGTCCTGCTAAAAAATCATCTAACCTGGGAAGAGGTGTTTTTGGGGGTCCCTGATTGAGCAATCGTTGAACTCTTACTGAACACCTACTATGTGCCAAACATTGTACTTCAATTTTATTTAGCTGAGTTAGACAATGTATGACTTTGTTTAGCCCCTCTTCTTTAGGATATGCGGTGTTTCCCCGCTAAACTGATCCAGCCTGCATTCTGCTCCAGGACTCTTTCCTTAGAGGCATCCCCTTACCAGGAAACACCTCTAGGCACAGTCACATGGTAGAACTGGTGAAGAAAGAAACCCTGTGGAAGAGAAGAATCCACAGGAGCCCAGAGCACCCAGGCTCCGAGTCCCCTCCATTGTAATTTCTTTGCAGCTTTCCAAAGTTAACAAATGGGAGACTCTTGACATAGACTGTAACTCTTTTCCTGAGACATAAAGAGATGTCTTTTCAAGGCTCCCATACAGGTTTTTAGAATCTGCTATTAATACTCTTTTTTGAATTAGAAATATTCAATTGTAATATAATGAAGAGAGCTTGCATATGTAAGCTATCCTGCCAGAAGCACAATAGTAAATGTAAAAGGCACATAGTACAAATAACCTCATGCTGCAAGTAACAACATACGATGTAAATAACCACCTAAAGCTTCATTTCTGCTTTGTTTACTTCAGAAAATTATACTGCCTTTGTCTACCACATGCATTCCTAAGCAAGTCTAATTACCGTTCTTCAGGAAAAAATGTTTTTAAGAGACAAGCCAAAAAAAAAAAAAAAAAAAAAACCAAGGAGGTGGACTCACTGCCATATGCAAACGAACTAAAGTGATTAGGATCCTTGGGACTAAAAAACAAATATACTAAGTGCTGTGAATAATTCATTTACCAAATTCCTAAGCAGTTAGCAATGATCATATGAATTAAAACGAAGAACTAAGTTTTGGATGTAAAATAGCCTGCTCTAAGTTCTACAGTATATAGTCAACTTTAGAAAATGATCACAATAAGCAATATAGATTGGGATTTTTCTGTTTCTTAAAAAATCTGTATTCAGTTTCTGTTGCTGTGTAACAAATCACAACAAACTTGGTGGCTTAAAGCAATACGCATTTATTGTTCTCATTTCTGTGAGTCAGAAGTCCAAGAGCAGCTTTGCTGGACTCGCCACTTAGAAGTTCACACTCAAGGCATCAGCCAGACTGTGATTTTATCTGGAGGCTCTGGAGAATAATCCTCTTCCTAGCTCACTCAGAATGTTGGCAAAATCCAGTTCCTAGTGGTTGCAGGACTGATCTCCCCACCATCTTGCTGACTGTAGTCTAGCAGTTGCTCTAGGGTCCTGAGTCATTCCCCGCCATGTAGGCCCCTCCAGTCTCAGAGCCAACCACAGAGAATCTCCCTTGCATCAAATCATTCTCATGCGTCCAATTTCTTTCCAGAAAGAGCCCACTCCCTTTTAAGGGCTGGCGTTATTACGACCACTAATTAAAATCTCCCTCTCTTAAGAACATCTTAATATTTTGAGACTTAATTACATCTGAAAAATCACTTCACGTGAGCACCTAGGTTCATTTCATTGCATAACTGGAAGAACATGCACATACCGCAGGTGGAGACCATCCTAGGGGTTATTTTAGAATTCCATCCACCACAAAATCCTCATACACATCTCAGAAAGTTGGGGTTTTGTCAATGTTTCTAATCTTTGAGATTAATATCTAGTAAGAATAACCTTTTTACTAATCATAACATGGCCCTTTGTGTCTGTGTTAAAAACAAAACTGGGGCTGGAGAGGGCACAGTGGGAATGATTGTTTATGTTCTCAAATTTCCTCCTAACTCTAATAACTTTTCTTCACGTTTTTCTTAATGGCTTGATCAGCTTTACCAATAATTGATGTCTCTTCCTTTCTGTATTATTTTCTCCCCTGGTTTAATTAGTAATCAAACTTAATTGACCAAAATTCATATGGATAGCTCCCTAACATAAATAAGCATTGGGAAGAGACATTTTCAAACAAAATAAAGTGTAGGATATCCTCGTGAAGTTAGAGCTGTGGTAGGCAGTGAGGAAGATGCATTCAGAAATTAGAGTGACAAGTAGACTGCTCTCAGGGAGGACAACTCAACTATTCCTCTTAGTTTCAGAGAGGAGCTTTAGGTACCAGGTTTTGACAAAATTATAGAGTAATATTAGAGAAATGCCCAAGTACCGATTTTCTCCAATCTAATTATTTTGACAAGCACTTAAAACAAAACAGTAATTTTAATTTTTCAACTAGGTCATGACATGTATATTTTCTAGCTATGTCAGATAGATTTGTGCCTTCACTGTAAAGCAACAGCAAGGACACATCAAGAGTTCAGGTCTTTAGTGTCTTCAATTTCATCACCTTTAAATCTTCAGTAAAGACTAAAACATTCAGCACAGTTTGACTCACCAGGAAGCCTATTCTTTTTACCTAACTTTAAATTGGTCAGTCAAAAATTAAGTTGAGTGGTTTGCCCATGGTATAATATTTGATGTCTACCCCACCATAACAAATGTATAAAACTATGACCTATCTATGTACCTGTGGACTTGAATGCAAGTGAAGTCTAACAAATTATTTTCTATGTTAATTAAAAAATATATGCCACATAGATAAATTCTCACATGCCATAGCAAGACCTAAAGCAGGGTTTGCTGCCAAATTTTAAACTCTTGAAGGTAGTCTCCTTTGATAGAATCTAGGACACAGAGTACCATTTTGTTCTGTGTCTTCCCTTTTAATTCAATGTCCACAGCAAAAACTTCAAAAAGGACACTTTCTCCTAGAATAGGTCATGTTCTGCAAAGGAAAGCAGAGCAAAAATCAAGTTTCAGTGATTTTCATGCAGAAGTACAGATATGCAAAAGCAGTAGTAGAGTCGGCCCGATTATTTTAAAGATTAGCAGAAGAAACTCAATGCTGACAAACTAGCTTTCTACAGCTTTCATTAAGGAACATGGACTGCAGGGCCAGATATTCAAACCACTGACAGGGATCAGTTTATTTAAATTTAATCTGTAAAATGGAAATAATATCTCTTATGTATTAATGTTGTAAAACTAAATAAAATATGAAAAATTCTTCACTGCAGTTTGTGGTACAGTGTAACTGCTAAATAAATATTACCATCCTTATGTCATCAGTAAAGAAAATGTCCTTAACAAATTGACACACAAGTTGCAACATTTTGTGGGGCAGCTAAATTTAACTATATTGCTATGTAGTGACCTGTAGTTTGTAAGCAGGTCAGCTGCCATTGTTCCTGAGCTTGTGTTTTCACTTCTAACTATACATGAACCTGCTGACAATTTATGTGCTGATCATTTACTATGAGCTGTAATGTCAAGTCAATAATTCAATAGGGGAAAAGTGGATCTGCAAAGGTTAATGTTGAAGTAGCTGTTTTAGTTTACCCATTTAATATGCTGGGCAGTGTGGAATGATCATCTCTATTAAGAAGTTTTGGTACTTTATCCTTAATTCTGTCCCAGTTTAGAACTTCAACCTCTGGTTCCCTTTATTCATTTCCTAGTGCTGCTATAATAAATTACTACAAACCAGGAGGCTAAAACAACACAACTTTATTATCTTGCAGTTCTTAATGTCAGCAGTCTGGCATGGCTCTCAGCAAGCTAAAATCAAGATGTTTGTAAGGCTGTCTTTTTCTGTTTTTGTTATTCTAATATTAGAATTATTTTCTTTCTATAAGCAAATATCAGCAAACAGGGGCTGGAGAAGAAGTAGAAATGCTTCCCAAACTTTAGAAAAAGACATACGTGTAGACTAAGCATTTATTAAGATGGTTGTTCATCTCTCCACAGGCAGGGGCTCACCATCATATCATTTCAGTGGAAGAAATTAGTAACTGTCTTTGTGCCTGAGAGTAACATACTTGAACTAGAATCATGATCTCTTAAGACTGCTATTTTTTTCTTCATTTACAAAAAGAGGTTTCTGTACCTTTCACCTTAGACTCTTTCTTCTCAGCTATAGCTGAAGTGTGGCTTCATGTGTGGACACTGCATGTTAAAGACATAAACAAAACCAAGCTTTTGCAGCAAAGTGTTAGTAGGGACAGGAAGAGACTCAGAACAAAATTGTATCTGGAGAAGTTGGAGAAATTTTGAATATTTAACCAAGAAAAAAAGTACTTAATGAGTCTGGAAAGCAAGAGAATGAAAATAACAACTTTTAATTGTTTCAGTATAAATATTATAGGTGCTTACTATGAGCTTGGGATGCTGCCTTGGCTGTGAGAATACTGTAGTACTTAAGACTCACAATCCTCTCTCTTGTAGAAATGGAGACATAATTAGATAATTTTAAAACAACATAGTAAGACCTGATTTCAAGTTATGTTTATGATAGTTGCTTTTGAAGTTTACATTCAGGCTGTCACGAAGGTGTAAGATTCACTGGCTTAGTGCCATTATAATTTTATGATCTCTAACCTCAAAAGGATCTTTCCACCAGTTCTCTAAAACCCTTTTTTTTTTCTCTTTGGAAATGAATCACCTTTGATCCTTCCATCTCAGCATAATCTTTACCATCAACATGTGAACACGTTCAAGTCCCACCCTTCTTAAAACAAAATCCTTTCTGAATTCATGTTCCTCTAACTTATTGTCATTCTCACTCCCTTCTACTTTATACACCAAATGCTCCAAAGCATATTCTACATTCCATGTGTCTATTTTTCACCTCTGATTCTCTCCTCAACCCATCACATTCCGGCTCCCAACCTCAGCAGTTTCTACAAGAAATTGAGCCATTACCAGACTCATTAATAATTATCTCATTGCAAAATGCCATGATTAAGTTTTAATTTTTACTGTAGTTGACCTCTTTGCAGTAGTTGACACAATTATCTACTCCTTCCTTTATAAAAACAAAACAAAACCAAAAAACTATTTTCCCCTTTATTGCATGACATCACCCTACATGGAGTTTCCCCTACCTCATTAGCAGGATCTTTTCTTAGTATTCCTTTCCATCTCTTAAATTGGGTGTCCTGGCCTTCCACTTTTCTCACTCTATAAAGTATCCCAGAAAATGCCCATATATTCTTATATCTTTCATTATTATCTACATGCGGAAATTGACAAACCCAAAGCTAATGCCAAGAAAAATGATATGAGCTCCAGACTCGTATATCCATCCCATTACCTTTGATATCCCATAGAGAGCTTGAAATGAGTATGTTCGAAACTGGACACATTATCTTCTTCCCACTTAATACCATATCTGCTCCTGTTCTCCCTAACTCAGTGGGCAGGATGACCATACACCCAGTCACTCAAACCAGAAACCAGAGTATCATCTCTGAGGGCCCACTCCGTGGCTTGCTTGTGGCTATGCAAGGCCAGTCTCTCCAGCTGTGCAGTACACAATCTGCCTTCCATTCCCACAACCCCATATATCCTCAGACTGTCCTATTGATTGTCCTCCCAAGTATCTTCCACTTTCCTTGCATCCCATTACCACTGCTCTGGTATTATTTTCCATCATTTTTTGGCTGTACCACAATTAAATAATTGGTTATTCTCCTTCCTTTTTTGCACTCAACTAAATTTTCCACTGAAATAAGTTTGTTTCTAAAATGTAAATATGGGCCGGGCGCGGTGGCTCAAGCCTGTAATCCCAGCACTTTGGGAGACTGAGACAGGCGGATTACGAGGTCAGGAGATTGAGACCATCCTGGCTAACACGGTGAAACCCCGTCTCTACTAAAAAATACAAAAAAGAACTAGCCGGGTGAGGTGGCGGGCGCCTGTAGTCCCACCTACTCGGGAGGCTGAGGCAGGAGAATGGCGTAAACCCGGGAGGCGGAGCTTGCAGTGAGCTGAGATCCGGCCACTGCACTCCAGCCCGGGCGACAGAGTGAGACTCCGTCTCAAAAAAAAAAAAGTAAATATGATTATGTCCTCTTCTTAGTGATATTCTCCTTTAAGTTGATCCTTATTTTCATAAAAATATAGTCTGAAATCCATCAAGACCTACCTCTCTTTGCTTCTCTGGTCCCCAACTCACATATTCAGCTATGATGAACTATTATTAGTTCACCATACTTTCTTTTCTCTGGACCTTTGCATATTTTCTTCCATTTCATCTGTCTGCGATACTTTCATTTGCTTAGCTATTACTGCCTTCAAAGAGCTGAAAGGACACTCCCTATGATTAACCTTGTATTATTACTATTAGACTCTGTGAGGGCAGGAAATTTGTCTGTCCATTGCAATATTGTGTCTCTAGTGTTTACCATAGCCCCTGGAATTTAATATATGTTTTGTATATGTGTGTGTGTGTGTATATATATATATATACTGATTTAAAATAAATTTTTTAAATTAAAAAAGATGAATCCAATAAGTGAAACAAAGTACATGTTTATATTATGACAGACATTCACTGGTTTAATATAAGAGAATTGGATTCTCTTGAACAACTCAATTGTCCAATACTGGCATAAATAAATAAATGGATAAGAGATAATGTATTTAATACTTTAACTGTTGCTGCACACTTGAGGATCACCTGGGGGAAATAGGGGCCTGGAGAAACCTCTTTCTTCTATGAATCAACCTTTCTAAGTTCAAAGGTTTACTAGCTGAATGAATGTATTTTAAAACTTTATAGTCTCTTTAATTATAAATTATAAATATGTAATTATAAATTTCCAGAGAGTAACTGAAAATCAAATGGGCCCTGTGTAGTAATTAAATTTATGACATGGTTAGTAAGCATTTTAATGCAGAAAATATGTTTAATGCATTTTAAAACTGGCCCCTAGAAGCCACAAATAAGAGAACATATAAAATTTGTCTTTCTGTGTCTGGCTTATTTCACTTAACATAATGACCTCCAATTCAGTCCATGAAACATAGACAACTATAAATGAAATTGTTTAAGTTCTAAATTCTCACTGTTGAGAATAAGTCTTTTAAAATAGTTTTTACAAGGTAGAGATAAAAGTTAAGGTAGTCTCTGTCCCCTCGTAATAATAAAAATTGCTCTATTGCTTCCTAATATTTGTATTAGTAACTGAGATATTTTCATAAAGATGACAATTAGATAGGAGTCAGACCTGGAGGTAACATGTGAACATGCTCTGCATTATCCTAAAAAAATAGGTTTATGCTTGTTTAGCAGCAACTACTGTAATTTATAATATATGGTTTCAAAAGAGCCTTTGCAATTTTTCCTCTGTATGATCTCTGTTGAGTAATTATTTACGTGCATTAAAATGGTCAGAGGATAACACAAGCTAACAACTAACTTGCACTGATAAAAAAAGAAGTGGAGAGCTAACAAAAATAAGATTTTCAGGTAGAAAATATCATCTTTTTTTTCCTTTTTCAACAAAACATGGTACAGATCACCCCACTGTCACTGTACAAAAAATTAATGTATTGACTTAATTCTTTTCAAGCAAAGGATGTTCTGTGCATAAACAAGTGACTTGAGCATTTTTATTTTTAAGAGTCAAAATGACATGCCTTTAGCAACTTTACAGATTTAGATATATATAATCATTTGCAAAGATAGAGATAATTTTTCACTAGTTCAAATTTTTTGTTCAATGAAAATGAGTGAACTTTGCTTTCAGAGAAACAATATCTTTGGGGGAATCAGGTGGGGGCTTAAACAATAGTCCACCTTCTCACTGGCTTTGCAGGCAGAGATCTTCAGTCTGATTCTGGCAGAGGGTAGGCCTAGAGGTCCCAGCAAAGGGTGAAGGGATGCTGATGTTTACTTCCTGTAGATGTTGATACCTAGAGAAGCAAGAGAAAACTTGAATATTGATCCTGAAGGTCCTTTAGAAGGCAAATTCAGGAATCAAACAAAAGTAAATGAATCAGAGAACCAGCCAAAGATTTGGAGATTCCTTAGAGGGATCATAGAAAGACTTCTGAATTGTAACTATTGCCTACATAGATAGCATACTGTGGAAGGCTGTGGAAGGATGAAGATGCAAAGAATGAAGAGAAGTAATGCCGAAACTTCAAGACCAACTAGAAGTAAGTATACAAAGATGAATTAAAGATGCCTGGCTTAAACAATGGTGCAGGTGATGAAGTCACAGCAGGATACAGAAAAATGAAGAGAAACAAATAAGGCAAGAAAAGGAAGTGAGTTTAGTTTGGTTAAATAAAGCTTATGTTTCCTCTAAGACAGGCAGGTAAATTCCTAAGGGATGATAAAATTTTAGGGTCAGTAGGGGCAATAACAGATACTAAAATTGTTAAGAAAGGTAAGGTAGGCATAGGATACTAGAGTCTCATTAGAGAAACCATATGAAAAAGTTTGTCCAATGCAGCAAAGGACGATTGGCAGGTTTCAGATTATAAGAGGTCAACTAAATTGACATAGGCTGATCTCTGGTGACTTGTGAGAGCAGTGACAGGACAGTGATGAGTGGCAGTCAATCATACTGTGGTGAAGAGCAAAGAAGGAGCTGAAAAGTAGAGGCAAAGGGTGCACATTGTCCATTAAGATGATTGACAGGAAAGAAGTGCCTTGGTAGCTTGACAAAATTAAGAACATATCTCTGAAAATTGACAAAATTTCTTGAGCAGGTTTTATCTTAAAGTTTGAGAAAAAGAATAGGTAGAAAAGAATTAAGGTACAAGAATATGATTGACAAGTCTCAGAGAAGTATAGAGATTGGTAACAAGAATCTAGCAAATGAGGTCAAGATAGAATAAGAATAGGAGAAGCTCCTGCCCTGAGACCAAAATAAATGTTATGGAAATATACATAAATGTAGGATCAACCTCTAGTTCTTTACAATGATTTGTCAGTGATAAAGAATATCTACAATGTTTAATTGATTTAACCCTTTTATTTTTTCCTTTATTAACTAACAGTTAAGATATACTATGTTTTATTTCAGTTTAAACAATGAACATATTAATAGATGTATGATTTTATAATGGTTGCCATAGGTTAATTTCCCAAAATAAACAACCATTCTGGAACCTTTGAAGTTATTTTAATCTCAATAGTTCAAGGCTTTTAGAATAATTTACCAACTATACCTTAAATACAGTTTTTTTTTCTGTTAATGCAATAGAATTTTAAAATAAAGAGAAGAATAGCTTCACTTCCATAAAGATTGCAAAACTAATTTCCTCATTACTTATTGCCATTGAAAACTCTCATTCTCTTATTCCTTAAGTTAACAATTTTTTTCCAATAAAAATACAGATAATGAGCAAGACTTTATTACAAAGTACAAATATCAGGAAAACAACCTAAAGCTGAACTCTACTCAGTGCTGCGTGAATTTATTCAGGCCTGGCTAATTAACGGATGGATTTTTCTATATTCAATGTTTGTTATACTATTCTGCGTGCTAAAATGCATCAATATTATACCTGCTATTCCAACTAGAAATATAACCAAAAAGTAAAAATTCACTTAATTTATAGTTAACTAAAATTCCACACAAACACTAGCTTTCTCATTTTTAAGAGTAAATGAACATTTTAAAGTCTGTATGGATTAAAATTAGCATATTTCCCATGTGTGTTTTACACATGTTCGTTTCATGAGAAAGCTCTTAGATGAAATACTATATAAATCAGATTCTAGAAAATATTTTTAAATTGCCAGGCACTTTACTCATTAACTCACTTAATCTTCATAAAAAACCACCTGAGGGAGAGCCTATTACTATCTCCATTTTACAGATGAAAAAGTGAGAAAATAAGTTAACTTCACCAAAGTCACACACAGCTGGGTGGAAGAGGAAAGATCTGAAGCCAGGCTATCTGGCTCCCAAGTCCAGCATCAGAACCACCGCGTTATTCTGTCTTCACTGGTTTTGACTAAGGGTGGAGGTTTCTGGCTTAAGTTATTCTCAAATACCATCAAAACAATGCATTAAAATTGAATATTTAAATAATAAAACAATCTTGTCTACATAATTTCAAACAACCTGTTTGAGTCGAATTACCATATACTCTGAAATTGTGTAGACAAGACTTTTTCTAGACTACAACTACTCAAGGAAAGCTCCCCATTTCAGTAATTTTGTGTCCCTGTGAGAATTGCATTCACTCCTTCAAAATCTAAGGCGTATCATTTAATAGGTGAACACACACTTCCCTGACTTTTTAATGATCACCATTCTAACTGGCATGAAATGGTATCTCATTGTGGTTTTGATCTGCATTTTCTAATGACCACTGATTGTGAGCTTTTTTTCATATGTTCGTTGGCTGCATAAACGTCTTCTTTTGAGAAGTGTCTGTTCATATCCTTTGCCCACTTTTTGATAGGGTTGTTTTTTTCTTGTAAATTTGTTTAGGTTCTTTGTAGATTCTGGATATTAGCCCTCTGTCAGATGAACAGGTTGCCAATTTATTCTCCCATTGTGCAGGTTGCCTGTTCTCTCTGATGATAGTTTCTTTTGCTGTGCAGAAGCCCCTAAGTTTAATTAGATCCCATTGGTCAATTTTGGCTTTTGTTGCCATTGCTTTTGATGCTTTAGTCATGAAGTCTTTGCCCATGCTTATGTCCTGAATGGCATTGTCTAGGTTTTCTTCTAGGGTTTTTATGGTTTTAGGTCTTGCATTTAAGTCTTTAAGCCATTTTGAGTAACTTTTTGTATAAGGTGGAAGGATGGGATCCAGTTTCAGTTTTATGCATATGGCTAGCCAATTTCCCAACACCATTTATTAAATAGGGAATCCTGTCCCCATTGCTTGTTTTTGTCAGGTTTGTCAAAAATGGCAATCATTAAAAAGTCAGGAAGCAACAGACGCTGGAGAGGATGTGCAGAAATAGGAATGCATTTACACTGTTGGTGGGAGTGTAAATTAGTTCAACCATTTTGTAAGACAGTGTAGTAATTCCTCAAGGATCTAGAACCAGCAATACCATCTGACCCAGCAATCCCATTACTGGATATATACCCAAAGGATTATAAATCATTCTACTATAAAGACACAGGAACACATATGTTTGTTGCGGCACTGTTCACAATAGCAAAGGCTTGGAGCCAACCCAAATACCAGTCAATGATAGACTGGATAAAGAAAATGTGGCACATATACACCATGGAATACTATGCAGCCACAAAAAAAGCATGAGTTCATGTCCTTTGCAGGGACATGGATGAAGCTGGAAACCGTCATTCTCAGCAACCTAACACAAGAGCAGAAAACCAAACACTGTATGTTCCCTCTCATAAGTGGGAGTTGAACAATGTGAACACATGGACACAGGGAGGGGAATATCACACACTGGGGCCTGTCACGAGGGAGGGTGACTAAGGGAGGGACAGCATTAGGAGAAATACCTAATGTAGATGACAGGTTGATGGTACAGCAAACCACCATGGCACATGTATACCTATGTAACAAACCTACACATTCTGCACATGTACCCCAGAACTTAAAGTATAATTTTAAAAAATTACCTTCCCTGTCCTCAGGAGTATTTGAACAGAAAATCTAAAACCTGGTTCATTGTGTATCCACACCATTGTAACACCTTTCTAGGGAGAAGCTTTCAAAACTCTCAAACACTATCAACTTTCAATGGCAGAATTTTTTTTTTTTATGTACTCAAAGAAAGATCCCAGCTCACTGTTGCCCTGGTAACCATGGACCCCAATG